>NC_133576.1:5745884-6045884 GCF_964106895.1 Numenius arquata | reverse complement strand
TGGAGCGGTGGAGTGTAAAGCCTTATAAAGGCCATAACATTAACATGATTGATACTTCACAGAAGGAGAGGATTGGAATGAGGGGTGAATAGGCATTGATATGAAGACCTGTCTGATATCCAAGCATAGGAATACCAGTCTGAAGTCTTCACCTCTCCTTGTAGATTGTGTGGGAAACTCTGATGCCTTACCGTGTTTCATTCCAAGGCCAGGTATCTCACAGTGGGTAACCCAAACCTAATTTTTAGGATACTTAAGTCTATATAGGGCTTTGCTATTAGACTTGCAGTGAAGAGAATATTCACTAGCATTTAGATTTATTTGGAAGAAGATGATCTTTAAGGACCCTTCCAACCCAAAGCATTCTATGATTTTAGCTGCATGTATAGGTAATTCCTAAGCTGCTGCTATGGAGAGAGAAAAGAGAAAGGCTCCTAAGGGGTTGGTTCAGGGTACCTGTGTTAGATATGCACTACAGATTTCTCTCTGAAGGACCCTGTATCTACTGACACTATATATGGTTCTATCATCTTAATTTAGACAGGTAAAGTAAGCTGTATCCTCTCTCTGCCTCTTTATCTTCCTATTCTATAAACAAAGGCAATAGTTTTTCTACCGTGAGGTTGCGAGGGTAGCATTCAACAGGAGTTGTGAAGCACTTACATGTTACAGTGGTCACAGATTGAGAAGTGCCAAAATGAGAGGTGTCTTTTGTTAGAGGAAAACAGTATTCCATGGAGATTTGATTTGCTGTTGCATATATGTAAATTTTAATGACATAGAGAAAAATAACCTCTCCTCAAAACAGCAGCAGAATAAACTGAATAAAGCTAGAAGTGGTAAGAAGTGAATAGATTTAGCATGCAGTCTGATGAATAGGCAGAGAACAGTCATAGCATCACTTCTTTGGGATGACCCAGAATAATTTGTCTAGAGCGTCATTTCATGTTCTCCATAGTTCTATCACTCTCACAGCAGAAGAAAACAAAAATTATTATTTCGCCATACTGTATATATTTTTATACGTAATTAGTGGTTTCTATGTTTGTGATTACAAAGCATATGCAAAGGTATTACTGACAGATGCATTATCAAAAAAACTTAGTATCACTGGCTGAGATTAAACTGCTGAATACTACATTTTATGAATAATTTATATGTGATATATTGATGTACATGCTTGGTTGATTAGTCTGAGCACAGTTAATCTTTCTACTACCAATCAGTATAGTAATTTTAAAGGACTGAAACCAAGGCAATATGCAGAAGTAAAGGTTGAAATATTTTTATCTGGTAACTTTTCTTTAAAATTGCTCGGCTGTGAAAGTAGAGGAGACTTTTTTACTTGAAGCTTTCAAGGTTTCTGGCAGCTAAATTGAGTAGTGTCAGAAATCTTAAGTCATAGTGCTTCCCTGAGGGTAGAGTCGTCCCTCTACAAAGTGCCGTTCGTGCCCCACTTACCTTCAATTAAGGCTTTCAAAATAAGTTTGAAGTGGGACACTGGTCTTCTACTGAAGCACATTCCTCACCTGCAGAATAGATTTTGGAAGGCCTGCATTTAGTATCTGTATGTCTTTTTCTCACTTTTTTCCCCTGTAATGATAACATAAATATTTTTTTTTCTTCTTTCTTTTTTGAAACAGAAAGAATGACTTACTGGGGAACCAAGTTAGAAGATGAAAGAAGTGAAGATTGGTCATCTATGCAGAGGAAATTACAAGGTACGCATAGCAATAACAATGGAGATTCATTTCTTGCTGGTGCTTAGGTCTTCATGGTAGATTACTTCTGGCAGTGAAGTTTAAAAATAGTCCTCAGAAACCTTGAAAAAGATGTTTTGAAAAGAACTTTCTTCTTCTGTTTGATTGCCAGAGTAAGTAAAGTATTTATATCTTTATAAATATCTTTAAAATACGCCTTTAAGTTCATTACTATGCTGAATTGTAGCTGTATTTCTACAGGTAAATGGCAGTCACATCTATGAGCTTTTTTTTTTGGCAGAGGCCAGTAAAAACAACCCTTTTCCCAACACCAAACTGAAATCTCTCCAGACACTATAAATGGTCATTCTTGAGACTTTAAAATAATAATTTCATGGATTCATTTCAATCACCGTACACTCAATGCAGGAGTTGTACCATTTTCTCTTTTCTTTGTCATTTATAACGATTACAAGGAGATGTGCTAGTACCTGTTTTCCACTGCATTTAAAGAATATGTTTTTACGTTTGCCATCCTGTAGATTTGTAACTTGAGGAATGCAAAGCCAGCATTACGAACACCTCATGTCTCTCAAATATTTTCAGTAATGTGACTGAATAATATTTATACTGTGACTGCTAAGAGACTGGCACAAGGCTATATGCGACTTCAGTTCTGAGGTTAAATGTTACTTCAGTGATGCATAAAATTTGTATTGACCATCTGCCCAGCATTGAACTGAACCCATTAATGAATAAACCTCATAGTATAACTGTGAGATAGGGAGTTATGATCTCCATTTAACAAGTGATAAAACTGAGCCCCAAAGGGCTTTTGTAATCATTTCAAGTAATACAAGAAGTGTATAATAGAGCCTGCAATAAAAGCCAGCTCACCTGACCTGCCATCTTTCCTTTTTGGACATCCTTGCCTTTGGTATCCTTTTTTGCTATGTTCTGTCATGTGGGGAATGTGTACATCAGCAGCTATACATTCTTTACGCAGTTTTAACCGTCAAATTTGCTTGCAGAGTAACTTAAAACACACAGTTAATGTGAACCGTGAATCACGCTCGTCCATAAAGAACAACATGAGACACAATGCAAGAAGGCCAGCATAAACAGCACCAGATGGCCTTCGTAAATTGAGCAAGTTAGCACAAAATGCCAAAAGGGAGATCTGTTATTGTGACCTCTCTTTCTATTTTTTTGCATAATGTTGAGAGGAAGACTATGCAGATCTTTCTGTAATACAGAGAGGAACTGCTGGTATAGGACGATTAATGCTCTTCCTTTTGTAATCTTGCCGAACGTCTCTTTGATTTCCTTTAGTAAATGTCAGGTCACATGTTGGCTGCTTGAATTCTAAAACAGAAGTATAAATCATCTTCTCAAGTGACAGAAACTGTCATTTTTCCTTGCAAAATATTTTTCTAACTATATCTTATGTAACTGTTACAGTTGTTGACATTTTCTTTAAAAGTCCTGTTCGTATGACACCCAAGATTCAGTATAAAGCTACAGACTAGAATAGAGAATTCTTTTGCCTTTGCTTATATGTGTTTCCTTTACCATGAGTTGAAGAAAGGAATATTATGCATTTCTGAGTCATGCTGTAGAAAAGTATTTTATTTTTAATATCATTAGAATTTTAAAAGAAGGAGAAGGATAACCTTAGCATAGGTGAAATCAAGAGTTAAGACGCTTCAATTATAGAAAGTGGCGATTAAATTTTGATGGGCTGCTATCACTGATACTTCAAATAAAATGTTGATGTGGCAATGTGGGGAGTGTGGATAATGAATTGAATGCTAGAGAAAGGCTGTTGATTTTTATGGAAAATGTATATAAAAAATACATGATCCTCAACCGAAGACGTTCGTGTGGATATACCCACAAGATAGACTTCTTATGTCTGTCTTGGGTTGTGTCTACAAGAGTGCAGCCCTATATACCTGTGTCTTGCTGTAGATAAAGACTGAAAGTACTCGCCCACACCTTATGTTTTATTGTGCCCGATTCCTGCCCAGTGTAAGGGTGATACTCTAGCATTAATAATCTGCTTTTCTTCTAGTCTTACATGTCTGCAGAAAACTGCTGATGTGTCTTCTGATGGGTCTTTTAAATCAAACTTATCTAATGTAACAATTTCTAAGAAAAAATGGCTGCAGAATGTGGAGCAACTTGGTGTGAAATTCCTGCTGGCAAGGCCTTTGACTTGCGGCTTCTGCTGGACCCCGCTGAGGCGTGAAAGAGAGAACTTTTGCAGGTATTTCAGGTCTGTCTGTGCCAATCTAACCCTAATGAGCAGTAAATTAAAGTATTTCCAAATTGCTTTGGAAAAATAATTCCAAGAAACACTGTGTTCCTTCTGAGGGAATTCAACAAGGGTGATCTGGAATGCCAGGAGCTGGTCTTGAGAGTGGATCCATTAATCCTAATTCATCCAAGTCCAAATAATTTAGTTAAATTTTAAGCAAGCTACCTTTATGGTAGATGCAACGTATTTTAAGAGACCTTTAAGAATTTGAAGATAGATTAAGATGTCCATATTGACATAGTCTTAATCTGTCACAACCAGGATCTGAATTGTTTGGTTAAGTATCCTGTTGCTATCAAAGAACATTGCTGAGTTTAGGAAGGGAAGCCAGATTTTGATCTAAATATCTCTGCTTTATAATGAGATACTGCATAATAATAACCTGCACCGCAAACAGTTGAATTCAACACAGACACATGTTCGAGGGTCTTGGTTTAAAAAAGGAGTCAAAAGTGCCCTCCTCATTGCCGTGACTGCCCGGAAGGTCAGACTCCCCGCAGAGTTTAGAGCAACATACCCTGGCATCTGTGGCATCTCATGATCATGAGTTTGGAGTTTGTAGAAACACAGTTCCCTTCTTGTCAAAGCCAGAAGTAGGAGATGGGTCCCCTGGAAACAGATTCCCTTTATCAGTCAACATACTTATATAATTTTCTCACTGTTTATCAAAGCTGGTTCAGGACATCACAGATTTGTTCTCCTCAGCTCATAGAAACAGGAACATAATGTTTTACAGGTGTGGAAGTGAAGCACAGACATGAATACTTTAAAATGTATAGCCTCAACAGTTGAGGCCGGATATTTAAAAGCATTCAGCATGGGTCAGCTCATCTTGTAATGTTTGCAGGGTTGCAGTTTGCCTTTGAAACTCTGACTAGTTATTTTAGCATCTAAACAAGCCGGAAGAACTGAACTTACTTTTCTGAAAGCCTGACCAAAAAATTTGCCCAAGATCATGAAGGAAATACGTGGTACAGGTGTGAAATTATTCCAGCTCACTCAAATTTCTGCACACCCAAAGGACCTTCCTCCCTCTCACCTTACTCTCTTCTCTGTTCCAAAGATTTTTTTTGCTGAGTTTTTGGAAGACAATGCAGCTCTTCTGTGAACTGTTCTCATTAAATCTTTCTTTCTCTTGCTACAAGCTTAATAGAGGGGGACTCTCAGCAGTGCTCTCAGAAAGTCCTGTAGTGCACATTAGAGAATACTGGGTCCTGAACCCTAAAGTCTCCAAAGGCTTACTGGATGATCTCCTTTTAAGACCTCTGTTGGTACCAGTTATCTCAAATTAAAAACCATCGGCAGGTCTCAGAAATCTGCAAGAGTAGGTCTCCCTAGTAGGTATATATCTCAGGAGATCTGCAAAGAAAAGGAGGATGATTAAAGTTTATGGCTTGAGCAAGAAGTCGTCAGAGGGAACATTTCCCAGTGTTCTTTTATAAGGTTTTTTAAAGCAAAAATATTTTTCACTGACAGGCCTTTCTAATGATTGAATACACTGTGAGTTCTGTGTTTGCAAGACGGCCTAGAGAAACACGCTTTTCTTTTCTGCTGGAAGACTGCAGTCTTTAGCGCTCTCAATATTAAGATCATTGGAGCCAGGGTTCCCTGCTGATGTTACTAAAATGAACTTTAATCAATCTTGAAAAAAGACTTTAATAACCTGAATTATGGCCCCTGGTGCTAGATCTTGGACAAGAGAGTGAGCCTAGCAGTATTGATTTTCTCATGCTCGGCAGTTCCTCTGGTATTTTTGCCACTTGTTAGCAATGTACATTTTAATAAAACCTCAGTTTATGAAGAGCCTTTTCCCAGCAATCTTTATGTGTTTAAGTGGAATGTTTTTACATCATTCACATATATTTTTCCTCATTTTCAAGCAAATGCATGTTTTGAGGAAGATTCTGGATTCCAAAACTAATCTAAAAATGGAAGCTTTCTTTCCTCTCTAATTATGACACGGCTCTTGTCAGTCCCATCAGATGGGGAAGATGAGGCAGAAAGTAGCATGGACAGTCAACCAATTTTATTCTTTCATTTTCACTTTTTCTGTGAGGAGGCAAATGCTTCCTTTTACTCAACACAGCATTTTTAAGTCCTGGGCTGTATGTTTAGAAGAACTTAGAATTTATTTTAATGAGAGAATTCAGAACCTTCGTGAGAGAACTGCAAATATCTGAAAGGGGCTGCCTTCATTTTGAGCCAGGAAATCCGATGGAGAGTCCACAGGACCAGTTTACTGTTCATATGTGAAGAAAGATGAGGAGGGGAGTGGAAATGAATAATGTTGCTAATATTTCTCTAGGTTTGTGTTCTAACAATGTAAATTACAGCAGAGTCCACAGGTGGCATCTTGTATGTAGCCTGCAGCCTTCTGACCTCCTTCTGAAAGGTGACCTGTGGTTTGATGTGTTGGCTCTCCATGAGTAAGTTGTTATTGAGCAGACCACTAATGCTTCTCCACAGCACTATTGCTGTACCTTTATAAGGACTGCTAAATGATGTGGTATGTACCACAAAGACCACTGTCCAGAGGAAAGTGCTGTCAAAGAGTGAGAGGGGGTTAACCACAAAATATTTACCATTTTAGTGTGCACTGAAAAAAAAACATAGCTGAAAACAGGATTTTCCTTTAGTGCTCTCCGTGCATTGTGGTTTTACATTGGCTGCAGAAAGGGTTCTGTACAGTGTTGATTCTCCAAAGCAGATGACAAACAATGATTAACCAGTTCCTTCCAACTACTCACTAATGAGCAGAAACCAGCTTGAACTAGTTATTCATATTGAATTAAGATTTGTTAAAAATCATGTAGTTATGAGCATAAATGTTCTCATCTAAACCTAAACTTTCCCGGAATAGTGCACTTGGGGCTGGATGTCTTTCTTCAAGCTTATTTCTAGTGGCAGAAATACGGCAGATATGAAAAAGCAAATGATAGTAGAATATGATTATAGTTCTTAATGTAATTTAAAGTTATTCCATTGTAAGTGAAATACTGATGTATAAGGGCAGGACCTCTGAACCACATGCATTTACAAGCCTGCCCTACGCAAAAGTAAGTGTCTTGTATGCTGCTGTTGAGACTTACTATCTTGTCTAAAGCTGCTTTAAGATTTGAGTGGAAGCGCTTCTCTAGCAGTAGTATGAAGGATTTTAGATTTATGGCATTAAGAGCTAACGGGAAGCACATTTGCTGGACATTCACATTCCTAAGCTGTTTTACTCATGGTACTTTGAGACCAAGTGAGGCCTAGGACAGATAAGCTTTCAAATTTTAAAAAAAAAAAAAAAAAGTTTTTAATATTGATAATTTGAGAAATGGTATATATATACTGCCATCAGTGAGATGATAATGAAGCAGGCTGGGGGCCAACTGTGTAGGAAGCAGCTCTGTAGAACAGGATCTGGGGGTCCTGGTGCACAAGTTGACGTCAGCCAGCCATGTGCCCTTCCGGCAAAGTGCCAGCTGCATCCTGGCCTGCATTAGCAAAGCTATAGCCAGCAGCTCTAGCAGACCGATCCTCCCCTCTTTATAGCACTTGTGAGACTGCATTTAGAGCATTGTCTCAAATTTGGGGCACCCTACTACAGGAAAGATACTGCCATGCTGACACGAGCCCTGTGGAGGGCCACCAATCTAGCCAGGGCTGGAGCTCATGGTAAGCAAGGAGAAGCTGAGAGAGCTGGGTCTGCCCAGGCTGAATAAAGAAAGACAAAGGGGAGAACTTATTGCTGTCTGCAACTACCTGATCATAGGGTAAGGAGAAAATGGAGCCTGCCTCTTCTCAGGGTGCACAGGAATAGAATGAGGGCCAACAGCCACAAGTTGGAACATGAAAAATTCCAGTCAGATAGAAGGAAAATCTTTTTACCAAAGAGAGGTCAAGCACTGAAACAGGTGCCCAGAGAGGTTGTGGGCACCTTGGAGGTGTCCAAGATTCAACTGGATACGTGCCTGAGCAACCTGATCTAATTAGACCTGCTTTGAGCAGCAGGTTGGACTGGATGCTTCCAGAGGGCCCTTCTGACTTGAATTAATCTGTGGTTCTTTCATTCTATCATAATAAAGACTAAAACAAGACCAATATCGCAGACTTGAACCACTGGAAGATCAAAAGGGAACAACTTGTTGAAAATTAGAGAGGAATTAATAACATTGTGTATTGGACCAATTCACCTTCTGGCATCAAAAGAGTCAGGGGGCTTACGTAGTGAATAGTTACCTCTGCATTTCTTCTGTATGGTTCTGCCTGAAGGAAATCGCAGCTTCATTGAAGTCAGATAACAAAATTCTCATTGACTTCACAAGGCTCTGAATTCTGTCAGCTTAAATGGAGATCATAGGAGGGTTCTTTAAAGTCAGATAATGGTTTTAATGTGGGGAAAACTTTAGAGAATAGTTTTCAGGTTTTCTGAAAGTATGTTTCACAACCACCAGATTCCTTTAGCATATACAGATTAAGTTATGCTAGTATCGGAAGAAAAAAACAGTATTCCTCTCTCAGCTTTGTACCTGTGTTCCTGTAAGCACAAGTATTTAATTGAGTTGCTTAAAAAAGGAGGGAAAACTGGAGGGAAGGAAAGCTTCCTTCCTAGGATCCCCACATTAGAAGGTATTTCAAAGCTTTGAAAACTGGTGGCCAGCTCTGACATTTAGAAAGCACATCTTATAAAGAAAAACTATGTAAAAAGTCGAAACCTTATTATGTGGTACACCCTGAAAACGCTTGCTTTTTACAACCATGATAAAACATATAAAATGCAGTATAAACATATAGTGCAGTTATTAGGGCATATGTTCCTTCACTGCATTTCTGAAAAGGGGGAAGGATTTTTAACATTGCTTAGGCTGGCTTTATGAAATGGCACTTGTCAGCAGAGTGTATATGGCTCTGTTACTGTTATGTTTATATGATATAAAATGTCCAGGGTATGTTTCCTCCTCTTATCTAAATGGCCTGTTCTACTTTATGATGTTGCATGTACTATTGATTACAATATTTTTAGTCGTGTGGATTATGCGTGAGTACAGATAATGATAAATTCACACTGGAGTCTACTCGGCCCATAAAAATTTTACGCAACTGAGGAAAAGTTACAGTTATTAGAGAACCATTCTGGAAATGAAAGTACCTGTTTCAGCAGCCCAGCCTTGATCCTTTAAGGCAGTCAGTGTTTGGGATGAGTGCAGGTGTACATGTACATTAATTTAGAATGGTCCAGAAATTTTTTAAGAACAAAAATACCTCCAATGTAGAGGTTAGTATTTCGTGAATAATGGCTACAGAATGACTTGGTAATTTTCTACCCTAATGTTCACAATACACCCTTCCATAAGAATAGTCTGGGTCTAAGGAGTGCCTATCAGCCTGTTATTGCAAATTCCAATGTTTGGCATGTGTTGTGATTTTATAGTAATATTAACAATATATTTTTATTTCTTCCCATCATGAATTTTAGCCCTCAGAACTTGTTTTCTTTGTAGCATTTTCCCTGTAGTCAGGAGGGATTTTTACATATTTGTAGAGAATCTGACATAATACATTACTCAGTAGCTAAAGCATTAAAAAGCAAGAAGCATAAGACTTGCGATTCTGAGAACTGATAATACTGCTTTTATGATTTAGGAAGATTTTTTTTAATGGAACATTTATACGCTTGTATGTGAATCCATTACATGACATACACCGTGGTTAGCAACAGCTTTTGTGTGTCATGGCTCAGGTTCCCATACACTCCTGACAGTATGTATATTCATGAGATTCATGACATTTTCCTGCATCTGCTCTTATAACAGATTTCGTTTCAAAGCAGCACTTCATTGATGTAGTACACTGACGCATTTTACGTATAATTGCTTTTCATCTGGTTGTATGATTATTTTGTGACACCTAGTGGATAAATTGATAGTAGTGCCGATTTGAATTTCCTTGGGTTTTTTTTAGATTCTCTTGATAGACATTCTGGCCTGGAAACTCAATTCACATTACAAACACATAGTCTCTCCTGCTTTCTTACTTTCTCTCTCTCTACATTTTTTTTTTCTCTATAACTTTGCTCATGGAATAACTTGCTCATAGCGAGGTGAACAAATACCCAACAGCAGACTTGAGGAAGTTCCAAGAGTCCCAAAATAATGCAAGTTAGTAAAAGTCTGAAAATTTCATGACATTGTTTAGTCAGGATCCCAACATTTGCAGCGTGTGATCTTCACACATCAACTTTTTCTACTCCATCAGCTTTTCTGTGGTGTGCTTCGAACAAGCAGTTCCCTTAGGGAATATACTACATAAAGTTATAAAGAACTACTTACGCTTATTGCCCTATGAGGACTCTTAGAAATACCCGTTCCTTTGCTGTTCTTTGAGAATGAAATCTGATAAATAATTAAAATATTATTCTATACACACAAGGATGTTTTCAGAATATTTACATCAAGAAACACAGTCTAGAAATGCCTTAAATACATGACCTACTTTCACAACTAAGATATATCTTGTGAAGTATATCTTAATTTACATGTCATGGATTCTGTGCCTGAAGCTTATTTCAAAGACATTTCTCCTACAGGAAAATGTTTAAATACTGTCCAATATGTTTGCTATAAATGCTGTGAGATAGAAGAGTAGGTATTTTTATATGACTTTATTTTTTATGTTGGTAAGGGGAGGGGAATTAATTATTTCAGTTGCGCCAAGTCTGCTTGCTGTATTGCTGGGTTGATACTATTAGTGTGCACGTTTCTGTCTTCAGAGAAGGTATAATATGCTCGTCGCCTGACAGATTTTAATTTCTGAAGCCTTCCGGCATCCCAAAGCAGGCGCAGAACAATAGCTTACATGATAGCTAAGATAAGATTTTAGTAGTTTTTAAGTAGGGGCTAAAAGGAACTATAAGGCACATGAATTTGGAGATAACAGATTATGTATTTTTTGTTTGTGAGGAATTGGAATGGAGTTGTGCAGAGGACATGAAGAATTTGATTCTAAAGACAGTCTTCAAGATTTTAGGTTTCAGCTTGTCACTCTTCAGAGAAAATGTGTTGTGTATTTCCACTCCCAAGGGGCTTCAAAATCAGAAAATGTAATACTAAACTGTGTCTTTAATACCAGCTGACGAGGTGCTCTTTTCCTGTGCTTTTCCTAGTTGCTCATCCTAACAGTTCTCTTGTGACTTTCATTTATGTAAAATTAGGGCCTGTGGCAACAGCATCATGAATAATGGACACAAAGAGTTTAACACACCGTCAAGCTCTGGCACAGGTTTGCTCACTCTCTACCACCTGAAGCCCTGCTTTAAGTCCATTAATGAATGTTTAACCCGTGAAAGCTTTAGTCTCGGGTAAAAAGACTTGCACTAGAGTAAATCTGTGGAGAGCCCCGATCACCTGAGAAAACCAAAGATGGGGCAGAGGGAGCCGGAGCAGGCAGCACCGTGTGTCTGTCCACCCGAACTCCTCGCCTGTAATTTGTGAGGAGCAGGTCCCTGTGCCATATCGCAATATCGGTGTCACCACCCCGGTCACCCCCAACACTCCAAAAGCCTTCTCCCTCTCTGTGCAAATGGCCAAATCGGGCCCTTGCAATGAAAACAGCAATTTTCAGTGGTTCCCCTCCACCCTCTCACTTTTTTAAGACTTGTGTGGTGTAAACCTGGTGTGGGTCTCAGACCAGGCTTGGCGTTGGATGGCTAATGAGGCTGGTAATCTAATTAGCTCATGCAGCGAGCATATGTGTAAGCTTTCTTTTCGGTGTCTTTGTTGTGCCCGCAGCATGGAGTACTCCAAATGGAAAACAACTGATCAGAGCAGAGGCAAAGCAATTGTGACAAAAGCACACGTGTATATTTTTTTTAATCATAACACAACTTGAGACAGTATCAAAGGGTGGTAACAAAGCTGTTACTGTGAGATCCATCGGCTGGTAACCGCAGAGAAGGAATAGCTAAAAAGAGAAAATAATCTCAATAATGAGCAGTGTTCACGGAATCACAGAATTGTCAGAGTTGGAAGGGATCTCTAGAGATCATCGAGTCCAACTCTGCTGCCAAAGCAGGATTGCCCAGAGCACATCACTCAGGACTGCATCCAGGCGGGTCTTGAAAATCTCCAGAGAAGGGGACTCCACGACCTCCCTGGGCAGCCTGTTCCAGGGCTCTGTCACCCTCACCCTAAAGAAGTTCTTCCTCATATTTAAATGGAACTTCCTATGTTCCAGCTTGTGCCCGTTGCCGCTCATCCTATCACTGGAAACCACTGAAAAGAGTCCGGCTCCATCATCCTTCAACCCACCCTTTATGTACTTGTAAACATAGAAAAGGTCTCCCCTCAGCCTTCTCCAGGCTCAAGAGCCCCAGCTCTTTGAGCCTTTCCTCATAAGGAAGATGCTCCAATCCCTTAATCATCTTTGTTGCCCTACGCTGGACTCTCTCCAGTAGTTCCCTGTCTCTCTTGAACTGGGGAGCCCAGAACTGGACACAATATTCCAGTTGTGGCCTCACCAGTGCAGTGTTGTTAGCATCAAATCCATGGAGGTCCCCAGGAGCTAGAGGTGTGCAAGAAGGCCCAGCTGGGGCTCCAGAAGGATGGCAGAGGAAAGGGACGCAGGACAGGACCATGGTCCAGGGAGGCACTGCACCTCCAGAGGCAGGCACGCCGCCCTGGCTGCAGGCTGTCCCTTGGCTGGTGGAGGCCTCGCGCTGCCTGCTGGTGTGCCTAACAGGGACACGAAAACGTCTGACAGGGTCAGTGGAAATGCTTGCTCTTGCAAATGGGCTTTTTGGATCAGGTCTGTAGAATCATAGAATTGTTTTGGTTGGAAGACACCCTTAAGATCATCGAGTCCACCTGTTAACCTAGCACTGCCAATTCCCCACTAAACCATGTCCCTCAGCACTACATCTACATGTCTTTTAAGTACCTCCAGGGATGGTGACTCAACTACTTCCCTGGGCAGCCTGTTCCAATGCTTGAAAACCCTTTCTGTAAAGAAATTTTTCCCAATATCCGTCCTAGACCACTCCTGGTGCAACTTGTTGCCCTTCTCTGGACATGCTCCAGCACCTTATTGTCCCTTCTGTAGTGAGGGGCCCAATACCGAACACAGTACTTAAGGTACAGCCTCACCTATAGCCTCATCTCCTCTCTCCCCCCCAGAAAAGAGTAACCAGAAATAAACAGCCCACTACAGTTTTGGTTTGAAGGCCTGTACAAGTATTTTCCCTGTGTTACTGTATGTGAACTTCCAGGCTTCTGCTTTGTAACTGTCAGACTGAACAAGCCCAGTGTCTTGAGCCAAAATGCAGTCCAGACCTCAAAACATCGTTCTGAAATGGAAATGGATTTTAAGCTTTTAACAGCATTTTAAAACAAACATCCTACATAGATTGGTGATTTTATGCCAGCTTTTCGTGTAATGCTAGCCACCATTTCAAATGCTACGGGTCTAAAGTGATCATGACAAATGAACGGTTTGTAAAGGATGGATTTTGCTTGTCTGTTGTAATACGAAGCTTATTCTTCATTAGCACTCGAGTAACTTTATCCTGTTTGTGGTGATGGCAAATGTAAGCGTGCATTGATGTAAATACAGAATTTTAGTCTAGATCCATGTAACATTGGGTTATTTTAGACCCTTGGTCTAATCCTGGGTCCCAGACTACTAATTTCTTCACTCCTGCCTGTCAGCTGCTTGGTCTCACTGAAGGCTAAAATTTAAAATGAAAGCCTTATAGGTCAAAGGGCAGAAGACATTTTCCTACCAACTAGAATTACCGATGCAGCTGCATTTCTGCAAAATGAATTTTAGTTTCTTGCTGAGGCTTAGAACATATCCTGACAGACATTCCCTCGTGGTGCTTAATTAAGTTAGGACTTGCGCATACTGGTTTATTGCATGTCTTTTAAAAAGGAAAACAGTTTCCAAGGATTTAAATCCCTTTCAGAGTGAAAATTCAGTTTTCCCAAGAAGGAATTTGTGTGTTGAGACTGGGGATGGTAGTTTTTAAGAAGATGTCAGATTAACATTGTTTTCACAATCTTGTGACTCTGGTTGAGGTTGTTTTCCTAGCTTACATAAAGAACTGGAATAAATAACATTTCCTATCAGTACTACCACATAGGTTATGTCTGATACTGTATGAATTGCACATATTAAAAAAGCCAAATCTGGTTGACTTAGAAGTCAGATGGCTTATTTAAGATTCTTCGTGTAGTAGGGGTTTTTTCCATTAAAAAAACACTTAAAAACATTACTCAAGTAATTGCTTGTGGGATGGCTGAGTATTTAGTTAGGGATGTTGGAAGACCGTGATCCTGACTGTTCTCTGCATCAGTGATTGTGCCCGGCTGCATTTTTTATTTTCATGGGGCTCAAGGAGAAGTGGAAAAGGCACAATTTTTAAGAGTTGGACATCACATATCATATCAAAGATAAGGGTGCTTGATTTAAGTGTCCGATTTTGTGGTCAGAGATGTTAGGCAAATCTGGTTGATGCCAGCCAAGTTACGTGAGTTCAACTCTTCCAAAATAAGTGAATATCGACATCCTAAAATGAATGAATATTTGGGGGGGGGTTGTCATTAATATTTGACTTTCGTGTCATCTGCATGAATACAATCTGCATTAGAACATGGAGATAAATTATGAGTGTTAGAGAAATGCTTACTACAGTAAGGTGTTATGTGCCCTTTCTATTCCTGCTATCTCTGACAAGATAAAATAAAACTGACACGTTTTCTTAGCTCTTTTCTTAACAAGAAACAATCCCTAATTTGTCACAGCTTCATCTCCTTTTACCGCAGACACCCATCTCCCAGATAATCCAGCCTTTGCCTTTTTGCTTTTACGCATGGTGAGATATCAAGACTACCTGTAACATTTGTTTTTCATGAGAAGTACCTCACGTGCCCCCGGTGGATTTGCCATTTCCACACAGGTTTCATCTCCCCTGGACGCTGGCCTCACCCCGATTTCTGGGCATTGGTGTCTGGTAATCGTCATTTCTGCCACGGAGAGCTCAGGAACGCAGCCCAGCGTGAGTCCCTGCTGCTGCCGCTGCTGCTCTCGCAGCCCTCCCTGTCGCGCCTGGCAGCCATCTTAGACCTGGGCAGAAAGCCCATCGGGGCGAACACAGCACACCCGGCTGGGAAGTAAGTAGACGGAAAGATTACACTAGGAAAACACGGAAGATAAATATTTTAAGTCCTACAAAACAAATAGCTCCTAATGCACTGAACAGTTCTGCGTTCCTTTTGGAGTTTATTTAAAAAAAAAAAAAAAAAAATCTCCTTACGTATTTATTTGTTTAAGAATACAAGTGCAATATACAAAGCAGCCAGTGATTAGCCCTGGTTTAATTTCTCTTTTTGTGGAAGCTTTGAGAGATTTTGAGTGTTCATCATTCTCTTGAATACTAGCTTTTATGGCTTTTTAGCGTTCAGAGTATTACATAAGCAAAACTCAGACGTAAATGCAAGAGAAAAAATAAAAATTTTGTCAGTGTAGGTACTGCAGTTCGCATAAGCAGAACACAAGAAAAATGAGGTGGTGTTTTGATGGAAAACTTTTTCCTAGTGCATTCCCTTTTGAAGCATCTGTTGAACATTCAAGGCATTTTACAGCAGTAAGGCTATGAATGCCTAATATATATGTATAGAACATGTCTGTGAAACACTTCTGATGTACACCCAGCACCGACTCCTTGTCTTTACTGCCAGTCTGATCTCTCTTTACATCCATTCAGTAGGTTAAAGCAGCTACCATTCAGCGCATCCCATTTTTCAGATACCATTGTAAACCTTGTCTGAAACGTGCTATGTGAGCAGTCATTTCTGTGGAGGAATTTCCTTGACTTTTGCATGGATCCAGATGAGAGTTAGGAAGCTTGTTTGCAGTTCTGGCCTGGTAGTCAGGCTACAGGATGTGAGATGGAATTATTTAAGATAATACATTTGTATGTTTTTATGTTCTGTTGCTTTTTTTTCTCCTCATACATAAAATATTCAAGATCTTAGGAACATACATAAGTTATTGCAGAGCTCAGAGCCATTTAGCCACAGAGTTCTGACTCATTTCACAGCTGCTCCTTTTTCCCAAATATTTGCAAACAGTTAGACAAAGACAATTGTTTCAGTGAATATTTAAAATTATTTATTGAATAAAACCTTGTTACAGTACCTATGATGTAATAAAAAAGTAGACAAAGGTGAACAAAAATTATATAACTGATTTAGTAGAACTACTGCTCAGTGCAAGTAGTCATTGGCTCCTAAATTCTTTTCTGATTTATAAGATGCCTAAGGATCCAGAAGTGTTGACTTTAACTTCTGCGCCCCACTATTTGTGGTGTATTGGATCATCAGGACTTTCTTCAAAGCCATTAAGGCCAAGCGAAGGCGTATGAATTGTTCCCCTTCTTAAAAGAAGTCTCCTGATGACTTTGAGGAAAATGTTTCCAGGCAAAACTGTGAAGAGGGTTTGTAGAAACCAGAACAGCGCACCCGAATGTTATAGCACCGAGTAACCTCATTGATGAACAAACATCACAGCCAAAGTTGATCACCCATTTGGACGTTATCACAAAGGTAGAGGATGATAAATTTGATCTCCTAGTTAACAGTCTGGCTATACAAATGCCTGGTTAAAGATATTACCAATTTCGTGTACGCGGGCTAATGTTCTTCTCTAGCCAGCTGAGAAAGACAAACAGTTGTACATAGAACTGTCTAGAGCAGGTGCCTAACTGAATAAAATTTTAGAAAAACCTGTGCCTGCCCACTGAATGTAGGATAAGGCTGTGTGGAGGCATGGTCCTGTGGGTATTTCCCATTGTGCCTGCCTGAAGTTCTGGCAGAATCTGTCCTGTATTATTAATCACAACTGGGGAAAGAGCTGTCGATTGCCATTTCGGAAGCAGCTATATTTCAGTAATGGGTAAGATCACGATATACGTCTTACTTCACAGGAGTCACAGAGTCTGTGTTTGTAGAATACTTTTTACTTCTTGAAGGATGCAAGTGTATGAAGGCACTGTGTCATTTTTGTTATATTTATTTAAAAATATATTTGAAAATCTTTTGTGTCGAGTTCCTCATATGTAGGTCACAGGAAATTGAATCCTTCCCTCCACCAAATAATTTCTGTCTGAAATCTCCAGAAAAGTAACCTGCCGTAGCACTGCTCTGTCACAGCCCTGTCCTGGAAGGATGATGTAGCAGCTCAAATTCCTGCCCAGGGCCTGTTAATTCAGTCAAAAATCTTCCCTTAGCCTCGGCATCCAGGGTAGCAGAACCTCAGCCATTTCCTGCACAACTGCTCTTGCCAGAAAATGTTTGTGACATTTTTCATAGTTAATAAATAGTCTGTAGGAGTGGAGCAGTGACTGTACACCACTTTGGAAGCAAGATAATCATTATATGGAGACATGTTGGAAACAGCTGATCTGGCCTGCATCCAGACCCTCAGCCTTCCTGGGGAATACCTTACCTTGTCACTAGCCTCTGAGCCGTCTGTTTGCCCCAGAGCAGTCACGGGGCACCACCTCAAGCCTGCACCCGGGGCATTTGCCTTCCTCCCGGGGCCCCAGTGAGGTTTTGCGTTTGTAAGTCATTGTGAGTTTTTTGGGTGGAAGGTGCTTTGAAATCGCAAAGCGCTTGGTCTGTTTTGTCCTGGCGTCTGTTAATTAGTAAGGCTTTTAATTATATAGCAACACAACTTTAAAACCATCCTCTTTCCTATTACATCATAGAAACGACGGACTTGGCCCTGCGCCTTTTTAAAAGTGACTGCTGATGTATGTATTAACATCAGTTCCAAGACATTTTTCAGTGAGCAGTGAGAGTTGGAATATGGAAATGTCATATTTTTCCTAGTATTAAACAGTTGTTAAACTAGAAACATAACTCTTGCCAGATAGTTATTTTGTATGCATGTCGTCTTCATAGAAAGAAAATGAACATGCATTTTCCTTTCATTAAGTATTTTAAAGTTCATCCTTGTTTGGTGATCTAGTCAATTAAAATAAGTTTATGAGCAGCTTGTGAGAGCAGAAGACTAATTAATTTTAGGTGTTGCATAAAGCACATTCTTTCCCATTTTCGTCTGGTAATGGGTACTACTAATACCCATAATAATCGATCTTATAGAAGATAGTACTTCACAAATAATTATCTCTATATCTTTGTGAATTAAAAAACTATTTTTGTGGGAACATATACATTAAGGCCACATTATATCAGAACTGCACATAGAGAAAAGAATCTTTAACATCATTATCATCATAGAAAATAAGAGAATCCTTTTGAATTGGTTAATAAAAGCTCACTATTTTTTCACCATGGGTGAACATTTTCCAAACTCCCACCTAGCATTGCACATAAAAGTGAAAGTGAAGTCAAGATATGTTAAAGATAGGCAGGCAATGTAAATCCCTAGAATATACTCAAGCTTTCCAAAATGTTGCCATTGTTTGGATCTGTATTTTCATTTCTGTCTCCTAGAGTCACTGGAATCAGCCATAAGAGTAGGTTCTTCATCCAAAATTTCCGGGGGGTGGAGGTGTTTAGGTCTGTGGGGTATTTCGGGCTTTTTATTACTGTGGACACATCCTTTTAATGCCAGATTGGTCCTTTGGACTGTTTTCACTGGACCATGCAGCATAAAGAGCTGCTACACTGAAAGGTTAAGTTGTTTTTATTCTTCCACTATAAAGCAAATGCATATACAAAAGTCTCACTTTGAAGTAAATCACACAATGCACAGCTTTCCTCCAATTGTGTTATGTAACGCTGTTATATTTAGCTAAGGAGAGGGTATTTTACACTGAAAGCACTTTCTGTGAGGTGACTGCACAATACACAGGTACCCACCCAGAACTGCTAAAATTCACTGACTTCTGCGCAGAATTTTAGCCAATGCTTCAATACAAATTCTAGGCTCTTGCGAAAAATATTGAGATCTCTGACTGCATGCATAAAGAAGATTTTTTTTTTTTTTTAAATATTTTATCTAAAAAACAGAGGTACAGGATAGGGTTTCTTTTCAGAGGATTATTCAGAAAGTAATTGACCTTGCCAAAAAGCTGGCACTCAGAAAATGCAGACATTTAAAACACTTAAGTACACAGAGAAAACTATCATGCTTTCTACTGCAGAGCTTTCCAAATGGGTTTCTTTGATAGTGGTTAGAGAGCAGCTTCTCCTACCAATTTTTACCATTTACATTAATGAGATGTTGAAATCTCTCATGCTACTCTTTATGTGTATTACACAGAGAACATTTTAATGTATATCCTCTTTGGCCTACAAGGGCGTTAATGTTACAAGATGTGAAATCTGGAGCTGTACAGTATTTCTTCCAATAAAGTGGTCTCAGCACAGACGGAATTACAGCATTCCTATTTTGTGCAACAAATATGCACCATGTACAGCTCACAGTAACCACTAACCTCTTTCTACGCGTGGTCTCAGTCCACTGCAGTGAAATGATCTTTGAAGTTAACGGTGTAACATTGCCTTTTATAGTTTAACACGTTGATACCTAATTTGGTCAGACATCTGTATTCTCCTTCCTTCTCTGCTTCCTTTGAAAGTGTGTTTGTTCCTTAAAGGTGAAGTAGCTGATACCTCTCTCCGCCTGTCTCTGCAGTGCTCTTAAGTCTACCTCAAAAAATACCTTTTCTTTCTCACTACACTTTGTCTCTTGCCGCTCTCTTTGAAATTGGGGATCACCGTGGGCCATGGAATACTCGTGGCAGTAACAACCAAGTGAGAAAGCTGGTGCTGTGCATGGTTCTCCTTGAGAAAATCTACAGCGATGCTGTCCTCTGCTTTTGCACGTGCTCTCACTCACTTTATAATTGCTTCAGTATGCTGTGAAATGAAATTGATATGTATGTGTTTTCTCTTGCTCCTCTCTTTTTAGGTCCCCGTATCGATTATAAAGCATTGGAGTATCCCTCCTGAATCACCACCTTTGGGGTGAGATCTGCTTGATAGTGAAACACCACTTTAGTTTCTCTGGGTACGGATGATGCATGTGTCATTTATTGCTTTCTTTGGTTTACTGTTAACAAAAAGTAAGTTAACTGATTAAGTTAGGGCATTTGCATTGAAAGTTATTAAAGCATTATTTATATTATAGTATAAACTGGTATTGCAGTTATTTCCACTTCTTTAGATCTGCCCTTAATGAGAAGTGTGGCTGTCCATCAAACGAGGCGGTGAGGAATAACAACCCCCTCAAACTCTGGCATAAGTGTGAGGTTAGAGTAGATTACTCTATAGTGGCATTTTTGCTAGTCATATTAACCAAAGTCTGTGTAGTAGAGTAGGGTATGTCTAGTTTGGCCTTTGATTCAGAGCTGGGTTGCTGTCCATTGAGGAGTAGCATATTATTTAAGTAGGCCATAAGATTTCCTAGTAGTCTTGACAAATTCTTGATTCAGACATAGATTTATCCATGCGGAATTTGGGGAAGTCAGTTAGGGACACTCAGCTCTTCCTCATTAGGATAACAGAGGAATATCTAGAAGTGTGTTAAACAATCCTTCTAAATCAGTATCCACTCTTTAAGTCATAGCGATGCCTTGCTTGAAGTGACAAAACTGGTTTGATGAGATGCAGTCACGTCAGAGCTGGAAGTACAAAAGTGCATTTATTAAAAATGAATGCTGTATCCTCTTTCCCCTCGTGCATCTTGTCACTGACATGACTTCACAAGTTGCAAATCTATTAAACGTTTCAAACGTGAAACGAGCTCATTAAGCAAAACGTTGACTGGAATATAGCAAACTGTTTCAGACTTAAGACTGTTAATATTTGTCTCCAGAGTTTTTTCCCTTCTAGGTTGTCACCAAGCAATCCAGATGGGAATACAGCTTATGTTTCATCTGATCAGAGTCTGACTGTCCTTTGGGGTGAGGTAGTAGGTTGTATAGTTTTAGGGTTATGCCCTGCCTGTCAGATAACTATACAATCTACTGTCTTTCCTGAAGTGGCTGTGATATCATCGTGGGATACGTCTTCAAAAGACCAAGTATTTTTCAACTGTAACAGTCTCTGACTCTGTCTACATGTTGGATTTGGTTCTTGTAGCAGGGTTATGAAAGAACACAAATGTTTAGATTCCTTTATTTCTCATTCAGGTTCAGAAGCAATTTCCTTTTTGTCATTTCCTCAGAGAAGGAGGGGTGTAAGTGACAGGGGACAGAGGTACGACCCAATCTGCAATGGGCTTGCTCACGCTCAGCTTTCTCGGACTGCCATGAGAGTGGCCATTTGGAAACAGCTGACACATTTCTCCATGACTTTGTAGCATTTGTGTTTATATTCAATGGAAAATGCCGCTTTTGATTCAGCAGCCATTTAAATGTACTTTGCATAGGCTGTTTGAGAAACTATGAAGTGAATACTTGGACAAAAACCAAAGAGGATGTCTTCCAGTTGCTCGTATTCTGCCCTGGAAGTGGTAAATGCTTGAGCCCTAAGTAAAGAGGTTTCTTTAATCAGTTTTTGTATGCTGATTTAACTTGCTTTTTTATTACATAATGCTAATTTGGGAGGGACAGTGCTTGCCGCTGTGGTTCTTATGTCTCTGGAGTCACCCCGCCAATTCTGACTGACTTCCAGGTAGAATTGTGAGGAAGGGCCGACAGGAGGTAATTGTGGTCTTTTGAAGGCTAGAAATTTGTGAGCTAGAGGGTGCTAGGGGAGTCTTACTTGCAAATGGTGAAATGTTAGTTTCCTTCAGAAGATGTCCTTGATGCTCTAACAGGATGAGGTAGTAGGTTGTGTGGTTTCAGGGTAGTGATTTTGCCCCAATCAGGAGATAACTATACAACCTACTGCCTTCCCTGATAAGCAGCATAACAACATCAGTGTCTTAATTCACAGAAAAACAAGAGCTAAAATACACTTCTGAGACCAGCAAAGTAAGTCCAGATACAGTTGTTATTATCCTGTCCGTAATAGCTCTAAATTTAGTGTCTTGCATTATTTTTAATAACTGCTTGCAAAATAATTCTCTTCTTAAAAGTCTTTAGCGTGAGAAATTGAATTAAAGAACTTTTGCTTATTTCAAAGTTTGTCTGCTCTTGATCTGTTTCATTTCTGGTTCATTTGAGTGGGATGAAGTTATTGTGGGAAACGATTCAAAAAATGCTGTGAACTTTCCTTTGAGATGTTCGTATTTCCTTGACATCTTGTGTGCAACAAATTTTACTAGCAACGCACTTATTTTGTTCAACCTTACACCTCTCCTTCATGAATCTTCCAGTGTTCTACAAATAATACCAGGTTAAGTCACACAACATTCTCCAGCAGGTCAGCTTTACATTACAAATGAAAAGGTGTAACAGTACAAATCAAGGAACAGATATAAAAAACCAAAACCAGACATTGATTTGTACCCTCAGTTTCCCCTAAGCAGACTCATTTCGTGATGTGTAAATGCCCCCCAAAGGGAATTCTCTGCTATCTAAAAGGCACAAATTGCACCTGGAAAACCATGGACAGAAAACGTTAGGTCCATTAAAGACATTTTGAGGATACAGAGTCTTACACGAAAAAAACTGTGGAAAAAAAGGGAATATAACAACATGGTGCTGTTTTTGTTTGTGTACACAGAAATCATTCTCCCACATGCAAAATATACCAGGAAATAAGAATCATGTAAAACTTAAGGTTACCTTAAGAGCAGAGGTATCAAACTGGGTATGTATAACCATTTGTATATATTTTGATTTTACATCATCTCATTACTGTAGATTGGAGTGAAAACTTAAGTTAGTCGTAATCTTCTGTTCCTATCTCACATGCTACACAAAAGAAAGCCTTGCTCACGTAAAAAGCATTACCCTCAGATCTGTAGCTGGGCAAGCTGAGACGTCCAGGGCGAAGGCAAATGAGAAAACTGATGTTACATTTGACAGCAGAACCGGGTATTTTACTGCTGCTCTCGTCCAAAAATACCACACGTATCTGGTCTCAGGTGGCATTTGAGGTCATTCAACACCTCAAAACAGGACCTTTTGTTAACACCTTTAATGAAAAGTTAGGAATGTTATTTCACTCATGTTCATCGGGATAAGGCAGTTGGTAGAAGAGGAAAAATTGCTGCGTGTCTGAAAAACATAGGAGAATAGGCGATACTGTGGCTGGTTTTAATCTTCTCTTTTCTTCTTGCTGTTTAAAGAGGATCTCTTAATTTAAAACTGCTGTAAGGATACTTACCATGCCGGCCATGTTCAAGGGCTGCGGGACATGCATTGCAGATTCTGAACTCTCTTTCTTCTGCTGAAAATGCAGACTCACAGCTGCAGTGTAAACATCTTAGATGAGCATGAGTAGTGATTGCATTGTGTGTAGCTTAAAACATCCCGCTTCTCTCCAGGATACAAAATTGGCTGGAAATTTCTGGCTTAATCTTACATTCAGTAACTACATAGCAAATGTTCTGCATGGGAGAAAGAGGTGAAAAGAGGGAAAATGCTCTCTGCGTTCTACAATAGGCTGTCTCTGAAGTTGTTTTAAAATCTTTTGGCTCTGCCTGGGTCAGCATTTTGTTCTTGGTAATGAGCTGTGAGTTTTCAGATTCTAGTCATTCTGGCAATCCCATTTAAACAAAGGGCCAACAAATTCCATAGCGTTCTCTTCGCAAGGATCTACAGTAAATGCAAAAACATGTGCCTATATTTAGCAGTGTGCAAGCCTGCAGTTAATCAGGTCTGTCCTTAGCAGTAGGTGTCATTACAGCTAATGGGAACTCCAATAGAAACTTTAAAGCAAAACTCTGTGGTACCAAATATTTTCCAGGAGTCTATACTGAAAATGTTTGTGTCAAAATGTAAGTAGTAGCCTGGGCTGCTGGAATCATGATGAAAAACAAGCTGGTTTTTTTAAACTCAAGTCAGCATTACTTGTTCTTGAGGCCATGTGGTGTTGTGTTGCCCGTGCTAGGTGTGAGGAAAAAGCATAATCATGAGTACACGTAACATGGTAAGTGCTTATTATCACATACACTTTTATAAGCTGTGTCTGCTTCGACATGTTGCGGGGTGTTTTTTAGTGTAACAGCAGTATTAGTCGATAAGCAGAAGCTTAATATGTCTGGCTGGAACAAAGCCTGTACATTTGCTTATAACAGACCAGGTGGAAATCAGTGGGTATGGGATTTTTTGTGAGGTCAGGATTTCAGTCGTTAGTTCCCCTCCTGTGCCCTGAAGAAAGTACATGGTATTTTGACTCCAGCGTGATCATAGGTACAACGAAGACATCAAGCAGATCCCTGACATTAAACCCACCTTTGCTGAGTTTTAGATCTCTGCTGCATGGATGTGTGGAGCATTATACCTCTTCTTCCATGATCCCGTTCAAGGCTGTTACGTTTTTATTTTTGTTTTTTTGTTTTTTTTTTTTAATGTGAGCCAACCTCCATGTTCTCCAAAACCAGATGCCCAGCATGAAAATTTTCACTCCATTTGGCAAAGCACTAAAGTAAAGGTATATGGTTTTAGACAATCTGGATAACCCTAATAACAGGCTGTGCTACCAGCCCCACTTGTGAAAAGCCAGCATTGTGGCTGCGTAGGTACCATGAAGTGCCAGCTGCTGGGGCTGTTCCTCCATGGCTGCTCTTGAGAGGGCAAAGACCTTGAACACAGAAGTAGTTCCTGGCCGCTCTGCTGAAAGGGCAAATTACAAAGGGGGATTTATACTTGGAGAGAATCCAAAAATGCAGTAAGACCGTAGCTGGCACGCCAGACCGTGCTGGTACAGATTCAACATGACACACGGCATATTGCTAAACAGGAGTGGCACTTGGGGTTGCACAGGGGGAGCTGGTGCTCAACAGCAAAGAAAAAACGCCTGCCTTCCTTTGTGCTCGGAGAGGTTCTCCAAAGAGGGCCTGGTCCCAGAATTGTGCTCACGCTGGGAGACAAATATTAAATGAGAAGAAAACAAAATGTTAGCGGAAGTCATCTGTGGTAAAAAAACATGCACCATTCAGAGAATCGGAGGCCTGAGCGTATTGCTAATTACCATGAGTGTGATTGTGCACAGCAGTTGCCTAGAGGTGGTGTAGCTAAAATCTGTTTAAGTCCAAAGGAGAGGTTTTCTTAACGAACGCTGTGCAGTTCCCACAGTATGAATGCATACCAGCGATGGGAATAACGGTTATTGGGATTATGGATGAAACAAATTCATTTTTGTCATGAAACAGAACAGCAAATTGAAGGTGAGAAGAGAGGGAGGGTACAGAATTGGATTAAAACTGCAAAAGGGACTGGTAAAAGCAAGGTGGTGGTTATATAAACTGGAATGTGACCAGGACTCCATGGTTAAACTATGTTATGTTTAGGAAAAAATAAAAAAAACAACCAGGAATACCAACAAATGATTATCCAAACAGGAAGATGCCACCTCTTGCACTGAATTGACTTTTTCACCAGGCAGGCGGATGGGACGCAGCAGTCCAGCGGTCAGTCCCCCCAGTGCTTTTGCATGGCAGGAGCTCCCCGCGTGTGCTGCATCGCTGCAGGCGGAGCAAAGCGACGTCAAAGCGCTGCAAGAGTTACAGACCCCAAGAAGTGTTTGTATCTTCAAGTCTCTCTCTCTGCGTGAGAGGTGTTTGCTCTGCTGGGCTTTTCTCCCGTAGCTCTCTGCCTTGGTCTGAATTACTACATGAATTAATACACTTAATGGAAGTGTGAGAGCTGAAGCCCATCTCGGCCAATCAATGACAGGATGCGCCAAATGGTCCCCCACCTGCTGATAATGTTTGGAAGGTCTCATAGCAAAAAGAATGGCACCGACTTTAAAAACTTTTACTAGGAAAAAAAATCCAACAACGCACTCTTGAGATTCAGAGACTTCAAAAGGATGTTAGCTCTAAGAAGGCAACAACCTCTCTGGTTGCACCCAGGAAATCCTGCTGATGCCATTGATTTTACCCAAATCCAACTGAGGGGGGAGATGTAGCCCACACTGGAAAAGGCTGTTTAACTACGTGTAAGTCAGCTCAAGGAGCGTGTCTGCTCATAACCCCTCTTTTAGACCCCCCAGCCCAGCCAGGCCTTTGGTACAATGGCACTGACATCAAGATGGGCATGCCTCTTCTTGGCAGAGAAGAGTTTCCCCTAGGACCACCCAGGATATGCTGCAGGGCCTTCAAGCACACTCTCTAGCTGCAATTTAGTACAACCTCAGCTGTCTCCCATAGTTCTTGAACCCAAAGTTGTGCTCAGGTTTGGGCTGTAGCACACACAGCCCAGGTCCTTTATTACAGGCTTATAGGTGCACCTGCCTGCAGCAATGCTGAAGCACAGTCGTGTCTGCTTGGCTTACTCTCCTTGTGCCTCGCTGGAGTTTCACTGAGGACACATCAAGGAAGCAAATCTGGGCTCCCGGTAAAAAGCATCCACCCTTGTGGGCTTTGCGGAACTGGGGGAGCTGCGGGCAGCTGAGCTACAGACATCTTTGTTGCTGCAATGCAGATGCAAGAAGTGGAATCGGTAGGAAAAAGTAAAACTTGGGCCAGCCCTAAGAGCAGCACACAATACTTGAGTGACAGGAGCATCAACAAAACATTTGAAAGCTATATTGGCATGGCTCTGATCCGGGTGGCTCAAAACCATCCATGAAGGTATCCAGGTATTAACTTCCATTATAAAAACTATGGGAGATGGGAGGCTTTGAAAATGTCTACGAGGATCTGGGATTCGGTGACTTGGATGCCCGGATCTCGCCAAAAAAATCAATGCCAGCACTGCTGAACAGAGCAAGACAAAGACATCAAAAAACCTAGCCCAAAATGCCCACAGATTTTCAAATAGATCTGTGTTCCTAAGTCACTTTGGCACTTCTAATTGTTTTACAATTAACAGTAATGATTACCAGTCATGCTAAGCATTTGATGCTATAAAGGCTTTTGTCTGGTTGTGGAGTACAGTTCATGCCTAGTCTCTAACACAAATCAAAACCATATGAGTAACCAGGTTAAGAGACAACCAAGTTGTAACCAAGTTCCCTGATGTGGCTTATGTTTGTATTCCAGCCAAGGCCTGAGGCTCTTACTTGAGATTTTCCCTGTCCAGCTTGCATATTCAAATGTAAACAATAATATTTCCATCTTCAAGAAGCCCAAGTGAGATTTTATAATGCAAACAAAGGCATTAGTGTATTAAAAACTTTCAATCAGCTGAAAGTGTGCAGCAGTTTACATATTAGTATATGTTTTTAATTAACACTTGGAAGAGAGCGAGAAACACTTGATGCCCTTAGAACTAACACAAATAAAAGTACCTTTCTTACATGTTTCTCTGTGTAAACATATAAACTGGAAATAGAATAATTCCCGATAAGGTAAATTGGCATTTACCTTTTGTGAAAAATGGCAGCTTAATCCATCTTCCTTTAGACAGCAAGGCAGGTCTTTCAAACATCTCGAATTTGGTGATGAAAACATCTCACTTTTTCTGGAACTGTTAAGAGTGACCCACAGTGTGCAGCCCTGGAGGGTCTGGGAGGGTTCAACCTAATCTCAGTCTTTACAGCCCTTCCTGAGCAGATTATTCCCATGTGGACAGTTACACGCTCTTCTCTCTGGATTTAACCTGAATTTGGTACTGTCTCTCTTAACATCTGTTAAAAAGCTACCCTGCGAGCTTGACAAATGGTGTTGCAGCACTGACTATTTGAAAATCAGATGGGGAATCCCATAGGTCCTATTTTTATTTAGGCTTGGCTTGCTGGCTCCTTCCAGTGACCTCCACTGAGGTTAGGGATACGATACTCATGGTTAGAATATTAAAACTTTTATTTTCTCTCTATAGTTTCGACATGTCCAAAACTTTGGTTATGTTTTCTTTTTCTCTCCCTTTTTTGCTATTTACCATGGCTAACTGAAAATGATTGATGGCCCAGGATTTAATGATTTACCATTTATTTCCTCATCATATCAAAACTCGGAGTCGCTTTGGAAGTTCAAATGGAGAAATTAGTTTCCGTTTCATTCCCCTTTACAATTCAGCAGCTTTTGCAAAGCTTAAGAAGTTTTAACAGTAGCAAAAAGAACTTTTATAAATACATTACATTTCAGACATCCATCATATTGTACTAGCTGACGGAAAGAAAAAAAAGTGATCATCCCCCAATTTTATTAAAATTTGAGCACAACGAGAATCAGGAAAATCTCCCTCAGAAAGTTTCCACGCTTGAAAAAAAGATTTTTTTCACACTGGAGTAAAGAAAAGGAGATTGTATTATCTGGCATATGGTAGTATATCCATAGCTCAAGCTATTCCCAGATTTCTAACGGAGGAGCTACATCAGTGCGGGTATGTCCGTGAGCACACAAAAAGAAACGGTCATTGCTCACATGAAGCTAAAACAGCTACAAAAGGAAACTGCCCTCAGCTGATGGTGGCGCGTTCCTGCCTACAGCTGCTTGAACCACGCTCGGCGTCAGCGGCTGGGAGACAAGGTGTGGTTTGGCCATCCGTGAGCCCAAACACCTGGTGACTTCCTTTTCACGGATGATGCCAAGCGGAGGTAACCGCCTCGGTGCACACGATGTGACTGGTGTCGCCAGGCTTTGCTCCAACCTCCCGATACACAAACCTTCAGCGGTATGTCGCATTCAGCTGGCTATTTCCCCCAAAGGTAGTAAGCTGCACTTCTTCCCCCAAAATATTTAAAGCGTTTTTATCACTGTCCAAGCCTGGAGAACCCTGGGAACTCTTTTTTTTTTTTTTTTTTTTTTTTTTGGTGCTCTGTGTTAATTGGAGATGATGCCTTTAATCATCAGAAACACAGAGGATGTGTTACTCATTAGACACTTACAGTTGGTACCTTAATTTGGATAGCCTGATGGCTGAGGGAGGGAGAGGAGAGGGAGCCCATGAGGGGCCGGGGCAGCCTGCAGTGATACCTGCGGGCAGAGGGCATGGGGCTTTGGGCACAGCTCTCCATTAACAGAAGAAGGCAGGGGCGAGCCCCTTGCCTGCAGCAGGGAAGGGAAAGGCTGTTCCCCCCCATCCCGGTAAGGAAGCACCGAGGCTTGTGGGCTTCTCACCTCAGCCCGAGGGAAGCCAGGGTCTGGTGGCCACCGTGCGGCAGGCAGCGGCCAGTCTGCTGCTGCCATCCCAGCCTCGGCCCCCGCTTCTCCGGGCTAAAGCTTCGCCGGGCTGATTTACGACTCCCTCTGAGTGCCTGGGATGGAGTTATAGCCCCTTGTATTACACGGTGCCTTCTCTGTTATTCTTACTGCACGCCACAGATTTATGACGGCTTTTAAGCCAGGCAGCACGTAAAGAAATATGATCTTAACAAAATATAGAAGGGACCAAAGGAGGTCAAAGTGTGGGAGCTGAACGCTATTCGGTGATCCAGGATTTCCTTTTATTTACTGCTCACACCTTTTCAATCTCAAGTGGATTTCAGCTGTCTCAGGCGGCCCTACCCAATGGCTGGGGAGGATTCTGTAATCCACTGAGCCGGGATGCTCTGCCATCAGTGGATGTCTTTTATTATGATTTAGCACACGTAGGAAATCCCAAAATACCAGTGGCGAATTAAATGAATTTTAGACACAGAGTGCCAGAAAGACACATAGCGTTGGGGTAGGTAGGAGTCCCACATTCATCTGAACAGGCTTTCTATCTCCTGCCATCTCTTACTGTGGCACTGACCTATGCTTTTCTAGGTTACTGGTGTCCTGCAGAGGTACCTCTGCTTTTGGTGCTGAAGGAGAATAATTTGTGATAGCCTTTCATAGAGAAGCGGAGGAAAAGCTATGCCTCATTTCGACAACATGATGGTGTGATGATGAAAGTAATGCTGTGAGTAATTCTGCTTTATAGCAGTATTTACATGCATTCATCAATTATTCCAAAACTGTAGCGCGTAGGACAAATACAAGCACTGCCCTTGCTCTGCAGATGGATAACGTGAGACCTTGCAGCAAACACAGGGTGACACAAGCACAGGGCAGAGCTGCACGGGGTCACCTGCGGGACCATGGCCTGCATTAAACACTCTACATCAAGATGCAAAGCAAAACAGCTGGCAAGAGGGAGGAAAGCTGTAATTACAGCCAATAAATGACTCCTGAGCCAACACCTACTGCTGAGCCCCTGGTCTTGAAACAGAAACTGGAACTTTTTCCCTCCTAGGTGAGTGCCATAATCCCCTCCAGCTACAGTATTGTTCCCTTCATTAATGAGACAAGCTCTGATGTGCTCCCTTTCTCTCAGATTTGTTTTTATTATTTCTCTGAGGAAAGAAATTTGTCTCCCTTCCGGATACAGCCTAGGGCTCTGGCCAACACAAAACTGCCTCCTTGGGGTTTTCTGCAAATAAATTTGTTTATCTGAGTCCAGAGGTGACTCAAGTTTATAAAGTTAGTTTTCAACACAGAATATCTTTAAAGATAAGTAAACCAGTTATTGAGAATAATTTGCATGAGATTTGTTACCCTGCTCAGTTACCCACCACCGCTGCCGTTTCTTCCCCAGGTGTAGTCCCTCAAATCTTGGGGCTTTTCACTAGAAGGTCACAGCTGTGGATTTCCTCCTGAGATACATGATTCCCTCCAAAATGAAATGCAAAGAAGGGTGAGTGATGTAACTTTGCTGGAAAGGGCTATGGATGCCCCCCCCCCCCCTTAATCTTGGGATCCTTGTGTTTCCCTAGCTGTCTATTTTCCTACCGATTATTGAATTTTTCATGCTTATTTCCTCACAGTATGTGCTGTGTATGATGACATCAATCAGCAATCTCTTTTTGAAACATTAACGCTACAGTCCGTGTGTAAGTGTAATATCAAATTCAGTCCTTGTGTATTTTGACTATGCTGTGTCACTGATGATGTATGACAAGACCTCTTACAACATGAACGTGCTACCTCCTTTTTCTTTTTCAATGTTGTTTTGATGACTGACCTCATCAGAAGATCCCAGGAATTTACTAAGTGGTTGCCCTCAGTTTAGTCTTTGATTACTGATGATGAGGGGAAGATGAGCAGGGAACAACTGCGTCCTGCCTAATGCAGTAAGACATGTAAGGAATGGCGGATTCAAAATGATCAAAAAGAGGTGCTTTTTTCCCAAGCTGTTACGGTTAAACAGTGGAGATCTCAGAGAGCAGTGAGAGGCATATGTGGAAGACCATAGCAGATGTAGCATTCCTGTCTCAGCTAAGGATGGATCCTTGGAAGGATGGAGTCTAATTTTATGAAGGGGCTCTTTCACTTACACTTAAAAGTTGTAAAAGGCTTTTCTTATGGTAGGAGCGCTGGCTCTAAAAAGTTTTGGCGAGAAGCTGCCACAGTACTAAACTTGCTCTCGTTTAGTTGGTCTTCTCTTCGATACGCTTGCTTTGCAGCGGTGACTTGGCTTGAAAAGAACGTTGTGGGGATAAACATGGTGAAGATAAATCTCAAAGCTGCTGTATTTGTGTGGCTCCTCGACTTTGGCCAAGGGTAGACTTTCAGCTGAAAGCAGTCTCGAGTTGATAGCAGACTTTGCTAGGGGTGAAAGTTAGTAATTTTTGCATGATGTTTCACTGCCTTTATAATATAAGGCACTTGGCCTATGCAAGAGTCATGAAGATGTTCCTCAGATTCTGTTCTTTCTGTCAGGAGACTCTTGCCCTTGCACTTGATTTGTGTGCTTAATTATAACCGTTCCAGTGGGACACATAACTGGGGTTTTATGATAGAATGAAAGTATAAAGTCATAGCTTAAACTGTATTACACTGCTTGCTGGGCTGTTATGCGTATTTAAATAAAGAAAGGTCAAGATACTGCACCACCGTAGAAAGGAGCAAATGATGTCTTTATCTGTACAACAGGGAGAACACTATATGCTTATATACCAAGACTTACTGTAAGTTTAAGGGCACAAAACCTGAAGGTTTTATTTAGCATGGCTAGGACGTTGTAACAACTGTCCGATACTGGTTAACTCTCAAACAGTAGCTGAGGGGACTGAACCTTTTACACTTGCTGTTGCTTTACACTTAATAGTTTCAGGTGAACACAGCCTCTTGTTTCCTACACAACCAAAGACTCAAATATAGACCGTACTGCTGATAAAGTAATAATAGAAATCAGTGATCACTTCTAAACATTGAAAATGTTCGTTCTTCTCTTGGTGGCAAATCTAGATCCAGCTTCTTTATGTGGAAGGAACAAAAACTCCTCAATATATCTTGAGTTTTCTACTCCGTAGCTACAAGCAGAAAATACTCATGAATCAAAAACGAAGGCTTGTAAATACTCTTATGGCTCTATAGTGTACTTAGTCTCAACCAGGGACTGCAGTACACCACAATTCCGTGGCTACAATAAATAGCAGCAGACTCCAGAGCCAAGCAAAAAATTTAATTAAAAGCAAACTGATATATATCAATCTGCTGACACAATCTCTCACTCTTGCATCTAAAATATATATAGGCCTCTTCCTGGGGACACTGGATGATTTAGACTTCAATTTCACTTAAGAAGCCATTCAACTAATACTATCCAGCGACTGTCTGCCCACACGCTACGTAAAAACTTTGTTAACTAAATGCATTGATGTCCCATTGCTTTACATGCTTAGTGTATCAGCTGTTATTTACTAATTTAAGAGACTCAACATTATTTTCCCGCGCTTTAAACAGCCAGGCATCACTACACTTTTAGGAGGAACTACATTCGGCAGCTAGTAGCTATGACAGCGCTAGTGCAATAGATTATATTTTGGTTTTAAGTAAGCTTGGCGACTTTGAGGAAACGTCTCGCTGATGCTTTAGCAACAGACAAGCTCTGCTCATGTTAGCAACGTTTGACAAGCTGTTCTGTAAACATTTAATGAAATGCCGTTTCTTGTTGATTTGTGCCCTAAGTCTATCCTAGCACTACACACTTCAGCCTGAACTCACCCCTTCTCCCTCCGTCCCCCCATGCACCTACAGTTCGCTGGACGTGACGCTGTAAGCCCCGTAGTTGATACACAGGAAAGTCTGGGTTAGATGGTACCTCTGGAGATCACCTGGTCCAAACTGCTGTTGAAAGCAGCACCTTAGATTAGGTTATCCAGGGCATTGTCAAGCGAAGTCTTGAATATTTCCATCAAGAAATGACCCACCACTTCTCTGTGAAGCCTATTGCAATGCTCAGGTGTTCTCTGGCTGAAGAGTTAATTTTTTCCTATATCTAGAAGGAGTTTCCTCTAGAGCAACTTGTGCCCACAGCCTCTTGTCCTGCCACTAGGAATCCTTTTGAAGATAGTTGTAGAGAAGATGGAGATACTACCTTCTTAGGGCATTAGAGACACAGACTAGATCCATCCTAAGCCTTTTCTTCTCTAGGCTGAACAAATCCACTTCCTTTAGCCTTTCTTCATATGTCAGGTTCTCCAAGCCTCTAATAATTTTGGGACCCTCCAATGGACCCTCTCCAGTTTTTCAATGTCTAGAGCTGGGGCGCTAAAAGTGAACATGTCCCTGCCCGTGGCAGGTGGGTTGGAACTAGATGATCTTTAAGGTCCCTTCCAACTCTAACCATTCTATGATTAAATTCCAGGTGTGGCCTTACAAGTCCTGAGTAGTTACATGTACATTGGCAGCCTAATTAGTATGTTCGTGCAAACACTGGCAGTTTGTGTGACTTTGGACCAACAATATTTTGATACTGATTTTTCTGAACCTAGAAAAGGAGATTGACAATTGTCATGGGATTTGGGAATAATACAAGGCTTTTAGTTATTTTTATTTTCTGAGAAAGCAAAAATGCTTTTTCCTCAGAAAACAGAAATATGTAAAAAGTGTATGTCACACTAATGAGTTCTGGCATAAAATATATTAAAGCAATATTCCAGAAGCAAAATAGCTTCTGGCACAATATGAAATAAACAGTTCCAACTAGTCCTCAAAAATTAGAGGTCATGGATATTGAGGACCAAATCACAACACCTTATATCTTTGAGCAAAAATTAATCTATTAATCTCATTTTATTTATAGTGCTCTTTGTTGACTTACATCCATATGGTGTTTTGCCTGGCATGCACTCTATTGATACATTGCTAAACGCAAGTGAACTATGGAGTCTTTGTAGCCAAAACTTTTCTTGCATTCTTGAGGAAGCACAGTGATGTATCTGTTGCCAGTGTGTGCCCGGCTAGATCAATAAATAGAGATCTTTCATTAATAGATGTATTAAGGGACCTCCAGAAGATTAGTGCATTAGGGATACCCTAATCAGCTATTGTTAAAGCAAAAGAGACAACTGCATTTTGTATTCATAAAATCATAGGGTGGTTTGGGTTGGAAGGGACCTTTAAAGGTCATCTAGTCCAACATCCCCTGCAATGAGCAGGGTCATCTTCAATTAGGTCAGATTGTTCAGACCTTATCCAACCTGACCTTGAATGCTTCTAGGGATGGGGTACATACCACCTCTCTGGGCAACCTGGGCCAGTGTCTCACCACTGTCACTGTAAAATATTTCTTCCTTATATCTAGTCTAAATTTTCACTCTTTTAGTTTAAAGCCATTATCCCTTGTCTTGTCACAACAGGCCTTGCTAAAAAGTTTGTTCATCTTTCCTGTAGGCTCCCTTTAGGTACTGGAAGGCCACTGTAAGGTCTCCTTGGAGCCTTTTCTTCTCCAGCCTGAAAAACCCCAACTCTCTCAGCCTGTCTTTCTAGGAGAGGTGTTCTGGCCCTCTCATCACTTTTGTGGCCCTCCTCTGGACCCACTTCAACAGATCCATGTCTTTCCTGTGGTGTATTAATGGGAGGCTTTAAAAAAAAAAAAAACACCAACGAAAACCCCACCACAAAACAAACCCTAGAATATATCTGTCTTCATTAACTGAAGCTCTGTTTACTGCAGTAGTGATACATAAATCAAAGCAACCAAGGATACAGCCTACAGGTAAAAGATTTGTCTGTGCACTTTACCTGTGCTTCAAGTTTGTTTCCATATGGAATAGTAAATTTCCACATTTGTGGAATAAAAGAGTAGGAGACTTCATTTTAAAACATTTACAACTCAGCCTGGAAATAAAGAATTAATTTACTTCTGTATCAAAACAAGTTCAGAACCATAGATTAACTTACTCCTGTTGCAAGATACTAATACAAAGACAAGGACTCAAAAAAACCCTAAATAGCAGTTATTTCATCAAAACATAGACCTTAAAGTGAGTTTTCCTTTTTCATCATACTTATTTTGCCTATTTCATCCTGTTCATGGCAGTTGTCCTGCCATGATGTGATTCCTTTTCTGATTGAACAATAGAGTCAATGTACTGAAGTATTTTTTTTTATTTATTTGTTTATTTATTTTTATGTTTGCATTATCTAACATTGACTAACTACGTAACAGGAGTTCCCAAAAAGCAGAATAAGGTCTGAATATATGCACTAATGGTTTGGTGTTTGTAATTAATGCCCTGAAATGTGTCCAACCTGATGCTAAATCAAACGTTTAGTGGGTTAAAAGTACTGCAAGCCAAAACAAGATTGAAAACCAACGTGATAATGCTTGTCCATTTTCTCCGAAAGCTGGGGGGAATCCTGAAAATGGAAAATTAGAAGCAGGAGGAAAGGAGGACGTAGGGAGTGACTCAACAGGTGACGAAAATGCAACTGAGATTGCGTATGTGCAACGTGATCAGGCTGGAAAAATAATTAGTTGAGCTGGGAGGATGGCAAAATGAACCTGTAGTGGAAGGAGTTGGCTTAGTCAGGAGATCGAAATCTGATGCTGGAGAGAGTCTGAAGCTGAACCTGATCAATCCAATTTGAGTTTTTCAAAATGCAAATTCCTCCTGCTCAACAGGATATCACCTAGTCAATGGAGTATACATTAGCTTAAAATAACTCCTTTTGAATTGGTCTTCAAACTGAGAATTTGTCTCAAACAATATCTAAACTCTCGAGTGTGTGAGATTCTGCAAGCCAAGCGAGAGCCAGAAGGATCTCCTGCAATTCAATATTCAGCAGCTGTTGAAGCATTTAAGTTCCTAGTGTGCAAGAGGGAGTCATGGAAAAAAGAGTGAGGGGAAAAGAGATTTTAGAAGCACCGTTATTGACTTGCAGGTGTAAATGTCCATTGAAGGTTGAAGTAAGTACAGGGGAACTGGGAGAGAGGACTTGAAGAGAAACGTGGAAGCTGCTGAGAAAGATAATGTTTCAACACTGTCAAAATTGTCAGTATGCGTATTAAAGATGGCAAGGTTGAAGAATGAAACACTGGATTAATATAATGCATCAAGTTGAAATAAACTGGATCTGAAGAGAAGCTGGAGAAAGGTCAGACTGGGACACCAGTGATCGCAGCAGGGATGTGGAAGTATTACAACTATAGATGCATCAGAAATATAAAACAAGGACTTCAAATTCCAAACACTGGGAATCTGGGTTAGAACCTGAGCTCACAAATTCATCTGAGACTCTGGGAGATGCATGTGAAGCTCTGGCAAAAGACAGAAACTGAGACACCTAAAATATTAGAAAATTTTATTTAAGAAAATCCGTAAAGAAGCAGTAGACATGATAAAGAAAAGAATTGAAACTTCAGTATGTCTAAAAAATCCCCAATATGAATCTGTCTTAACATTTTCCTTCCTCCCTTCTTACTTATTTAACATGTTTTCCATGTACAATAGCGTTTTATACGAAGTTTCAACTCTTCTGCAGCAAGTGTTACCGACTTAATATAAAGCTGCTCTTTGAAAGAAGAGTTACTTTCCCTTTTGGCACTTCTAAATATTTCTGTTTCAACTTCATGCTCCTTTCCCCGCAAGATCTGAGCTGCGGAGCCGCTTCCCTCGGTCCCTGGTGGAGGCCTATTTGTATTGGCTTTGATGTGAGCAGTAAGCTGCTTGGTTTAATTTCAACTTTTCAGGGGAAGAGTTTATTCACAAATGAATTACACAGCATGAAATCTTAAAAGCCGCAGTTAGATGCTCATGGAAAAAATGCATAATGAGTTTGTTTGGGGAAAATGTTACAGAACTGATGTTCTCCTTGTCTAAAAGGACAATGTGGTTTCCTGAAGAGAGAGCAGGCAAGATGAAAAAGGCAGGCTTCCATGCCGACAAGGAAAGGGCCGCAGAGTGACAACGTGCCCCTTAGGTGAACTGCGTGTGGAGACTGGAATGAGAAATGCTGCACCAGGAGAACAAAAATTCCTGATTTTTCAAATAACATGTCCAGAACGTAGTCTGCTGAACTGGCCACCTTGCTTTGGGGATGTTTAGCGATGCTCTGCACGGTAGTAAAATACTGAACACCCTGTAAGCATTACAGTTAACTTCTGTCTCATCTTTTAACTCTCTGTGGTCGTTTGTTTAGTACTAAGAGTATGCATCATATTTTAGAGCAGTAATAAATTGTTATGCTTGAGGCTGGGTAGTTCCTACAAGTAGAGCGTCTTTGATCCTTAGGAAGTCACAAACCTCACTGAAACTGGTAGACATCACAGCTCCTTTCATCCAGTTTGTTTATTGAAAGCTGAAATAGACGATGGTGCCACGACAGTTGCAAATCAGCGTGACAATACTGGGGTAGGTTGTGAGCTGAAGCCTCAAAAATAGAACTCCTGACTCTGAAAACTGTTGTAGGAGCCAGGTCCTTGTTTTGGTGGAGCTGGGTGTGTCCAAGACAGAAGCCAGAAGCAAAAATGCAAGCAGAGAGGTGTTTTTGGGAAAACAGCACTTTGAGTACATTCTTTGTAAATAAATAGGATTATGTACAAAAAAATTAAATACAGGTTGTATCTTTATCAGTTAATCTTCCCAATGCAAACAACATGCAAGATTTCAAAATATGATTAACTGCTGGGGCTAAAGAGAATAAACACTGACAGTCTCACAACAAAATCAAATAATATTAAATAAGAGCTGGATGTTTTCTAAAAATATTTAGATTAACAGCAGGTAGCTTCCCAAGGTGAGCTTGCATGTGACATAAAATTGAGGAGATAAAACCTTTGGGGCAGCTACACCTCTGGGCAAATCAGGAAGCCCAGCTGCAATGGTGCCAGTTCAGAAAGACAAGAGGGATAGATGAAGCCACCAGCCAGCTGGCTGCCACTGAATAGAAAAAGTTCTAAGAAGTATGGAAGAACAAAAAAACTCGACTCCTTTTGGCTCATACCGGCAAAGAGAAACTGTAGCAGCAAGGATCTTGCAAAAGGAAATTAAAAGATTGTCAAGAAATTAAAAGCTGTCAAGATTCCTTGATGTGCAGCCATGGGTCCTTCCAGTATTTCAAATTTTCTTTTACTTTGGATAGAGACTCCAGTATTTATAGACCCAAAAATGTGTGCCATGAGAGAGAGTGGAAGGTTATTACTATAAAAGCCTAAATTTTCTATGGACACAGCATCAGTCAAGACACTCTAGAATGATTCTGCAGCTCCTGGTTTGGGAACAACAAACTAAAATAGACCTAAAACATAAAGAGTTGGGGTAGGGATAGGAAGGATGGAAGTGGTTGCTTTACCTTAAAACAAATAGAAAAGGCAAATATTAGCTGTAGAGAAAAATGTCTTATTTCAGCACCCAGGTAAAAACCCTCCCTGAAGTTATAATCTCTGCCTCACTATCAGCCAGATCTTCTCCATAAAGGAAAATTCACCAGCAGTTTGAGTACCGCAGGTGTATGAAAAACGTCACCAATTTATATTGGGTGATTATTTTCAAATTGTTCCATAAAGTCACTGTGATTAAGCTCATCAGTGCTGTAAATGCCTGGGATGAGTAGGAGTACCGACGCCAGATAAAATCCATGCAGGATGGAGACATTGCATTTCTGTGTTTGCAAAACCCAGCCCCAACCCACCAGGTGGTGGCAGGAGAAGCTTCCGTGGCTGGTCACCACGTGAAATTTTTTTAATTCTCTCTTATAGGCTGTAGAGCAACAGGTGGTGATGTATTAAGTTTCTTTGGAGGCATTTATGAAGAGAAAGCACACTGGGCCTGAATCTACATGTCTTCATAGGTTGCAAGAAAATGTAGCAGGAAGTACAATTTATGGGAGCAGCAATAATGCGTCAGCTTTTTCTGGGAAGGCTGCAAAGACACATAAAATACAGGAATGCAAACAAGGACAGTATAATTAATTTGCTTAATCAACACCGCAAAGCAACACAAGATAAGCAAACAAGATGGCTTGATGTGGTGCAAGGAGGAATATTTGACAGCCTGTGAAGTAAGAATGAGTCTTAAATTGTAATGGGGGGGATTTTGAAAAGCTACGCTTGGAGGAGGTTCTCAGAAGTGACTAAATCAAGCCATTAGGAAATAAGTCTGTTTAAAAAAAAAAAATAAAAATCTTGATTTGTGATTATAGAGCAGGGTTAGTAAGCTATTGCAATGAGCTGCAGGGAGGGAAGGCGGGGGGAAAGCAATGCGTGCGCCCGGGAAGTAGCATTCAGAAGAGCGTGTGGGCTGTGAGGAAGGCTGGGTTTCTGCCAGAGGAGCCGTAGCCATGATCTGACCGAGCTGTGAGGAGCTGGTCATTTTGCCTGACCGCACAAGGGGAAAGCTGGGGTATAGGCTTCTAGCAGAAAGCCTGCTTACCTCTTGGTCCTATTTAAGATTTTGAGGACTTCGGTGAGATGTAGGTATGATGCCAACCACGGGCTGGCCGAGCACACACGTATGTGCTTTACCCGCCACGCAGGTGTTCGGCTCTCCAGTGACACAAGAGCTTGAAACTCTCTGGACTCTGAGCCCTCAGCTGATGCTGTCACCTCCACTTACTGTGTGCAGCGTCACCTCTCTTTCTACATCCTCTTGAAAAAAAAAAAAAAAAAAAAAAAAAAAAACCAAATACGCCTGCAGCTGTAAGGGTTTCTCAATGTTATCCTGCCAGCAACGCACAAGGAACATCCTCATCTGCCATAAATCATGCTCAAACTAATATAAATATTTGTTAATCTAGGGCCCCTTTAAAGCTGTGTTACAGCTTTACCTGTAATTCTCATTAGGCAACACTGCAGCTTGTATCTGCAATAACATCTAAAGCAGTCGTTTTTCTGGAACATCTGTGTTCAGCTGGAGGAGGAGGGAGGGAGACATACAGTCTCACCGATACAACCATACAGCTAAAGCTTGTTTCTGCCTCTGAAAGTTAGAGGAATGAGAGTCCTCTGCCAGCCTGTGACCTCTGGATTGGTGGGGATGGACTTTTATCATGCAGAAGAGTCAGCTACAAATTAATAGAGAAAAATTTATTTTTTGTCCTGTGAACCACATTATCCACAGAGTCACACCATTATTTCTTTCTTTGACTCCTTTTCTGGTTCAGTTCCAGTTCAGCTCCGCCTCAGCATAGTCCCAGCCAGGCCGAATATGAATTTCAGCTGAACCAAAATCTCTGCTGGTTCAATGCCCCTTTCTTGTTGTGATACACGTTATTATCTAGGAATCAGAATGCGATTAAGATTGATGAGTACAAAGATTCTTTTCTGACTTTTTGTGACTCTTATAGTTGGATCTGTTCCAACCTCTAACTCTTCATGGCTATTGGAGCAAGAAGGAGGGATGACCAGAATATGTATTCTACATAAGCAAGATATGACATTAGAATGACACTAAACAACGCCAGCAAACCCCACTTACAAATATGGGAGGTGTATGTTACCAATATCAGAGGCCTATATAGAAACAAAACAAGAGTAGACACTACCAATTTTGGATGTTTTGAAGCCAAAATGCTGCAATCTGGACTGAAACTCTGTGACTCGAACCTCCCTCTACAGAGGTCAGAATTAATTTTGAAATTAACCCCAATTTCAACTTACAAAAAATAAATTTAATTTTTCAGCCGCCATCCTCTCACGTCAACAAAACTGGGAACAAACTGTCAATTACTGACATGCGTAATGAAGTGTCTTTTTAACTGGAAGAGGCCAACTTGTGTTTGCCCAAGGATCGTTATACATCTTTGCAGCACATCAGCAAAGCATCTGATATGATCTATGCATCTATACAGCATCTATATATGATTATATATATATATATACAGCATCTATATATGATGATAGCATACAGCATCTATATATGATTTGAACACTGTATTTCTAAAGTACATAGTTTCAAAGTGCTTGCCTTTCATACGCATGTTTTGTTGCAAGATAAAATGAACCGTAATGTTGATTTCCTCTCAGCTGTCTCTCAATTTCCAATATATATACACACACACACGTACGTATATACATTATATGTCGTGGAGCTTAAATTCTTGGTGCGTTAATGATATGTCTAAACTGTAACAACCTGGATATATAAATTTGACCACCAAGTCTACAGTGGAGAGTCTCTTCCCCATCATGTTTCATGGCATTTAACACTACTTGCAAAGTTAGTGAATATATTCTCAATAAATACTGTGGTGAAAAGGTAGGTATTATTACTACTGTTATTAATATGCTCTTTCTTATACAGTGAAACAAGGCAGAAAGAATTCAGTTCAGTTGTCCTGTATTAGAGGTGCTACAGCATAGAGATATCCGACCCAAAATTCTTCCCCTCTTTCCCATCCTTTGGACCTTAAAAGCTTTCTGCATAGAGTAATATTTAGCAAAGACTATGATTTTGTAGTATCCTCTGACTTCTGGGTCGCCTATACCGTTGACGTGGTAAGCATCTGGGTGGACTGAGAAGCAAATAGCCCACAGTTGCCACAATGCTTTTGGTGGAAATCATTACGTGGAGCATCGCTGTTACTTTGGGAGGACTGCAGAGTATTTTGGACTTAGGTAAATTACAACCGTGAACTTTTTGTGTGCCAACTAAAACAGCACAAAAATATATTCCCTCCGTGCCTAGCAGTTGCAAGGCTTTCACAAGAGAAAACGCAGCCATCTAACTATAAATAGCAACTTAACTAAAATTAGATAGAACTGGCAGGCTCTCGTCTATGAATGGGAGCACTGTTAATATGCTCATCAGGTACTGGAAGGGCTCCAAATCTGACAAGGCGTGCTACGGCACAAACTTTCTGTGCCTGGAAAAATGAGCAGAAATGGCTGAATGAATCGGGCCAGGGATGTTTTCATAACTGGATAATAATGTCAGAGACTGCCTGACGATGCTGATTAAATTTAAAGGGAGCACTGCAAGTAGGGATATTTCTCCGTATTCCTTATTGCATTGCGTTGTTTATGCTGACAGAAAATGCCATTAAATCTAATGAATAAAGAGATGTGGGAAATAATTTAGGGGAAAATTAATACCGAGATACTCAGTAAAGTTAAACCAAGATGGGTAATGGTGTAAATTTAAAATATGTAACTGCTCTTGGATTGTCTTCATTCAGAAATGGTAAAGGCTTCTCTACACTCCTACATGGTGAAGTTACTGAATAGTGAATAAAAATATGACTTGATGGTACGCCAGGTACTTGGTACTAATCTGCTGCCGGTTCCCCTGCTATGGAAACACCAAAAATCCTACTTGACTTTCTCCAGTTCAAAATAGACCCTATAGCATAGAAAGTGCCATTATGGTGACAAAACGGTAGAGAAACTTCAACTGCACAGATGATATACGCTGACCTTCTTTCTACACGTAGCACCACTGAAATACAGTCACTTCTGCACCTGCTATCAATCAGCCTACACTTCCATATATAGCTTTTTTTCCCCCTAAAATAATTAAGTTACCTCATACAAAGGCACCTTGAGGGCAAGCTGTATTTCCACAAGGGAAGTCAGAGCAAAGTAGCTGATGAATTGTGAATTTACACTGAGCTTATTTTACAGTGTCTCTCCCGTGTTGATAAACCATTCGTTCACTTCAGTTTAATTCACTTTGAGCGTGAATTAAGTTAAGGTAATTACGGCCAGCTGACTCCTAAATGAGTGTCCATAGAGAAATTATATATGCTCGAGTTATATTCACTTTAAATTCACATCTTTTTTTGTTAATGCATTTTGACATCTTGTGTAGGACAAGCCATTGGGTATTTTGGGCTTGTGCCAAAACACCTTGACGATAAGGAAGGAGTTTTTGAACTAGTCTCAACAGACAGAAGAAAAATCTGATTCTCAGAGGCTTCTAGATGAAAAATACTATGTATTTTTTTTCTATTAAATAGAAAAGATATAAATGGCTAAAACATAAAAGGATGTTTATATAGAACTACGAAAATCTAATTTTTTTTATGAGAAACATTAAAATGAGACAATATAGTACTTGGTCTATGCTCTTCTCAAATCAATGATTGTCAGCCATAAGGAAAACACAAATTTACCCTATTATGTTCCAATTAATCTGATTGTTTAAATGGGCTAAAATATTTGCTATCATGGCTGTTTTTACAGAAATAATATCTTCATATAAATTGTTTTTATTCCACAAAATTATTTGAGTCATACATAATTTCTTTTTCATTTTGGCTGCAGGAAATAAGTGTAAATTGTTGTAACTCAAAAAATAATGACCCTTTGAAACTGATATTGCTCCAGTCCTCCTGCAGATTTGCCACCATCATGTTAAAAAGACCATATCAGTGGACTGAAGGCTTCACAAGGATGTAATGAAAAGTAGGTTTACCCTTAGCTTGCAGATACTGTCTTTGGCTTAGGAGAAAGTTTGTGTTAACCAGCGCTTTGAAATTTAATCCTTCGGGGGTTAGAAACAAGACTGTTGTTTCTCATGAAGGGGGTTTAATATTTAGATTAACCACTTGATTAGAAAGGTTATGACCTTTGTTTATGGGATAGCTTCTGTATTTTTAGCCCAATAGGAATGAAAGCTTTGATGTACAGAGCGCTGATAGTGAACTATGTATTTTCACTGGGGAAATGTTATGTGTCAGTTGAGGAGAAGGAATGAAGTCTAATGAGCATCCCAATGTGCCTGTTGAATAACCGTGTGTGCACAGAGGGGAAACAACCAAAGCGACAAACTCACCAAAAACTTCCTATATGAAGATATAAAACCTGTTAGGATACTGCTGTATTTCTTTTGGAAAAATCTCCTTTTGAAGACCACACGCGAGCTTCTTAAACATAGTAATAAACTCTGAAGATTCAAGAATAAAAGTTTCAGAAGCAAAAATATCCTGGATTCTGAACTGGGATCTTGGTAGAAAAGATAATTAAACAAAAACTAACAAAGCAACTAAAGAAAGTTCAGGGTCCACTCCACAACTCCAGCTTACTCTATAACCACATTTTTTTTCTCCTTTCCTACTCCCTCACTTCTTCCACATCAAGCATGCTTTACAGTTACTGGTGAGATAGCTGCCACTAGAGGTCAGATGTTTATCATTCTCTTAAGTGTCATTAATAACCATTAGTGCTGAACAGTTTGAAAACACCATCACTGCAAACTGCCTAAAATTATTCTTTTTCTTATTTATTTATATGTAGATATAAATACAAATTAGAAATCAGAGAAAAGATGAATTGTTAATTTACACCGAGCTTATGTGTTCCTTATGAATCATAGAATGGTTTGGGTTGGAAGGGACCTTAAAGATCATCAAGTTCCAACCCCCCCGTGCCATGGGCAGGGACACCTCCACTAGAGCAGGTTGCTCAAAGCCCCATCCAGCCTGGCCTTGAACACATCCAGGGATGGGGCATCCACAACTTCTCTGGGCAACCTGTTCCAGTGTCTCAATCAGAACACTTAAAATGTAGTTAGAATTTCGTGTAAGAAATCTGTAGGTCTTAGTGTGCTATGTACAAAAATGAAATTTCCCAACACACAAAGAAACATTCCTTGATTTGAGTTATTGCTGTACCAAAAGTAATAGAGAAGCTATAGTTTGTATATTAGTAACGGTGATGAAAATAATTGTTAGATGTGCAATTTCATATCATATACAGCAGTTTTTTACAGTATTTTGTACCAGCCCAAAGAAAATGAATATGCTTCTCCTTTGGTGATGGATACTCCTGTCCCTTGCATTTAGACTGGGTGCTGGTAGGTGACCAGTGAGATGATGTGGACCGAGCAATGTAAACCCCACAGTCTGACTTAAACCAAAATTGCCAGAGGGATATTAGATTCAAAGAAGTCAAATCCTCACAAATGACGAAAAATTGGCAACTGAATAGTCAAAAGCAACACAGATTAGTGTTTACCCAGTGATGTGGTCTCTTGACACTGCAAAAGCAAATAGCCAGCTGGGCTACTTTGCCCCCACATGAGGGTTACTGGCAAAGTACCAGTATTCAGTATAGGGCTGAAAACAAAGGACACGTAGCTAAAGGAAGCAGGGGAAAAGAGGTGGGTAGCTGATGTAGCCATCACACAAAATGCATGGGAAATTAAGTTTGCTTTGTTTTCCAGCACACATACAACGTGTGTATGTATAGAAATAGGTCTACTAAAGTAAGTCCTTAATTTTTCCAGCTTGCTCCCAAGCTGGAACAATCGGTAACACAATCGGAATACTACCTTGTATAAAAATACGAAGAATGTAGAAAGTTTATTGGGTTTGGTCTTTCCCAGTGAAAGCAGTGAATATTTGTGCAGACTAACATGAATAGAGCAATCATTCCAGGTACAAATATATAATCTTTTCACAGATCATTAATATGGATATATTTTTATACAGGATCATAACACAATAGCAAGGCTGAGAAGTGCCTAAGAAAAATCAAGAACTTAATTTGTTAAAATAAGATGTTATTTAAATCAATTAACTAAAACAGCACAAGGAGGTGACATCACTGCAATTGTATCTAGCTCTCTGGAACTCCACCTATGCTATTGCACTCCCAACACCAAGTCTCCATAGGAATACTCATTAAATGATCTTAGGGTGATGCCATCTACAGGCCAATGGCATGGGACAGCCTGCTCAACAGGTATTTGGTAAGCAGCCTTACAGTCACTTGGAAACACATGCAGACTACATCCAACTCATTAATGGTGTTTCTTGAAGGACCAAAACAGCTCAGCAAAAGGAAAGAAACTCCTCATTTAACCTTCTCCTTCATGAAACTATTCTCTTGATGTGGCCCTGTTCCACAGATCTAGGCAAGAGCAGGGTTTTTTCCTTTTAATAGACAGGATTTAAAAAATCATCTTTGCTATCCTTCCTTTGTTAAATAAAACAGTTAGGTTCAATACTCTGACAGAAAGCATGCAGTAGTAAGAGAGCTCTAGGCTATCTGGATGCAGCCCTTTGGATGTGCGCTAATCAGCCCCAAGCATCGCTGCCATTCCAGCACTTTAAACTTCTGGTTTTGCTAGCTTTTCACTGGAGATACCTTTCCCCAGGAAAATCTGGAGAGAATCCAGCTTCTCTTTAAAATGTATTCCACCTGATATGCAGAATATCTCATGTAAAGTGCATAGAGACGATCTTCAAAGCTTACACTTTCCTTCACTACCTCTTTGAGAATGCAGTAAAGTCTCTTACAAAAGATTTCTGTGACAGGAACAGCAATCATGATATATGTCCTGGAGCATAGCCTTTTAGTCATTGTCATCACTGTTTTAAAAATATTTTCCAGCTGTGTTTGAAATACATAATTTGAATTTGTGATTCAACCTTGTCCCTCCATGCAAAATTGCAGGGGACCTTCAGTTTTAGAATCCTTTCAGGTTGAGGGGTGGTATAAATTTCATCACTGAAAACTCAAATTCCGAATTTCGGAGAGATTTGGCTTTATTATCAATTAGATAAACACAGTAATTGATTAAACAGTCAACTTTTAAAGGGCCTTACTCTCTTCTCAAGGCAGTTGCCCTCTTCTCTTTCTCCTGATTAGTGTTCATTTTGATTAATAGAGAGTCAAGCTCCAGAACAATGAAAGACATATTGAAATTACTGTGGAAAGCCATTGGCCAGAAATTAAAACAAACCTTTGTAATTTTCAAGACCATAATTCCAAAAATCGCACTTTTCTTCTTAGAAATACAGGCTACTTCAGAATATATTCGACAACCCATTATATTTTTTTTTTTTTTTCTCTAAAACCTTCATCACAGCACCTGACTAACTTCAGGGCTACTCTAGAGCTCAGGGGAGCTCTGCGATGCATCGTTCATGTTACCAAGTAGTTAAAAGGTAAACCTCTAATCGTGGTGTTAGCCTTCATGACCCAAGGGAATATAAAGAAGCAGAAGTCCATTTCCCTTGATGGCTCAAGTCTCTTCTACACCTGATTATATTTTTAAACTTGCTTTTCGCTCGGTAAAAGGATTCCTGTAACTTCACTAGTGTTTTACAGTGAGAAAGAAAGCATTCCAAGAGCATGGATCTGCAAAAAGATAAGGTCCACCATGATTATTTGATTCAATATCGCATCTATAAGAAAGTCTGACTTTTCTGTTTGGACTTTGCATGGAACTGCACTCTTAAAAGAAATAACAAAGTGAATATTCAGAGCACCTTGATATTCACCAAATCTCTGCAAACAGTGAGCTTTAGAGACAGCTGTAAAATCAGCTGTATTCACAGGTGAATTGTGAATTTTGTTGGACATTTTAAGCCTTTTTCATTTAATTAAAAAAAAAAAAAGCCACCTGGAGATGGTAATTTTCTTGAGTTACAGTCCCAGAAAGGAATGTAACAGTGATTTTTACATTGCAGAAACTGAATCAAGACATCAAATTCAGATGGCTCCAACTTTAGAGTCTAAACATAGGGAGACTGTATCCTAAATTTCTTTATCTTGGAGCTTGTTAGTCACCCCTCTCTTCAAATAACAGATAAGCTCAATTTTTCTTCTAAGGGTTATGATTCAGGAAAGTGCATCATAGGTTCAGAACATCTTTGAGGGTCTGGCCCTACATGAAAATGGCAAACAATATGAGAGTTGCTTTTTTCCTGCAATAAGTCTCTTAGATGATTTCAGAAGAAAGAAGAAAAATCACAAAGCCTGAAGTACCAGTCAGATGGATTAGGAATAGGGAAGAACTGCGTTTATTCAGCTTTTACGGGGGGTGGGTTTGGGGGTTTTCTTTTGGTAGTAGAAGTAAGTCTTTTTGTCTTTGTTCAAAGCACAAATGGATACTCTTATAAGCAGCAGAATGGAAAAAAGGGTGCAAGTTGTTTTACATCCAGTTTTTTTCTAGTCTCTCCACCTTGTTTTTAACATGGCTTGTTGCAACGTAACCACTGGAACAAAAGTCCACAGTTACTCAATGTCCGTTTACTTCATGCAAATATTTTTGCTATGATAGAATCATTATTTTAGAGGATGGCACAATTGTCCTGTTACTATTTTAAACCAGCTGCTGGTAATACGAAACTATTCATAGAGTACTGGATAATTCTACTTTATGATTTGCTAAAACTGGATTTAGGGTTTACTTTAGTGGTTTTGATGATTAAGTTGCTCAGATTCTGCTGTCTGTGCCATAAAGCTTGTCTGATTCTGAGAACATCCTGAAAGAGGAACTGCAAAGTTTTGTTCCAACCAGAGAGTAATTTAAACAGAAAATATTTCATTTTTAGGTTTAAATAATTTCAGAGGGGGGTATTCTTTGTTATTTGTGGAGATAAAATTTTATTGGGATTAAAAAAAAATAAATTAGTTTACTGGAAATTACCTATTTGTATTCTTGTAATGCTGTAAGACAAGTGCAAAGATAAATATTTTAAATGAGATAAAACTGATTCTATTAAATCTAAAAGTTGTGTGCTTTCCAGCACACAATCTGACTAAAATTTTGGTAGGTAGGCACTCGTCTTCATTTTGTGTAGGTGGTGCTTGTGGAAAAGCCATGTAAACATCTTGAATGTTAAAAAGTCATTCTAAAATACCACCTGTTATATCAAACTCCCGCTAATTTGTCATCAGGCCTGACATCTCTACAATACGTACTGTACACGGTTTTTACTGATTTTTTATAAATAAGAAATTTTCCTAGCTTCAGAATCACTTTGGTATATTCTGAACTGTTATAGCAGGAAATGCTTATCCTCACGGGCAACCCTTCTGTTTGTTTCCTAACAGTACCAACACCTTCTCTATATCCAAGCAGAAGAGCAGTAAGGCAGAGAAAGCCACTTCTTGCTCTGTACTATGAACTTGGCAAAAAGCAACCTCATTTATGGTGCCAGGACAAGGAAAACAGTAACAATACAGAGAAGAACATGAAAACCCTGCAGCTGTTAAACTGCAGTTAAACCCAGTCCATGCAGTAGATAAGGACAGCAAATGCAACTGGAAAGAGGCAAAGTTGTGAGTTTCTGCAAAGCAGCAGAAGGTAAAGCCTAGTGAATATCAGGTAAAGAGAAGCTAGAGACGCTAATTAATAGGGCATTTCTAGCTCCTGTTTTCTACAGCTGCTAGAAGCTGCTGTGGGAAGTGCGGCTGTGTGCTTACAGCAGTGTGTCACAACACAGTTTCTTTTGGTGCGCTATAGATTTAAGTTCCACCCGTGCTGTAGGGCCAAAAAAGATGTGCTTCTTGGATCCATTCGGGCTTCAGTGTGCGCCGTCTCATGCGGGGTCTGAGGATGTGTTTTGCCTGAGGTAAAGACAAAAGATGGGTTTATTCCATACACGCAGTCCTTGAAAAACCTGCAGTAGCTAAATTCACTTTGGCTGATATTTAGAGGAATGGCTTGAACAACTCGCGAGTACGACCTGTCAGCATTCTCGGTGAGCTCTGCTGCTTTCTGCAGGGTTGACTCCTTAAAAACGGTGTGATGATGATGACTATACAGTGACTATACACTTCTGAGTGTAAGGTTTCTGTGCACGCTGGCAAATAGGAAGAATAACTTTGTTAACACTAGATGATTGCGCTTCATAAAGCTAAGCACTGCAGATAGTTATTTTTTAAGGTTTTTTTTTCTGAAAATCAATGCTTTTTAAATCCATTTAATGCTAGAAAGTTTAGTATAAAGCGACGTGTTCTCTGCTTCTGCATTCCACTCTCTATGAAGTTCTGGCACAGTTTTTTGGAGACCTGTCAGTAAAAAGTGAATATATACAAGAAATTTATGCATCCATGTATGTTACCCCTGAGAGAAGAATTGTAACTTTGCCTTTTATTGTGCAGTCTGCATGAGAACTGACCTCCCATCAGCTGTCTCATAGGCTGTAGTTTTGCTGTGTTGACCACTGATTCTTTTGGGTAATGATATGGGAGAAAGACAAGAATGTAATTTTGCTGTTTGTTGGGGTTTTTTTAGATAACTTTCTGGTTTTGTTTCTATCACATCCTGGGCTGCATCAAAAGAAGTGTTGCCAGCAGATCCAGAGAGGTGATTCTGCCACTTTACTCTGCTCTGGTGAGACCTCACCTGGAGTACTGTGTGCAGGTCTGGAGCCCTCAATATAGGAAGGACATGGACCTGATGGAGCGGGTCCAGAGGAGGGCCACCAAAATGATCAGGGGGTTGGAGCACCTCTCCTATGAGGACAGGCTGAGGGAGCTGGGGTTGTTCAGCCTGGAGAAGAGAAGGCTCCAGGGAGACCTAATAGCGGCCTTCCAGTACCTGAGGGGGGTCTACAGGAAGGCTGGAGACAGTCTGTTTACAAAGGCCGGCAATGACAGAACAAGGGGTAATGGCTTTAAACTGGAAAAAAGCAGATTTAGATTAGACATTAGGAATAAGTTCTTTACTCTGAGGGTGGTGGAACACTGGAACAGGTTGCCCAGGGAGGTGGTTGAGGCCCCTTCCCTGGAGACATTCAAGGTGAAGCTCGACGAGGCCCTGGGCAACCTGGTCTAGTTGGGGGTGTCCCTGCTGACTGCGGGAAGGTCGGGCTAGGTGACCTTTGAAGGTCCCTTCCGGCCTGGACCAATCTATGAATCTATGAATCTATGAATCTTCTACACTGGTGAATCTGGCAAGGCAAAAAAAAATCACAACACTTTTATCACACAGAATCCCTGAAGAAAGAGGTAAAACCTAGTCATTTTGCGCAAGTGCTCACAGGGTATGGGGTGGACAGGTTGGCTGGTACTAACAGAGACTAAAGGGCAGTATTTTTGATAGCCGTCCTGCCTGCAGGCTCCACTGAAAGTTCTTCTCTGTCAACAAAATACAATTTGAAGGTCTCCATTTCTTTTCTCCATGATGTCTCTGCATCTGGTAAATCTCAACAGCACAGTAATTCTCTTTTTTTCATACCGGCTTCCCACTCCTGAGTCTCAATCTGAATACCACCCATAAAAATCAATGAAGCACACTAAGTCCAAAGCGGCATTAACAAAACATACGTGCCACCTCAAGCTTTCATCACGAAAGCTTGTGTGACCTTTATTGTGACCCCTGTGTTCCCCCCTTCTTTCCTGGCTGTTATCTCCAGCTGTAGCATAAGCTCCTCCGGGAGGAGCTATCCCTTTATTTGCTGTAAAGCACTCTGCTCTCCCGTGATGAATAAAAAATAACAACGATGGGTTACAGTATGCACGGCATGAAGGATGTGGCTGCCAAGAACGAAGGCTTGATCCTCGCGTTCCACAAAAAGAACAGCTCAGTGTATTTAGCACATTGCTCCAAGTGATTAATCCAGTGAATAATTTTTTATTTTTTTCTCCTAAGGCACATGAATATTTTTTAAAAGTAAGTTTTAGTTCTGCTGGAGCAACAGAGCCTTGGAATTGAATTACCTAATTTTTATGAGCCCTATGATGACTTGTGATCGGAAATGGAAAAACAATACAACATAGTAGACTATTGTATCAAACATTTGCTCAATAATCTTTTTGGTATCCAGGAGCTTATCAGAAACCTTGTATCAGGTACCGGCTGCTCTGGGTACAACCTGTTGTTTCTTGCTGGAACGGTATCCAGTTCAGCTATCCAAATTCAGAAAGCTGCAAATAGATATATATATTGCAAGAAGCATTCAGTATAGATTTTCTTACATTTGTATTATCAAACTTCTCTTTTAATGTAGGGTTTATCCCTTCACAACGGAGTAACTCCACCTGGAAGCTACTTAGTGAACAGCCTTGCTGGACCTGGGCCCATTGGACCCCATTTAACACTGTTTACAGAAGAGAAAAGCAGGGCCACCAGATTAGCAACCAAACCTAGAACTGATTTCAAAATACATTCTCTGGTAGTACAATACACATCTTTCAAATTTATGGACATGAATGGGTATCTGTGAAAAACATGAAGTCAACCATAATTTATCCAAAGAATTTATCCAAAGACAGCCTGACTTTCATGAACCACAGGGACAAATAAAATGTGAATACCTTCCAGAAGAAAACACTGTAGCTAGGTCTCAAAAGGTAACTAAAATCTGATTAGATTAATTTAACATCTGTAGGTGTATTTCTAAATCTAATATATATATACCAGCTGTAAAGTTTTTGTTTCTGGACTGAAAAAACACAACGTAACAGCTAGAAACAGAAAAAATAATGAAAAAGGTTTAGTTGTTCCAACTAGGCTCTTCTAGGAATTACAGAGTTTAAAAAAAAACCAAACCAGCATTGTCTTAATATTTTATTTTTAATCAGAGCTTAATTGGGTTTGGTTTAAGTACATTTTGATTGAAGTATTCCACTCTGATTTTTTAATTGTATAGTTCACATTTATTTACTTAATGATACATATTTTCCTGTATATCGTTCATGGAATGATAGTGAGATAATGACTGATTCAAGTCTTTGTCTTTTCTCTAAGAGCAAATGAAATTGTTAAACTGTCTTAGGATCTTTAGCTATGTATAGGCAAAGAGCACTCTACAAAGTTAAGTGAAATTATAAGATTTTGGGGTTTGAAGATGGGGGGAATAAAAGGGGAATAAAACTACTATCGGTGCTATAGAAAATCAAACAACCCAATGGTGATTTCAACCACTCCTTGATCTACTTTTAAATATCCAAAGCGAGTGACCTTTACCACCTTCTTCCAAGGTATGGTTTAACAAACAACTGAAATGATGTAACATCTTACAGCTGCAAGGGTTAAAATCTCGCTTCCTCCTGCCCCCTTCTGAGGTCCTCTCCTCACCCTTGTGCCTGCTCTGGTGTTCGGTCGCTCCCAGCTGAGACAACTGAACTCAACTCAACTCACTAACCTAAAGAAAACTATCCAGGCAGGTTAGTGAGTCAAATTTTGACTCACTAAGGGGTTAGAAAAATACCAAAGCCAGAAGAAGGTAAACGGTGGAGACTGTTCCTGAAGGAAAGGTTAGGAGGAGGGAATAGGATTTTCTGTTTTCAGAAATGCTGAGCGGCTACACCAACGTTATCCCAAAAGACCACTCTGCTGCCAGAACAGCATAAGAAAATAGTACTGTAGCCTGAGACACCACGGTTTGAGGATTTCTTCCTGACTCAGTCTCCAGTCCTAAAATTCGCCTGTAGCACTACCTTAATAAGAAAAAAAGACACATTTTCACTTTGTGTTGTGATTAGAGCTTTACTGTGTTGAAAAAAAAAAAAAAAAAAGGCTTGAATTTGTTTTTACTTACACCAAAGCACTTGTCTTAGAGCACAGTAATACATAATAGCTAATCTAACTGTAAAATCTGAAGTGGAGAGACAGCACTTGTAATTCTACCACCAAGTAATTAGGTGATGTCAGCACACTCACACCCTTGGTTAATCTAGCCTCATTTACCCTATAATAACATAACAGTGCCTTCACCCCATTTTTTTCAGTGGTGCAGGTAGTTCGCTCTGTGTCTGTTGCATTAAAGGCTTTGTGTGTTGTGTGTCTGTCTGTGTGTGTGTGTGTGTGATGACAAACCTGCTGACATGCAGGAGAGTGACAGGGCGCTTTATCTTTTACATAGCTTCAACTGGTAAACTCCCAGAACGTAAACATTTCAAGATGAGACATACAGGGTAGGTATAGAGACAAGATTTTTTTTCTTTCCAGATTAGATTGAAATAAATTGGAGGTATACTGAGCTATGGGATACATTTGAAAATCCCAGTCTGGACACTAAACAAACATTTGTAATGCTGAACCCCGGGATAAACAGCAAATATTTTGTGTTCTTTAGCAATTATTTGCAGAGTTACACATAGATGAATTAGGTAATCAAAGAAACTGGAATCAGGTTAGCATGACTCAAAATGGATGCAAAACTCTCTGGTATCACTCTAATTGAACACTCTTGTATGATGCTGCTTGTCCTTAGCTTTTTCTGGAATGGCACTGATGATTCACCTGGTGCGTTTGCCTGTCCTGCCGTTGGTGTTTCCTGCTGGCTTGGGAACCTTTGGGGTCTCCAGCTATGACTGTCAAAACAGGGAACCCAGACAGCAAGTGTATGCGAACCCTGAGAGGTGGGCAGCTGGCAGGGGACCAGCTTTTGAGTATTTGCTGCTTTACATTCAAACATTATTAATTTTGTCTGCCAGTTTCTAGAACTAAATGTTCCTCAAGCTGTAAATAGGAGGTAAAAAGGGAGAAAGGAAGATAATTATATTAATATAATTATATAAAAGTTAATGACAATTTAAAAAAATGGGGGAAGCCCTTTAGAGTAACTCAGTTAAAAACTAAACATCTGCTGACACAAGTATACAGAAAAGCAGTCTTCAAAGGCCTCCTGCTTATAGAAGTCCTTGCTGTTGCTTTTTTTCAGCCATATGTCCAGATTTTTATTCTGGCTCTTGCTGCATTTGAAGTGAGTGAACTGGTCTGAGAAAAAAAATGTTCCTTTGTGTATTTTTTTTAACTGTCAAGACATTAGCTCAGGGATTATTATGAGAAAAAAAAAACCAACGTTGTTTGGAAAATACACTGAATATTGCAAATATTATAGGAAAGCTTTGGAAAACATGCTGGATTTGCATCCAGCTTTGGATGTAACAATTCTTATTCCTTGCAGGTTTGGTATCAAATTATTTCCATGAGGTTTCCAGAAATGAATGGAGCATTTCAGGCACGGTTTCACTAAAGACACACAGGTCTAGCAGCACAAGGATCTGTCATTTGTGATTTTGTTTACTTCTGCCTGTTTGCTAACCTCCAACTTTGGTGAGTCACGGTATTTTTACTACCATGCTATCCATTCCATAGGCTTTAACACACTCCTCCACTTAATTATTAACAAGGTCCGCAGGTATCCACCCCTCTCCCACACAGATCTTCCAGCTAAACACAACTCTGAAACCTCTTCTTATTTAAAATAGTTCTTTATGGTTTGGATAAATACAGTGTTAGTAGTTGATGCTTCCGTGTTACTGAAATGACGTCCTTCCCCAGTTCTCCAAGCTCAGAAATCTTTTAGTGTCGCATCTCCTGCCGCTGCTTACATTCCTCATGTCCAAACAACCGGGACTTAGCTCGTGCTCCAGTCCTACAGACATCTTCTGGCTTTGCTCCTCATGATCCAGTTGAAAATCACCTCCTTTTCCAGGATTCCCTATAGCTGCCTTCTAACTAAAATAAGCCCTTTACTCTCTTTCCTTATCCCTTAAGGTCACCTGCTAGAGTCATCTTCTCTGTTTCTTTGGTCAGGCTTGACTGTGGTTTGATGCCGGGCTGATTTCAGAGGTAATGCAGATGGAAGCAATTGAGCCAGCACTCCTTCATCACAGCACGCCACCTCTCTAGGACATGGAGGGTGTGCCATGAATTAGATCAGGAAATCATTTTTATTTCCTGCTGCTCTCTTTTATTCTTTTTCAGTGGAACAGGTCCCCCGATCTGGTTCACAGCACAGCCCTGCAAAGAGCTGGAGCTGGGAAAATTGAGGAGTGGTGCAATATTGCATGAGGACAAAAAAGGTGAAACTGGGTGTTGGGAGGTTTCTGAGGCCACAGGATCAGAAAACTGTTGCTTTTCCGCTAGCGACCTGAGATGAGCCTTCCCTCAATTTCTAGAAAGTAACAAGCTAGTTAATTTGTCCTATAGCACAGAAAATCTGCACGTTTTTTCAAATCTCATTGCACATCCCTCTTCTGTTTACTTTCTGTGTTATTTACTGTCATTTGCAACTTACTTTATCAAGCACTTTAAACAATCTTAGAACTACAGCCTTGCTTTAAAAAAATCTGTCTAGGACTTAGTTACGAGCAGTTCCTATTCACACAGCAAAGCTGACCAGTCTAAAGAATAGCGAGAAATACTTGAATGAGAACATGGACAGTTGAAGCATGAAGGAAAAACTGGTACGTGCAAAGCATCAGCCCAACTATACGTGTGTTCCTTTTCTTTAAAAATCTGACTTGTACATATGCAATGGTTGAGCAAAGAGCCCAGAAATGAAATACATGATTGTTCTTCATACAAGGCAGTTCTAGCACACGCTCAGTATGTCCGTTGTGAATGCTGGAAAAGACTGGGTGTAGCACAGTGAGTGTTAGTCATAGCCTGGAAACAGGGTAGGAAAACAATTTAAGCTGAATAGTTACTCAGCTAATTGCTTTGAGTAAGGCTCAGATTTACACACCCTAGAACCCAAACTCAAAATTGTTACTTGATAGCATGAGACAAATAGTTATCCTTTCTCCAGGGGAGAAAAAAAATTATCTTAGGGGCTTTCTAAAACTGCATTTGCAGTAGTACGAGCAAACAGGAAAAGAAACTGCTTGCTTCAAGGACCTCGGAGGACTGCAAAACTGTGATTTGATTAGATGAGCTTTGGAAAATGCACTGCGTTGGGTACAAAGTACCAGAGACACTGGGTGGGTATCCTACCTGCTGGCCACATGCTACCACTCTGAAAGCAGCATGCAACCTGTACTTTCCCTTTAAATGCCTCAGTGAAAAAAAAAACAAGTCAAAACAGCTTAGCTTTAAACTCACCTTCAAAAGCCACCAGACTTTGCACCAAAACAAATATACATGCACATGATTCACACTGACTCTCCTTGGGTTCTCTGGCAATACCACAACTTTTAAAATCACTGCATCTGCTTGCTAAATAAACGTGTTTACCGCTTTGGTGCATGAAGAACTTGTTCTGAAGTGTACATGCTTAGTATGGAGGCAAAAAATAAGTTCCAACTTGGACTGAATTATTTACTAAGAGATGAGATCACGGCAAGCTGACATTTACACGGTAATTCCTTCTGGAAATCGGCATAAAACATGAGCAAAGGTGCAGAAACCACTGAAGCTTATTAAGGCTACAACTGAAGCTGGGCAAGTATGCTAGGAGAATTTACCAGTTACAGCATAAACTAATCTAGGCATACAAGGGAGAACATACATGCTGCAGAAGCATATAGGTGAACACATTTTGAAGAAAACCAAGCAGAAGTTGCTAATAATTGCGGTAAGAAACATGTTCCACCATACATTCTTTCTTGCTTTTTTGTTCTAGTATGTCTTGCTAATATACAAGCTCTTCAGGGAAAGGGCAGATTTTCTGCATGATTATTAATTAAAGGACTGTAGGGAGAGCACAGGGTATTACAGAAAAGAAGGGTTGGGAATTGGAAGCAGATGTCAGAGAGGGGTACGGAGTGGATGTAAATAATAGACTTAAGAGGGATAGTAATAGATAGCTTTAGCTGGAGAGGGGGGAGAATGGAGGCCAGAAAAGATGTTGCAATAGTCAACTAATGAGTAAGAGATGAATCACAGTTATGGTGGTGATGACAGGGGGAGATTTTAAAGATGTCGCTCAAGAAGAGAATCTCAGTGAGATAGATAAAACACCGAATGTGAAACTGAGATTGGGAAAAAAGGGGCAACAAAGACTTCATTGAGCCAACAGAGCACAAGCAGGAAGAAGTGAAAAGCCTGGATAAGGAAATAAACTCTTTCCTTGAAACAGGAAATACTGAAAAGGTATTCAGTAGAAATACTATTTCAGTAGAAATACTATTTCAATAGAAATGCAGGGATTGATAAATTAAAATGCATTAATTAATTAAATTAAGACTTAATTAAGTTAACAGTACATCTATTTACAAGGATAATAGGAAAAAAACCTTATATATGGGAAGAAACTGTTATCCCTTCAGTGACACATCAAAGAAAGGAGCAAAGCCACCCAGTAACAGAATAAAACAACTTATCCCTAGTTCAAGATACCGAGCAGTGATTTGTTTCCTAAAATTGTATAGTTTTATTATACTAAGTCTAACTGATCTTTTAGCAGTCCTCAGAGACAACAAAACCATAAATAAGTCTGCTAAATCCTGCTGAATCTGGTAATAAATACAGTGTCCAGTACCAAAAGAAATGTATAGAAAAGGAACCTTATACTCGAGGAAGAAAAAATTCAGAGAGAAGATAGAGAAGGATTTGGAAAAGAACAGCACAGTTGAGTTTTAAGAGGAATTGCTTGTTCCCATAAACTGTTTTCAAGTTGATAGCTTCCCCTATGGTTCCTTCATATCCTGCAGAAGGCTCAAGTGCGGGCTTCAGGAAAGTCTTGGGGGGAGTACTGTTTCCCCCCTCTTTTTCAGTTCACCCTTACTGTGTGCATCCTGCATTGCTGTAAGAAAGGTGCTTGCTTGCGGCTAACAGTTTTTCTTTAAAGAAAATTTTTTTTTTTATTAAAATGGAGAAATGAAACAGACTGACATTAATAACGAAGGGGAGGGAGAGAATTGTCACATTAAAAAAATGCTAATTCAACAATTGCTGTCAATAATATAGATATCCATAGTGATGATGACAGCACCAGCATAAAAAGAATATCAGTTGTTAGAGAAATTCTAAACATTTTGGGCTAGAAAGGGTTAATTGATGAGTTTAAAACATCATCATCTTACGTGCAACTGTACTTAGCTTTTTTGACCCAGGAAGAGACAAACAGATATCTGGAATGTTTGATCTTGACACTGTGACAAAAAATGAATTATTTCACTAGTAAGTAAAGAGTATTGAGCAAAGTATTTGAAATATCAATTTCAAATACGGATATACATGATAATCTGAATGACTGAGTCCATACCTTACATTGATGGGATGGCAAGGTAAACATCTCTAATGAGAATTAAATGTAAATAAGAACTTTAATTGCTTATTTAGTTGGTAAATAAAATCTCAGCTTAGATTTAAAAAAAAAAAACACTATCCAATGTCTAAATAGTTTTGTGGAACATTAGACTTGTGTAAACCTGTAACTTGCATCCTAGTTCCATCCAAAACCTGTCATATTAAAATCTGGCACATGAGCCTCATATGATTTATTTTAAAATATTTTATCACCTTTAGTCTTAGAACGTTGTTCTAATCCAGCAGAGATGTGCATCTGAAAACAACCAACCCTCATAATCATCCTGCCCTAAAAACAACACCACCACAAAGTAGCACAGACGTTTCTGTAACAATATTGCTATGCTGGGACAAAGCTTCATAATGGAATGTCAGGACAGATAAATCTCACAGGTCTCCTCTGTTTCACCAGTTTGCTTGGTGGTTGGGGTTTTTTTAAGGGCATTGATTTGATGAGAGAACTGTTCTTTTAACATTTTATTAACATTTATTAATGTTTTATTTGCATACTGTGTATGCATATAACCCATATATTGACTTAAATAAATCAGATGTAATCATCTCCTGTTCTTTATCATGTAGGACTTTTGTCTTTGATTTATTTTGACCGAGAACAAATGAGCAGGATTCAGCATGCACAACATTATTCACAAAAAGTCTTAAATTACACTCGACTAGTTTTCTAAACTGCTGTTAGTGACCTCTTTTTATAAAACTTGCTGTCTTGTGACAGTCCAGCCACTTCTAGTCTTTTAAGAAGAGTAAGTCAATAATATTAAAAGGATTTTCATTTAGTACATGTTAGTTCAGTAAAACTTCAGTAGTCACACAGAGAAACAGAACCATACGTACGCTATTTCAGCTTATAAAATGCTGGCTACGATGCTTCGTTGCTGTAGTTCCTGTTCAAATAAATACCTAAATGGGAAGGCTCTATTATACTTATTATATCGACTTCGACAGGAAAGTCTTTCATGATGACCCAGTAAAAACAAGGCACACTATGTTAAAATCTCTACCATCAGATCAGCAAGAGAAACCACACATTTGAACAAATATTTGAGCATGGGGTCAGCCCACTTCCTGTGTTTTACCCGTAGTTGGAGGAGGTGGCGAATGCGCTGCCAATTTTTGCTGGTATAGTCCACTTCCCAAACTTCTGGATGAGTCTGTGCTGACTTGGATCTGCTCATCTGCTTCCACGGAATTGAAGACACTCTGCATCGGGCCTTTAAATAAATGGAAAGGTGTTTTTGTTTTGCAAATGAAAATATTTTGTGACAGAAATGCTGTGCACCGCCATGGAGACCTCTGGCAAAGCCAGCTGGCTACTGGAAAGATGGAAAATCAACAACTGCACAAGTCTGTCTGTTGGTTTCACAACTGGCAAGCTATTAGGCAATAGTAATATGGTTATTACATATTAATAGAATATAACACTAATTAAAGCCTATTCCAGCTTAAAGCCTAGTAAATAATCTAATTTCTGATTTGTAAAAGCTTGCACATTTAAATAGCTAATGGATGTTTATGATATTTAGTATGTTATTAAGATTTGAACTGAGATACAAATTTACGCAATCCAGTCAAGTAATTTACACTTAAAAAGCAATTTCAGTACAAAAGGAATCAGTATGGTCTCCTCGGTACATATTTTGAATGTGGGATACAGTCTCCTCCTTCACTACAGATGCTTTCTGCAAGACCAGCCATTTCTATGGACAAAATGTATGCAACTTCTTTAGAAGAAAACACTTCCAAAATAGGGATTAAGAGAGCTCTTCTCCGTGTCTGGGATAACACGGTCCTCTTCGCTGACCACGCTGTAGACAGAGGTTGCTAAGAGTTTGGTTGTCAGCGAGTGTGGGATGGGAAACCCACAGCTCATAAACAGGAAACAGCCCACAACTCATTTTAAATGCCAATAAATATTTTGTGTTTTTACTGCCTTTGGGACAGCCTTAGTGTGTGAGCCAGGACAAGATGTATGAAACATCTATTTGGCCCTCAGAAAAGCTAGCTGAGCTCAACAGCTAGGATAAAGCCTAGACAGGCTGGCACGCCTCTCACTGGCAATGGCAAGGCCCTGATGTGGTAAATCCCTCAAAACACGTATATTCCAAAGGTAAAAGCCCGCAACCATACCAAGATCTTACTTTTGAGAACTGTACTGCAGTGCTTGTACAAGGTCACCTCAGGGACCAGCAATAAAAGTACACATGCAAACAGGCCTCCTAAATCCAGTCTGAAAGTTCAATATGGAAACTCAAATACAAATGTCCTCACTCTCCACAGCTTTTTCGACAAGCAAGAGAGGAAAGTTTTAAAAGCTGATCAGATACCCAAAGAAAACGAGTATATGCTTGTAACTGCACAGAAGCTTATTCTGTTTGTGTATATTTCAGGAGAGAGAGGAAGGAAGGAAGGAAGGAAGGAAGGAAGGAAGGAAGGAAGGAAGGAAGGAAGGAAGGAAGGAAGGAAGGAAGGAAGGAAGGAAGGAAGGAAGGAAGGAAGGAAGGAAGGAAGGAAGGAAGGAAGGAAGGAAGGAAGGAAGGAAGGAAGGAAGGAAGGAAGGAAGGAAGGAGAAGAGAGAGAGGAAGAGAACACCTTTTATGGAAATAGTCCCTTATCCTTGCTATCAGCTGAGCTCTGTTACACACAGGCTGTGGGGAAATACATAGGTGTTAAAATTGGGAATTAACTTTCTAAATGAACTGATTCTTGTGGCATTGGGTGTTGGCCCAGTTTGGGACAGACCTCGGAGCAACACTACAAATTGGTAAGTTGAGCTGTGAATGGAACTGGCTTGAAAGTGTCTGAAAAAGCATTAAATTACTGTAAATGTGAGGGCTTTCACTAGATTGTTTTCTGCTGTGAATACTGCCTTTTATTAGTTCACATTGACGCATTGACTGGCTTTCTGCCAGTTTTTTAGCCTCTGCCATTACTGTTGTTCCTGTATGGAGTGCTCTGGAGTCCAGGTCTATGTGCTTAGCCCAAACTTACAAGAAATGTACAGAATTAAATATGGTACAGGGCAAGCCTCCAGGGCAGCACTCTCCTTGCTTTCCTTCTGGGCCTGTGTTTCTGTTTCCTGTACTGCCACAAACTGTGTTTCCATTGAGTAAAGACACGCAGAAGCTGCACATGTGTTTGGTACCTGTAAAATAACATCTGAAATAGGTCATAGCGGTTTCTCTTCCTGGCACTAGTGATACTGACTACTCAGGTCAGTGCTTTTTTGTAATACAGTGCTTTTTCCTTTTTTTTTTATTTCCCACCCAAATGGACTGAGAACATGAAAGTGAAAATGGAATTCTATGATTTAAAAACCCTAGTGACACTTTTTTTTGTACAGTGATGACCACAATCATGAGGATCATCAAGATATGTAATATAGAAGAGCAGAAATCAAGTTGTAGGGGGAGGTAACCCCCTTTTAAGACTACTGTATTTATGGTCTGCTTACCTTTCCAAGATTTAAAGAGCCTCAGGAAGCCAAAGTCCCTTAGGCAACCCTGTTCAGGGGTTTGCTGGGTTTTATTCACGATTTCAAGCTTTGCTTTGTAGACGTCACCCGCGATAACTTTCTAAAGACGACAAAGCTCGTTTTACAGCCGGCCGCGCTCAAGGAGAAGCCCCTGCGCCACGGTCCGCTGGGGTGCCCGCATTTCCCCTCAGGCCCGGGGCACGGCCCCTCGCCCCGCACCTCAGACTCTCCCGCCCCGTAGCGCCGGAGGGGTCAGGGAAGGCGAGGGCAGACTGTGCCCCCCCGCAGCCGGCCCGTCCCTCCGCCCGCCGGGGCTTTATTCGCCTTTGACGGAAAGTCTCGACGCCTCAAGCCTCGCGTCCCGGCCTCCCCCCGCCGTCGGCCCCGGCCGTTAAACCGCCGGTGCGCGCGGAGGGAGCAGAGCGGGAGGGGCGGGGGGTGTAAAGAAGGGAGGGAGGAGGAGGAGGAGGGTCTCTCCCCGCCCAGCCAATCGCGCGCGGCCATTGCGGGAGGTGTGTGCCCCGACCTCACTTCCGGTACCTGTCACCCTGCCGCCCAGAGTCAGTCAGGCGCAGGAGCGGGGTACTGCCGCCTTTCTCCTCTTCATCCTCTTCCTCCTCCTTCTCCTTCGGCCCCTCGCCTACCTCCGCCCCGCCGGGCTGGCAGCGCCGGCCGGCTGCTGCTGTCGTCGTCGTCGTCGCCGCCGCTGATGGCCCGGGCTGGCGGCGGTTGGCAGGCGTTGTGCGGCGCGCGCGTGCCGAGCGCCCCGACGGCGGCGGGTCGCGGCCGGGGAGGCGGCGGTGCCTGCCCGGCCCGGCCCGACCCTGTCCGGTATTACCTCAGGGGCGCCCGCCCTCTCCCCCCCCTCTCCTTCCTCCGCGCCCCTTGCGATGCCTTGTGGCTGCCTTGTGTCCCGGCTGAGGGGGAGAACGGGGAGGGGGGCGGAGGCGGTAGGAGCGCGGCTGGGTGACGCCCCCCGCCTCACTAACACGGCGGCGGATTTGCTAATGAGCTGTCTTTTTTTTTTTTTTCTCCTCCTCGCCCTCTCTCTCTCTCTTTTTTTTTTTTAATTTTATTTGTTTATTTGTCTCGTCGCCGCGTTTTGAAGCCCTTGGCGGAACTCCGGCGGTGGCAAAGGCGAGCAGAAGGAGTTAGGTGGCCGGGGGAGATGCTGTAGCTGTTCCCTGCTGCTGGGCTCGGGCTCGGAGCCGGCTGCCCACCGTGAGGGGTCCGCGGTGGGCGGCAGCCCCGGGGTCCGAGGGGCTAAAGGACGAGCAAGAGCCGGCCCTGGTGGAGGCTGGCGTTTGTAGGTAAAGAGCGATCTTGGAAACTTTGTGGGGAGACTTCGGGGTGCTAGTGGGTGGGGAACAGAGGAGAAGACAATGTCCTGTCATGTGCTATTTTGCAACTGTCATGTCTCTTAAATCCAGCACATTTGAATTGTCCTTAACCTGGTTTGAGGAATGAAGTTGGGCACTAGGGAGAACATACGTGCTTGGAGGTTATCTTTATTGACTTGACTTGGCTTGGCCGGGCATGTTGTGCTTTTACTGGTTGGTTGGTCAGAAGAGGGTCCTATATCCTTGGAGTGAGGAGTAAGCCACTGAGAGCTCCCCCTGTATTTGTTTTTATGATTTAATGAGAAAAACATGTTCTTAACTGTCCTTACAGGGGCTGTCCACTTTCTTGCTGAAAAGCAAGTGAAAAAGATAGCATTCAGAAAGTAATGGAAAGGAGTGCTAAAAGGTACTGCCTTGTGTTCATGTTAAGATTAGCACAGCCTCACTGACGTGAATAGCTGTTCCTGAGCTCTCTGATGGATGAAGTATGAGTACAGGATTCGTCAGACAGGATTATCTGGAATAATGATGTTTGGCACTTTGGTGGCATTGGATGTCTTACTAGTACTGCACAAATAAAGGCGTTGCATAAGTTTTGTTGGGAAGGAAAGTTTTAATCAAACTGTACTTGTAGAACATGCACAGACTTTCTTATTGGCATTTAGCACTGATTACTGGCTTGAAATTCACATGATCATTGCAGGTAGCAAAACTGATATGCTATAAAAAGTGGTTTCCTTTATAAATTCTGCATCACTGACTTAGTATTGAGGTTACCTGGTCTCATGCTGAAACTGACGGCAGTTGTGGTTCATGTGATGTGGTCACAAGTCTACTCAAAGCTAAACCAGTATCATAACCTTTGTTATTTGGCATGAGCTATCAAGCAGCCATTGGCTCTTAGGGACTTTTAGTGGCAACTTTTTGGATTTTTAAGTAGCGCAACGTAGTGTTTTAGAAGGATGGGAGCGTGCGCAGACCTTATCAGAGGTTTGTAGAACTGCGTAGCCAGCATGCTCCCTTTCTTTTCCCATGTTTGGAAGGAACACTTGGCATAGTCCGGAAAAAAGTTCTTATCAATCTGCTGATGCCTTATATCGACTGTCATCCTCTACAGTCAGGTGGCATAGGGAGTTTTGGCTACTCATTACAAACCTGTACAGCCAAAAAACCTTGTGGTTTTCTCACTTGCTTTTCCATAGTTCTTTAATGTCTTCATTTTCTACTCATACCCCTCAATACTGTAGCCTTGTTAAAGGACATTATGAATTTTAAACCATGCAGGAAGGGTTGTATTTCAGTTGTGATTTTGTATCATTATGCTTTTAATGTTTTATCTGTTGAGTGTTAAAAATGTTAAAGAAGATAATGTCCTACCGGAGAGTAGGATACATGGCCTAGGATGTTCATCTTGTTCTAGAAAATAGACTGTAGTGCTCACTGTTGACCTAATGTAGTCAAGGAGGGTAATGTAAATTTTCTTAGTATTTTTTTTAAAAGAAGCTCTTACTTCATCAAATAGCACTTTTTTTCTTTTTGCTTTAGCTTACCTGCTGAGATTTGAGTTCTGTTTCTCTTACACATCGAGTATTTGTTGCAAGTGGGGAAAAAAAAACCACCATACTTGTCTTGGAAAATAAATGAAGTTGAATTTATATTTATTAAAGCACAAAAGTATTTTCTTACAGCATTTTGGAATTTTAACACTTTTAATTTAATCTGACTGCTTTTGCAAAATCTCCCTGAATCTTTAATTTGTTTGGGTTTTAGTTGAATTGCCAGGCGAGTCAGTTTAATCAAACCACTACTTATTTTTATAGATATGTATGCTTTGGTAATTTTTAAACTGGCCTTATAAAGCATAGAAAAGTAAAATCTCTGCCTTTTGCAAAGAGATCTTGTGGGATGTATGTGTGTGCACCTCAAAAAGCGTAACTACTCTAACAGTTTGTCCACATAAAGACTGCGATGTTTGTGAGAATGCTCTTTATGAATATTTCCCTTTATAACAGATAATTAAAATAGCACAAGGCTTTCACTGTAGTGGTCTCAGTTGAGTGCTTTTGAATTTTTCTAGTATGGAGAAGAAAGATCAGAATGATAAAGTGATATACCAGTCATATACCCTAGTTAGCTAGATGTCAGTGTAGTCCTGCTGTAAAACTAGGTGTTGTATTAAAAACCTCAGTCATTTAAAAAATAATTTTAGCCCAAGTGAATGACTTTTTTTCTGAAGAAGGATAAAGAAATACTAAAAAGCATTATATTAGATTATATCAATATAAAATTAGAATAGTAAGCTGGGGAAATTTTGTTGACTTTTTTTTTTTTTTTTAAGAAGGAATGTCAACAACATTGTATTCGTGAAGAGCCACTTGTTATCACCGATGCGCACATGAAATGGGAAGGTAACATTCTGGAAAAAGCCTTCTGTTTCAACCTTGCAAGATGCTTTATAAAGTGGTGAGTACGTATGTGGACTGGAAGCTATCTTGGTATTGCTTTAGACAACTAGAGAATGAAAAACATTTGAGGTAGAATTTTTGTAAAGAGTGACTAATGTATAGTCAACTGACAAGAAAAGAAATCTGAGCAAGTAGTGCAAACAAATAGTTGATAAATGGAAAGTAGTAGCATGCTCAGGAGAACAAAGTAACATTTCCTTATGTTCCAGTATCTGTTGCTGTGTTAGACTTCTATGCAAAAGTTGAATGAAGATGCTACCCAGTAGAATTCTGAATTCTTAATATTTTAGAAGCAGAGTGCTTAGCATTTTACAGGACCAGGTCTGTAAAATCAGACGTTGAACAACATTTAATGAAATAGAATGCTGAATATTCACTGAATGAAAAAGTACTTATCTGATAAGGTTAGGCTCTAAATTATTGCTATCCTCAAAATAAAACTAAAATCTCTCAGTCTTAGTGAGTGTGATATTTGGCATGTTTTAAAAACATTAAATTGATATGAGCAGATTGTTGTGTGACCAGATTGCATGTGGCATTGAGATGTTGCCAAATCTGATTCCACTTCCTCATACCAGTTATCATAGTTTCTGCTTATGAAACAATATTTATTTATAAGTGCGTTGCATGTGTCTCTTAAGTATCTAGGAAGTATAATTTCTGTGTCCAGTGAGGGACTTCTCGTGCACAGATTAATACACATTCTAAAATTTCATATACAATTCATTGGTATTATTATCCTGATTGAGGCTTGAGTTGTTACATGACTGGTTTGTGTGGTTGTTTGTTGTCTTTTAAAATGCTGTAAGCATAAGCTGTAGAAATGTTCTGGTTTTTTTTTTGCTTTGGAGGTTGAAAGATGAGAACTACCAAACAGGCATAGTTTGTTCTGTGGTACAATATTAATTTAAATTTATTTTTTTTAAGTTCATGTTGTGTCATGCCTGTGGAAACACTAACAGTATGAGATAGATTTGCAAGCATTTGGCAAGTTACATATCCCTATCTAGAAATGCTGATATACTATCATGGTTTTTTAAAAAAACTTATAAACTAAGAGATTATTGACTTAATCTTTCCAAATAGCAAGAGAAACTTGTTCATAAGTTTGTCTGCCTTGGGGAACTCAGAGTATTTAGCACCTACTGAAGTTGTAAGATTCTTTGGCGTTTGATTCCAGCAGGTAGCTGAAATACATGTGGAAGTGAGTTGGTCCAATATTTTTGTATTTCATGTTTTTGTATCGCGTAAGTCCAATTTCAGTTTGTTGATAACTATGTAGAAGAAAACCAGAGCTGCTGTTTGATGTGCAAATTAACTGCTGGTTGAGTAACTTCTTATTCATCTATGAGTGTATAATATACTGGAGCTGCTAGCATTTATTGTTGTGAGTAGTTTAGAGTTTGATGTATTTTGCATGGAAAAACGATACCACGATCTTTCCTAATGTTATTTAGATTTAACAAAAACATGGATCACTTGAAACTATTCTACAGCCTATGATTAAGGTCTGGAGGCAGGGCTTACTGTCTTGTGGTGTGTATCCATGCATCCAGCACAGTCTGAGTAAGTTCTATTATGTGCATATAGGCTTGTATTGCCGTTCATTTTTTTTTACACAAATAAGAGTGCTGCTGTTTTGTTTTGTTTTAAGTAAGTCTTTACTGGAAATGATTGCTGTAACAATTCACAGAAGAAAACACTGAATTTAAACCAGAATGTGAATGTTCAGATGGTAAGAACTTCTATTTGCAAAATCTATTTGAAAGTGAAGACTTGAATTACTTTTGACATTTCCTAGCCTTCTGTTAGTGTTTCTGCTCCAGCAAGAATGTTATAAAGTACATGGAATTGGAGTCATAGTAAACAGAACTAAACCTTCTCACATCTTTATTCAACATGTATGGAAAACGTTCCCTGGAGAAGGAAGGCTGAAAAATATAATGCAGAAGCATTTGGATTTGGGGGTGAGGAAGAGGTAGAAGGTGGGTGTTGTGTCAAGAGACTGGTTTGGAGTCTCCTGGATTTATTAGCAGGCAGTGCTTGATGGCATTCTTTACAATAGGACTGATGAATGCACCATTACAACGGTCGATGAGTTCACCCACTCTGATGTTAAAATAACATAAAATTAATTGCCTGCAGGTCGTAGTGAATATTGTTGGCTTGTTTGCAATTTTCAGGGGAAGATTACAATAACTTTGCATTGCTAGCATTAAAATTGTTTCTAATGGAGGCTAGAACTAGATTCTCTATGAAGGTTAGGAGTGCTAAGAATAATTTTCAAAACTAGCCAGTGCAGGTATGCACAGAATATTGGACACTGAAGTTTACTCAGCAAAGTTGAAAATGCTTAGGTGTATTTTTTCAAATCTTTTTTTCTTAGTCTGTAGGTAAACATTCAGTTTGGAGTAAGTGTGCTGCATTGGGAGGGGGTTTTGAGTGTTTTTTTTGTCAGTGTAAGATGCTGTATGGATGCAGCTTCACTGTTAGAGAGCTTTGTAAGCAGGAAGAATGTTCTGTGGTGGTTGTTTCTGACCAGTTGATTGTTGGAAATTTTGCTCTGTGAGCGTAAGGTAGACTCACATTGTTATGCTGTATATATGTGAAATTTAAAAATGGTCTAATGTGTTTATTCATATTCCACATAGCTGCCCACAGACAAGAGCACATAAGAAATTTGAATTGTTTTTTTATCTCTGAAATGAATTTTTTATATATATAAAATATATATAATTTATTTGTTCTTGTCCACTTCAGGACACAAGGCTACTGTGTGCATTTATGCAGGTCAGTCTGTTTAGAAGCAAAGCAGGTAGCAGCTTTAGTATACATGTAACTAAGAGACAAGCAGGACAGGATACTGCTTCTGAAAAAAGAAGCAGCTGTACGTTTTGTGTACTGTGCTTCCATAGAGATTTAACTGTACATAAATAGGCCAATATTTTCAAACAGCTGCCAAATTTTCAACTTAAACGTATGGTTTGGGCATCTGATTTTCAGCATACTGAGCTACCATAATTGTAACCAAATTTACAAGGAGTGGCATTTTCTCAAGATTATGAATCCTGTGGAAATGTAATAGTGATTATCCTTTCAGAATATAGAGAATATAGAGTATATCCTTTCAGAATATAGAGATTATAGAATATATCCTTTCAGAATCTGTTCAGTTTGCAGCTATCATTCATTTTATTGTCTTCTATGTGGGGGGTGTCTGTGTGTATATGTGTGTGTATATATATATATATATGAATGAACACATAAGTATGAAGAAAAAAAGACTAGGATGTGCCATCTCTATGTTGTTCCTGGTAGCCCTGCAAATACCAGGCTTACAGCAAGAGGTGTGGTTGCACAGCATGGCCTGATCTGATCTAGCAACTGGTGTTAAAGATCAGTCAGGCTCCCTCTTCATGCTTCTTTTCCTTTGCTGCCATCCCTTGTGTTTCTAGCTTTCCTTTTTTCCTGCCCCTTAGTGAGTCTGTTCAGCTATCTCTAGCTATGTTTATCCAGTGTTAGGTTTCTACCAGCTTAATTAGCCAAGTTGTTTCTCTGAGGCTATGTCTAGGCTAGGGAATAAAATATGCCAGGGACTGTTCTCTGGGCTCAGCACAAAGTGGCAAGATTGCACACACCTAACAGTCTTCCTCCTGAAACAGCACGGTTGCATCCAAACTACCAGCGGAGAGCAGTCTGCTGCTCTGCGTTTGCTGTCCCCTTAACCATGCCTGCACATTTGTCTGAGAGAGTGCCAAGTTGGTATGGGCCAAAATGGTGTCAGAGAGGATGCTAACAGCGTGGCTCAAGCCTGTGCTCTGGCCCTGTTTTATTTACTATTATAGATGCGGCCAGAGAGGTCAGACAAGTGCGAGAGCCAGCATAGGCGGGATGGAGTTGCGTGGCTGGAAATGAAGAAGGGAGAGAGAAGGTGCAGGGCTGACAATGTCAGGGAGCTATGGAAGGGATATCCTTTTGATGTTGGGGAGCTATTACATTACTTAAGCTGGCTTGTCTAACTGTACCCTTACCAGAACTTTATTTTGCAACAACTTCACTTGGCTCTGCAGAGGGCTGTGAGTTCTGTGTCCCTATAAATGCTTTTTGAAAGTCTGATTCAGACAGCTAAAATGCATTATGAAGTGAATTAAAAAAATTAGGGAGCCTACAGGAGAGCCGGAGAGGGACTCTTTGTCAGGAAGTGTAGTGACAGGACAAGGGGTAATGGTTTTAAATTGGAAGAGGGGAGATTTAGATGAAATATTAGGAAGAAATTCTTTTCTGTAAGGGTGGTGAAGCACTGGAAGTTGTGGATGCCCCATCCCTGGAAGTGTTGAAGGCCAGGCTGGATGGGGCTTTGAGCAACCTGCTCTAGTGGAGGTGTACCTGCCCATGGCAGGGGGGTTGGAACTCAATGATCTTGAAGGTCCCTCCCAACTCTAACCATTCTATGATTCTATGATTCTAAAACTGGTATATGAAGGTGCATATATGACTTCTTAGACAGGTTTTCTTATCCTGGCTGTTCCATTGGACTGTTGTTTTTCTTCCACCTTTCAGGTGCTTCCTTAGTTAAAAGAAATGGGGAGGAGAAGTGGGGTGGCAAGCAGGCAACAATGGCGATACTCTAGTTAATATAGGGCTGTTAACCTGGTAAGTAGACACCCTTCGTGTCATATGAAGGATGAACAGCGAGCTTAGATGTCAGGAAAATAACTGGTTGCATTTTGACGTTTTTTGATTCTGCGGGAGTGTGAGGCTTGTGATCTCTATACTGTAGCGAGTGACCTGATTTAGAACTGTGAAGTCATGTGTCCCAAGTATATCCTCTATCTGACGTGTCAGTAGCTTGGAAGTACAAGTACTTGATGTCTGTTTGCCAAAAAATGTAGATTCATTGCATTCATACCTGTTGCCAAGACTCCTGTCAGCAATGCTAATTCAATGTAAATTTTGTTTGTGTGATACATTTATCACAAAGAAAGACTTTTTAAGCTAAGAATTTTTAAATTACCAGAACAAAACTGAAGGCCTTTTTCTTAACAAAAAAACCCACCAACAACAAAAAGTGAAAGAATTTTGTTTCGCATTCCACTCTGGGTACACTGAGTTGTGGCATGCTATTAAATCAAAGTTGGTTTATTTTTAGCAGTTTTTATTTATTTATTTAAATGTAATAGCTGAGCAACAAGAGCTGGTAAAAATACTTTGAAGGAATGAGTAAAACTGTAGTACGCTGAAGAATAAGTAAACTACACAACTCCAGGTGCTGTTTATAGAAGACATTAGATTCTGTCTGCTGGTAGAAGAGTATGAAAGCTAGCCCATTGGGATTATTCAATTAATTTTCACAAAGACATTTGCAAGCGGAAGGGGCCTAAATCTGCAATATCATGTCTGAGGGTAATTCTCTTTTTATAGGATATAAATCCTTCTGTTAAGCTGAATTTAAGTTATCAAATATGTCATGTTATTATGTCTGGGCAAGGAAATAAAGTTTATCAGTGAAATAAAAGCACCGAAAATACACAGTGGTGGTGTTCCCTGCTAAGAAGGCGAATTCAGGCTTCTTGAATCTCTTCCAGAAACAGATGTAAATTCCACTGTAGCTTTTCAAATAGTGAATAATCATGGTCTGTTATGTTTGGTGATGAATCATGCACGGGTTTGCAGATGGTGAGAAGAGTGCAGCTGTGCAGATACTAGAGGGGCGGAGATAGAAGACTAGAGGACCCGAGGGGATGAAGGAGGTGATTTGAGGATGGGTTGACGTGGCTTATGAAAGAGAGGAGTGAGACCGCTGAAAGAGTATTGAAGCTGAGTGTGCCAGGGTAAAGCCGAAACTGAAACCTGAGATTTGGGGATGGGGAGGGTGCTGGAGACTGAAAAGGAGGTATACTTGAGGCAGAAAGATATTTGTTGTTATTGATGGTCTTTGAAGCAAAAATTGCAGCATCAGATGCCAAAATAACTGGACTTTTGTCCCAAGCCAAAACAAGAAGGAGACTGAGCTTAGATGTGGAAGTTTAAGCTGTATATAAAAAGAGAAAGCTAAGAGGCTTCATGTTCCTTTTAAAGGAATGCTGGTCATAATAGGAGAGTTATTGTAGTAACAGATACAGATGCAAAGTTGTATTTTATTATTATTATTATTTTTTTAATTTTGATTGTTCTGAGCAGACCTGTGTGATGAGACTGGGGTGGCAAAATCTGGGAGTTTTGCAGGTAGAGAAATTGTTCCTGACTACATGTTCTAAAAAAGGGGGATTGCAAGGCCCAGGTTGTGATTGAAGGGCAGGTTGAAGATTCAAGTGAAGCTTTTAGCAATCTTAAATCGGTATGCTCGGTATGCTAAAAAGTCCAAACCATCTTTCAACTTTTTGCATTACGTAATTTAAGATATCTTTTTATTATTTTTTTTTCCTTTCTCTCTTTTTAGATAAAAAGTATTGTTCCAAAACAATAGCTCTTTATTTGGGAAGAATGTTTCCATTAAGATGTCTGTAAGAACTAGTATTTTTGCCCACAGGTCAGAAATCCTCAGCCAAAGTGAATATTTAACCACTATTTCAAGGACAGCCAATTATCTTTTCCATAATAAAGTATGCGATTAGGAGTCAAAGAGAGGGACCCTGGAAAATTGTAGAATGCTCCAAATACTGACATAACTTCATGTACCCATTGTACTGTTTGTGTGTTCTACAAAGTAAATATAAGACAAATACTGAAAGCAAACTGAAAAAAACAACAACCAAAAAAAAAGGGAGCAAAAGTCCAGATCTATTGTGGAAGTTATACTCCAAAACAGTTACACTGAAAACCGTTTTCAGGATTGTTTTCTCATCTGTCTTAGTCTAGTTACCCAAGAAAGTCAGATATATGCAGTATGGTCTGCTGTCCTCTCCCTCCACCCAATAACTTTGAACCTGCAAGGCTTGTCAAATTTGGCTAGTTGGTTGCAAAGGCATTAAAGTTCTGTAATTTTTATGAAAGTTGGTAACTGGAAAGAAGAAAGGAAAACACCTTATTGACCCTACAGAGGAAATGATGCAATATGAATTCAACAATTATCTGTTCTGTTTGGCCTGTCAATTGCCAATCAGCACAGGAGCCAGTTGCAACACGTAGCTCTGAACCAGCTACAGCATGTTTACTGTTTGCATAGTCAGTAGTTCAGGGACGCTGTGTGGGGAGGGGGAACTGTAAGTGCAGTGAGAAGGGAAAAGAGCAGGGAGACAGGATAGGACAATGTGGGGTGATGATGGTACGAAAATTTTTACTGTCACAAGTTAATGCTCTCGGGTTTCTATCTTATATATAATCCTGTGAGTTTAAACAACAACTTCAAATACTTCGTTACTAGTCAATAAACTCAAAACTACTGGATATCTGTAAAATATTAGATTATGTGGCAGAATAATAATATATTATTATTATTATATATATATATATAATACATGGCCTTGAGTTCGGTTGTATTCAGTAGAAGTATTTGTCATAGGAATGTTCCTTTGCTCTTCTGTCAAAGAGTAAGCAAGGTTGAAATCATACGGGAATAGTAAATATGCTCACAGAACAAAAGATTTGTTAATTATTTCTTAACCTTCATTTTAATATAATTTAAGCTTAAGGCAGATATTTCTACTTATAACACAGCAGGGATTCAAAGTTCTCAAGAGTATGTCATTACCAGTCCTGCCAATAAGGAATTATCGACAATATATACCAATTGCTATCACACATAAAGGTCTGCTGATATAAAACAAAAGTGATTCTTATATCCTAGTTAATAAAGACACATTTTAAGGTATCCATGCATATACACGAACTCCAAAGATTGGTGAAATATTAGCAAAGTTTTAGAAAGCACGTCAAAGTCTTTGACTCTGTTAGTGGCAATTGATTTTTATTTGTTTTTATAAACATAGTATGTCTAAAATTTCACGTTTGTTAGAGTTACTAGACAGCTTTGCTTGTAAAAGTTATGATGTCTTTCTGGATAGAACAGTCGTGTATGTTGTGGGGGTTTTTGTTGTGTTTTGGTTTTTTTTTTAATCAAGCACGTGAGCAAGTAAAACTTCTGAGTTGCAGAGGTTTATGTAATAGCACAGTCAATATGTTTAATGGAAAATGGCCAAAAATTTTGCTTGGCACTGCCTCTGTATGTATTAGATTATAATTTTAATTGACAATTTTAGTTGCACAGATGTCTTTAATTTGTTGCTCTCTGAAGTTTATTTTTACCATATGTAGTCAAAATGTACTCTGCAGGAGACTTAGCAAGGGACTGACTTTTTATTTACTTCAAAAATTGATTATATTGGAGATAATCATTTAGTCACCACACTAAAATGCAATTTGTATTTGCCTTTTACCCTCAGATATCTTTATCCTTCAACAAATGAAGTCTCTGTAGATATCAGGGTATGGTTAGAAAATTGTTGAGAAGCCACTTTGCATAATCTGAGATGCCGTAGTCACATGTGTAAGGAAACAATTGCAACATTCCAACTTAGTCTTAAGGATCTAGTTTCCAGTGAGCAGCATGTTAGGACAGATGCGTAGGCTGCTTGTAAGTGCTGTACATGTTGGAATCAACTTTGACTTCACCACTCAAACTTATTTTTATATAATATTTTTATTAAAAAATGGATAATGGTTTAGGACATCTAATATGTGCATGCAGTTCATAAAATATAGATTTTGTGGGATATTTGGTTTGTTCTTTTTTTAAAAAATTCTCTTAATTCTGGGCATACCATGCAACCAGATTTAGCCTTAATCTGAGCACTGATTTCTGAGGTCGAGTTATCCCTAACCATTAATCAATCCAAGATCTTAGCTTATATAATTAGCTTGTCAGACATTTGTACAGTATTGCAAAACTTAGAAAAAACAGATGACTTCCAAATAAATGGGTAAGGAGGTTTGGGACACATGGGGAAAGTTAGAGAGCTTTGAGTTCATTTACGGAGTAATAAAAATATAGCAAATACTCAGATGACACATTTGTGTGAACGTGACCTTGGATCAAGTAGCAAATACATAAATGTCGTGTTTGTCCGAATGTGACCTTGCATTGGTTCAAATATCAATCATAAATCAAATCCTAGCTTTTAATGTACATATAAAGAAAACAGCCTCTTAAATGATGCATCAAATCTTTGTTTCTTGGTTGTTGTGGTCTTCACATGTAAGTGTTCATCAAACACACGGAGCATGTGCGCTAAACACTGTATTCTTTTAGCTTCATCACCTACAAGATGTTGTCATGAATGATTTAGAATCTGTAAAAATTTGAAGCACAAATTTCTGTGGCTGCTATGATTAACGCGTGTAATCATTTGAGTCTTGCTCAAGCATGGGATAGTTTGAGTGGAAGATAAGTGACAGATACTGACATTGAAACCCATTGGATAAAGAGCAAAACGTGGAGATTCTTTGGAGAGTGGAAAAGAAAAAGGTAGAGTGTGTTGCAAGCATAAATGTGTATGTATCGGTGAAGTGGGATTTTTATTAGAAACTGAGTAGCTGTCAGTAGTACTTGTGAAACTGTATTTGAACTTGAAAGAGAGCACCTATCAGAGAACACAGAGTACCTTCTAACATAGTGGCTACTAATATGTTGCCATGGCTTATTTTCTTGCAGGAAAAAAAAGTCCTGTTCTTTTGAATCTTTCTTTAATAAAATATACTTGCTTCATTGGTCATACCTCAAAAATACTGGATATTATTAACTCCAATCTGAATATTTGCTTTACATGCATTAATACCTAATGTAAGCAATTGAATAAACTTCCCTCATACTGTTGTCCAGGCTAATTTTTTTTTTTTTAGGTCATGTTAATAATAGTATGCTTATTCTATAGATCAAGCTTGTAATCAATTCTCAACCATGTGTAAGAGCTCATTATTTATTATAAAAGTGGAAACAGAAACAGAATAAATAGAGGAAGAAAAAAAATTGAAAATTGCCAGTTTTTCAGGATTTCTAGGCATCTTGACAATAAAAGTTGAAGCAAGGCTAAAGACTTTGAAACAAATTTTTCCACTTATGACTTTGACTTATGTCAGGAATCATCTAGACATCAGACTGGATTATAAAGTAGTTTAAAAAACCAAACAAAACCCAGAACCTCAAAAAACCCAACCCAACCACCACCACCAACAACAACAACAAAAAAAACAACAAAGACTCCACCAAAGACACTTCTTGAGGAAAATAGGAAAGTGAAGGAGAACATTATAGGTTACCAATAACCCTAATATAATATTATATAGTATGTTAACTGATATTTCTATTGACTGATACTGAGGTCCTGACTAGTGAACTCTTACGATAATTTAAAGGATTCAGCAGACATAGATTTAAAACAGACTCTTGAACACTTTACTTTGACACACAGGTACTTCTGACTTTAGCTTCAGTTCAGCTTTCACTGGAATGAAATGCAGGTCTTCCTATTCCCGATTGCAGAAACCACCGAAGTATTCCCTTTTTGGATATGAAACCTCATGTTTAGAGGAGAAAAAAGCAAACAAAAAAATTTCAATGTCATATTGGTATTCTGTGCAGACTTGAATCTATTTGAGCTTGATGTCATTCCAAGCAATACCCCAACCTCCACTCTTTACAGAAGCGAGGTAGGAAAAACAGATTTATCTTTGATCAGCAGGACCTTGCTGCAAATTTCAGTAGTGTCACATCTGATATCCATATATGTGGAAGAAAGCAAGCATGACTTCAGATAGATGTAAAATTGAGGTGGTAGACCTGTAGGTCTTGTCTCTGGAGCCTAAAGGCAAAGGTTACAAAACCTTTATGTCCCATTGCTGATGAAGTCAAGTCTGGCTCCTGTTGTTAAAGGGGTTAGCAATGGCTAATTTAAAGATGGGCTTCAGGTCTCATTGTACTGATAACCTATAACTGTGATATTTACATCTTAAGTTGAGCTCTGTCTGCTAGAGGTTGGCTAGTCTAATGTTGTGGGTCAAATCTGGTGAAATATGTTTTCTGGTCTAATATAAAGTTAGTGTAAAAGTCATGTATGTAAATGTAAAGTGCTCTCAACTGAGTTTCTAGTTACCAAGTTCTGGAGGGGTTTGTTGAATTTAAAAATTCCCATTAGAACACCATTTGATGCTAGGATGTGGTTTTATTCTTTACAAGCAGCTGAAGTCTTTCTTTGAGCTAGATTCTACTCTCAGTTTGAGTGTCCAGCACTGGAATTGTTATTTTATTTATTGGAGAGTGTTGTTTCAACTCGGACTAAATGCCTGTATCTTCCATTTACTGGATTTCTGAGGGAGTTTTACTGCTGGAAGGATAATGAATAACTATGCATGATCTCCTGAGCCTATATGACAGTTCCCTGGCCCTGTAAAAAGATGATACTGCTTAATCTAATAGAGATGCTGTCTGATCCGTAGAGCAGTTCTGAGCTCTCATCAGAGACTTAAGAGGCATGGCTGCTTTACTTCAGGCAATGCACGTGCCTGCTTTACAGGTCCAGCCTGTTGATACAGTCATTGGATTCTTCAGAGAGGCTTCAGGCTGCACATACACATGTATTTGTTGGCTGTGCAGCAGCACGTGTATCCCTCTCCCCAACCAATTATTTCTGCTCCCTCCCTTGAGACAGCGTAAATATTTGTAAGGCTTTGCAGTGAACTAGATCAGGGAAGTGATCTGATCAAAAAGTACTGCTTTTTAATTTGTAATCGTGGCCTCAAAGACCCATCACGGCTTAGGAAAGTCCACTGACTTCCATGCAACCCAAACATGTAAGCGAGGTGCTTGACATTAGGTGAGATGAATACGCCTCTTACGTCTGTTTGCTAAAAATTGATTTCTGCTTTGTAATTTTTTTCTCCGTTAGTAATTGCATCTGTTGTGTGAAAGCGAGAGGGCATGATATTTAGGATAAATAGTTTAATTACTTCCTGAATAGTTTTGTTATTAGTTACTTCTTAAGCAGTAATCTTGACACTTCCCCCCCCAATTTTTAGAACTATTTAGAGTATAATGCGTGTGTTACATAACTGAAAGAAAAACATTGGAGGAAGCAGTGAATATATAATCATGAAGGTATAGAAAGCAGTTGAATAGTTTTAAAGCAGAGATGTTGCATTTAAAAGGGGGATGAGTGGCCCCGTTCAGAGACCTTTATCTTCCTTTAATATATTCTAGGCAATGAGACTCCACTTGAGAGAGTCAGGACCTATGAAGTAGCTTCTACCCTGTGCCACTAAATCTTGGAAAGAAGCTACAGGGAGATGCCAACAGAGATTGAAGCTGGCTCAGTAACTGCAAAGTAGTTGAATAGTGACTGTTAGTGATTATGTCATTGTTCTCTGTATTTTTTCAGTTTGTGCTTTCCTTCCCCTTCCTCCCCTTGGCCGATTAGTTGCTTTTTGGCTGTCTTTTTCTGTCTGCTTCTGTGTAGGGTCTGCCCAAATTTTTGTAGCTGAGCAGCGTTAAGCAATCATTTCAATAAGTATTTGGGGTTTTTAGGTCTGTGTAGGTTGTGATATTGCTGCAAATGCTAAATATTTAACCGTGTCTTTGTATATGCTGCAGTTATAAGCAATTCAAAGTTCTCTTTCATACAGAGATATGGTAGCATTTTGTCTAGCAATCCAAGATGACTTTGTATGTCTTGCCTTTAACTGAGTGTTTTTCTAATCATACAGATTGAGGTTTTAGATTTTTGCCTGGGAGGGACATAAATGTTAAACAGATGTTCCTAGAGCCTTAAATGTCTATTAATACAGATTCTGCATTATGGCTGCTTTGCACATGAATATTATGTAAGGAATCTTTCATATTTAGTATGGCTGCCTCCTCTTTGACAGCCCTTCTTTGTTTTCTCTACAAAAGTTGTATGCTGATATTACGTTTTACTGTTGGTAATACTCTTCTTGCCGTGTGACAGGTGTTGCTTATGTTAGTGTCCCCTTACATATGTTCTTACTTTTGAAAGTGGTTTGCACCAGGAAAAGTGTGGATTTGTACCACTGACTTATAAGTTCCAGTTTATACTTTTATTAAGTAATTTCCTTATTTTTTCAAAGTAAAAGTAACAGAACAACTAACAAAACAGTGACATCCAAAGAACTGAGGCTTTTGTTAAACTAGTGGCAAACCTGCATCCCAAATATCATGGATATTGCATGATACAAGAGTTTCTGGCAGCACCATTATACCTTTCTATATAGCTGGAAAACATCCATTCGGAATAGGCCACAAAATAATCGTAATTTTAAAATCTCTTATTACATTTTCTTCGACTGGTGCTGCAACATAGAAGAATTATATATGCTCCTGACAGTCTGGTGGAGTACACCTAGTTGAAGAATACTTCTGCTTAGTGTAACGTATATAGGCAGTTGCTTATGTGCTACTGTTCACGCCCGAGCTGTCATTAATCAGCACTGCTCTTGTGTGCATCTTCTTATTGCTGATTTATTTGTACAGCCTGTTAATTCCTCTGTTTTAGTCCCATCTTTAAAAGTACTTGCTTATGGTGTTGGCTAATTACTTGTATGGAAAAGTTGATAAAAATTGTTAATTTTCAGTAAAAAAATCTTGCCTTTCCTCTCTCTTTTTGGATCATGTCTTTTAAAATGCAACAGGACAGAAAATCCTGGGACCAAAGAAATGCTGCTGCCTGGCTCAGTAAGTTCTGCTTGGGTTTGAGTAATATAAAACAACAAAATATTCTTATATTGTTTTTAACACTTTTAATATCAATCAGCAAAATATTTGCAGTGTTTCAAAGCTTTATCAACTCTTCCCATGTGAGATTAGAAGTGTGTTATCTCTGTAGCTTCTGATGCAATTAGAGAAATTCTAAATTCAGAGTAAAACTCATCATGGTCCTCACTTTCTGAAGCCAGTACACTAGCCTTTGTTGCCTGTATTCTTCCTTCAAGAAACTCTAGTGTTCCTCCAGTTCTGCAAGTACTTATGGATCAGAAAAAAGAGGATTGTCTTTTCTCCCTTTTTTGCTTAGGGAAAGAATGTTCTTCCTTTTTGATCAACCAATAAATTAACAGCTTCTTTCCTGCTGCAGACTGACATAGACCAGGTTGCCTTACAAGCTGTGTAATTCCACTTCTGGTTAGTGCACTGCCCATTTATAAGGGCAATGATTTGGGAAAAGAAGAACATTGTGCAGCATGTATGTACATTCTACCATAGTGCATAAAAAAAATAAGGTAGCATAATCAAGGTTGCATAGAATTTTTCATTACATAACTTTTAAGAACTTAACTTTGCATTTTTCAAATTTAGGGTATTTTGATTCGTTTTAAAGGCAAGGATGCTTGTAAGTTGTGATGCTTGTAAGTTGTATATGATGTCTTGGAGTATAACTGTAGAAGGAAAAAATACAAAGTTTTTCTGGTTTTTTTTTGGGGGGGGGGATGCAACTGGCAGTCTTGATGAAGACTGCATGCATAGTAAATTCTCTTAGGTTCTTAATACTTCATAAATTATAAAATGTTACTAGTATGTAAGGTTGCAAAGTATGAAAACTGAATCAAATATCACTGGATAGAGAAGAAAACATGCATCTGTTCCCAGATAGGGGATTGGAGCTCATATTTTCGGTGCCAAATTTTATTTTCAGTTATTGTTATTTTCAGTTGGTTTTATTTGTTGAATTAGGATATTGGAAATATCCTGTAGCTTACATATTTCAGGCTCTTCCCATTCACCTAAGTTTTCTAAAAGTATCTACTGCAGCCATGAGTTTTAAGGGTGCTGTGTTTAGCCACAGCATTCTCAAAATGACCTAGAGGTAATGATTGTTTCAACTTTAACCTTGTATTCGCAAGCAAGCCCTTTACACGATCAATTTGTTTATGCAGTTAATCCAGACTTTGTTACTGCTTCTCAGAGACCTTTGCATCTCAGAGACCTGTTTCCTTACAGTGATTATCTCTAGCGTGGCAAGTATTAAATGTGGAAGGGCCAGGGGTTTAGTCTGACATCATCCCTTTCCAACAATGAAGCAAATAACTGATCGCTGCATGATTAGGTATTTTCCTTTGATAATCTGACTGCGATTTCTGTAAGACCTGTTTCAAGTTTATAGGTTTATACTTATTGGGTGTTTGCAGTGTGATGGTGGGAAAGGAGAACTTCTGAAAATAGACATATTTCAGAGATAACAGGCTGTGAGAGAGCACCAGTAAAACCTCTTTATTCTTAAAACCTTAATTTCATGAAATTGTGTTCTCACTTTTCTATTTCATACTCCCTTGTTTTCGGTTTACTTTGTGGGTGTTTGTATGTGGGTGTAGGAAAGGGGGATATGGAGATTAAATATTGTATGGGAAACTGAGACAATCCTCTGCCAATGTCTTTGTGGTATAGAATTTTTCTAAAGTCAAGAACAAATGTTGACTTACACAGATGTTTGAGTGGAATTACCACGCTGCAGCTACCACATCTACTGTTGTAACATGTATAGCACCTTTGTAAAGCAAAGTACTGTCTGTGAATACTATTTAAATGAGCTTCATACTCATTACCCTTTTTATTTTAGAAGCTTTATTTTCAAAAAAGCAAGGATCAATGCATATTAAGTGGAACCCGCCAATTAAAGCGTACACATGTGTAAACGTGCACAAAATACACAGAAGACAGAAGGCAGTTTATTATTAACTTAAAAGTTTTCTGTGCTTATGGAAACAATATTCATTATATCGTTCTCAGTAATGATAATACTGGTATATTTTGACAGGCTTCAGAAATGGTTATATAATGGCTATGCTTACTAAGGCAGCTAGTTAATCATTGACAAGAGCCGTAATGATTAAGCAGCTGTAATTTACTAGTAGTGTTTGAAAGTACAAAAGGGTATGCAGTTTAATAGTTAAAACAATAAGCAATTCGTTTATATTTCACTAGCTGTTAGGTTGTTCTTATATGTGTTCAGCTTTTAAAAAGACTGCTGAATTTTAAATTTTTACTGAAAATGTGGTAAAGCGTGGTGCAATTTAGGCAATACCAGATGAGCTGCTGAAAGAGCTGTTGCCATGTTCAGAGTTCAGCTATCAAGCCTTTCCTTTGTTTTCCTGTCAAATGATACCTGTTTTGTTTCAAGGTAGGCTTCAGTGTTCACTTAATCTTTTAAAAATACTTGTGTTGGACGCAGAAGTCATACTTGGAGAGGTGAATGTGATTCAATAGGGAACTTGGAGTAATGTTGGGTACAAGGAGCCTAGTGCCTCTTGGAACCTCGCCAGCTATCCTGAGTCCAGGATACATATCTGCAGAGGAATATAATGTTTCTGGGCTGTGAACAACTGTTTTAGCCTGGGAGAACTTCATGAAGAGCACACTGGAGGAGCAGTGCTGATCATATGCTCTGCCGTTCCTTACTTCCTTTTTTGTTGATGGCTCCTTAGGGAGCCACATTTGGTACTGTCCTTTGGATTGCCAAAGAACAGTTGTTATTATTCCCGGCTATCAGTACAAAACCAACTTAGATCAAGGTTTCTTTACTCTTTTCCCTCACTACAAAATAGCCATGTCACAGGAATAGCAATTTAACTTCATTTTAACAAATAAAATACATAAAAGTGATTTCTCATTTCTCAACTGGAGTATGTTATCTTCCAGTTTCATCAGGGATATCAGGTGCATAATGTAATGTTTTGGACTCTGTTGGACAACTAACAGCAAACAGCAGTTAGTTCCAGGTGTTACTGAGCAGGTTCATGCTGCCTCAACAGAGAAATTTTACGAAGATGTCCAAGATTGAAACTACTGGCAGAGAATAACAGATGATATTAACCAGAAATGTTTGCAGTTGATTCTTTTTCTTCCTTTGTGAATGTAACGTTTTATAAATGCACGCTGCCATCTGCAAAATTACTCTCCATCTTGAGTCTTCAGGAGATTGGAAGTGTTGCTTTGAATAAATGCAGGTGGTTTAGCAATAAAATCTTTGTCAGATAATCTGCAATAATCTGTGCCATTTTCCTTTGGTGTGCAACCACACATTCCTAAAGCATTTGGCTAATTACTTTATTTTGAAGTAGTTTTTTATTTAGAGTTATCATTCATCAAATTTCTGATTATTATTTTCCTTCAGTAACTATGGTCAGGTATGTTACAGTATCAAATGTAGATACTTCTCAATATATTTTCAGGTTACAACCTGGTAGGATTTATAAGAGAAATGAAGGTTGTTCTATAAGACAGGACAACTGTCGAGCTTTAAAAGGAAGTGACAATTGGAATTTTTTTTACTAAATAGTTTCAGATTATGGAAATTTTGTAAGGACTATAACTGATAGTAATTACTCTTCAGTCTTCTATGTGAAAGAAGTTATTTTGTTTCAGTGTTCCAGTATAATGTTCTGTTACGTTGTAAAATAATTAGGCATCACAAACAGTATTGCTTGGATGCTCTTAAAAGCTGCACCAGCATCTCAACTGATCCCTTCAGAAAGAAGTTGAGATGCGCGTGAAAACTCTTGTGTTGCTTATAAATATTCTATTAGAGTGCTGGCAGTCTGGCACAATGTCCTAATGAGTATTTAATATATCAAACTGGAAAACTTAATTTGAGCGTTATTTTTAAATACAGGCAAGTTGTGCATAGCGATAGAGTAACAATGTGATACATCCAAATAAAATCACCAGTAACATATCTCTCTGTAACTGGTGTTAGCCATCGTGGATAAATTCACATTCATAATCTCCTAGATATTCTTATTTACTATGCTATGTGATATAGAACGTATTTTACTTCTTTGAGTTAATACTACCCTGTTTCAAAGAAATTGGGCAAATAGGTCTTTACTAAGGGTCCTTGTAGTATGAGGCGGCATGTTAGTAATAGTGACAGCAGCTGGGGTTTTTCTTACTCAAGGGAGAGTGGAATTTTATCTCGTTTGGTTTGATATTTAGAGATCCGATTCTTATAATTTGTGATTCATTTCAGTCGTCAGCCTTAAGAATTGTATATTGTATTTGGCTTAGTTTTATTAGTAAAAATAAAATGAACCTTCTGAAAACTTTTGTCATCTCAGTTAAGGTGCACAGATCCTGAAATCTTCAGTGTTTACTTTCATAAAGAAGTCCAGTTATGTGTGTGAACTGAGTAAAATGAGTAGAAGCTCTGGATTTTACTGTGTGTTTGTGTCTGCTACCCCTTTAGTTCTGTCCTTCCAGGTACATGGTAAGCTATTAGACTGGGGAAAAAATCTGTATCTTGGCTTTACAATGCTATTTGGATTAGAAAAAATGTGCCACAAACTAAACACTATAATAGTATTATTTTCATGAATTGCAGGAAAGCTTATCTAACTAGACACTGTTTAAGTAAACTTTTTTTTACCCTCGACGTATTTTCTTACAAAAAAAAACCAGGTACAGTGGTGCACAGAGCTGTAATAAATTGTCTAAAGATATATAACACGTTTTGTTCTAATTGTCAGAGTTTATGATTACACTTGTACCTGAGCAGTTACCATTTTTATGCCTTTTCACTTTGCTAAAAACGAATAATGGGCACATAGAATGTACCTCTACAGCCATTTGGTATCACAATTAAAAAAATTGAGTACTCTGAAAATCAAAGGAAAGTTTTGACAAGTCTAATGTGTATACTTAAAATAACATCGATTAGCTGGAAGGATGCAAATTGTGGAGTAGAAAACCTTATGAAATACAGATTATTTTTTAAAATTGTTTGGTTTGCCTTATAGTCATTTAGTGAACACATTGGAAAACACTATGGGAGTCATATATACACACTATTGGTTTTCCATGAAATAGCAGACAGAAATAGCAGCGTGCACTGGTAAGTGCACCTGAAAAATAAATACATTTAAAAACTTTTAGTCTTCTTTAGAGTAGGTCATTCTGCCCCCAGTTACATCTGTGTAATACCGTGTAAAGCAAATGTAATTGAAGGCAGCCTTTTGCCATCAACCTGGGGATGAAAGGGTTGATTGTAGATATCTTGCTTCAAAACGTTTTGAAGGGTTTTTTCACATCTTTTGTCATTAGTCTGTAAAGAAGTAGTCAGCACTTTGTATTACTTTTAACTGCACCCTTTTGGTCAGTTACATAGCCAAAAAAATACGCTTTTTCTCCAGGATAAATGCCTGAATTTCGTAGAATGAACCCGTCACAGATGATCAAAGAAAAGGATTGATTCCTTCATAGAAAATGTTTGGTGTCATAGGAATCAAACTAGTTGGTATTTGAAATTTTAGATAACGTCAAGGAAGATTTTTTTTTTTTTGTTATCATAACATAGCACTTTTATTGTAAAATCAGCATTTGTATATCCCCGTATAATCAGTTACTGGCAGTTTCAAGCTTCACAATAACCTGCAGCGAACACGTGTTCTTTGCAAAGGCCAGCTTTGAGCCGTAACCACAGTAACAGCCAGAGCTTCTCTAAATGCCCGTGCATATTCATTGCATGGCCAAGACTGCAGCAGTATGTGTTTGTACGCATACCGAGTGTAACACAAGTGTTAGCTACTGGGTGTAAAAGATGAGTTTCTTTTAGCAGAAGTATATATACGCAGCAGGAGTAAAATTCTGCAGTACAATTATTAATTCCTTATCGGGCAAGTTAATAGAAGAATTAAAATTTGTGACATTTTCTTAGAAATCTGTGCTGTTACTCAAAGTTGATGACACTGGTGGCTAGTTTTGAAGGCAACTTTAAAAACTTATGTCACTGTAGGAAATAAAACTAACTCTAGGAATTACAGATATATTGGATTGGATACGCTGGAGCGCTCGAAGTAGGCTAAAAAGTATTAGTTTGGCCCGCTTCTACAAAGATATTAGTATAAGACAGTATTTTGTTCTCTGCAGTGTCTTAAGACCTATCGAACAAATCTAAAAGAGATGAGAACAGAGGACCAAATCAACATATCTAAAGCTGTTAGATAAGGTGAGCAAAGACTGCTCAAACATAATACGTGTGCATATTGGTATTTGTTCTTTTTCTATAAATTTTGGTGGGAAGGGCATAGTGCCTGCTATAGAAACACAATATTTAACTTTCATCAGCAAAGGAGAGAAAACAACAATCTACAGATTGATGTTGTCATAACTTTAATTCATACTGAAGTATTTGGGGGATTTTTTTTTTTAATCTGTCCTGTTGATGATTCATGTTGCACAAAGCTTCTGGAGCAACAGAATGTTGTATAATATTTCACTATTGGAATAGAACTCATGTATTCAGTGTGCTGTAACTGATTCAAATATTTAAAAAAATAGATATTCTGATATTTTAAGTACAGGGGTTTATTTATTTTTTTTTTAAATTATTCTTTCACCAGTGTAAAGAAGTTTGAGTGACTGCTCTATTTAATCAAAATGGTGGACACCGAAAACCAGCTTTATCCCCTCACTCCCTTAGAGGAGGATGATATAGGCAGCCCTTTATCTGGAGAGTTCCTGCAAGGTATGGAGAACATTCAAGACCTCTCTCAGTCTCTAGGTGATGATAGCTCTGGAGCTTTAAGTTTAACAGAGTTCCAGTCACTGGGAAATGGTCCAGGATCTGATGGGTCAGTTATAACAGGTAAGATACTTTTGATTTTACCATAAAACTTTCTTTTAGAAATACATAGTGATAGAAATTAAAAACTTTTTAATGCAGTAATTTTTTTTTTATGACTAAGTGACACTAGAAATATATATGCTGATTATAGTATGGTCTTAAAACATTTAAGGCTGAAGTTAATTTATTGGGCAAATGTCACTGAAAAATTGCTGTAACATAAAGTTGTTGTTTTAAATTATTATTAGTGTCAACACATTTTTCAAAATAACTTTTAAAAATCACTATACTAGCAAAGAAGTTACTATATATTGTAGTCATTTAGGAAGTCACAATATTGCACTAAAAGTAATTCCCCATCTTTTAAAGTTTCTTGAAATCACATATATTTCAAAAGTATTGTGAAATGTTTGCCAGAATGTACAGTCTAACCCTTGAAAGCTCCAGTATGTTTCAACGTACTGATGTTTTGAACATGCTGGTTTCTCCCTCTTCTCAACAGTAGCATTGTTCAGCTAATGACTTCTACCCTGGTTAAAGTAACAGTCTCAGAGTGCTAATACATTATATAGTCTCTAGTCAAAAGATCTTTGCAAGAGGCTTTGTTTGAAACAACAAAATATAAATAATTGAAGTGGTGTGGGACACTGCAACAATGTCAGTAAAGTATTCCTTTTGAAACTGGTTTTACAAATCTTTTAGCAGTAGAGCCATTTTAAGCAGTTCATGATTAACTTTCTGGTTGTTTTACATTATGTCTCGATTTGGGGTGTCTTACTTTAAATCAATACCCAGGCTGTGATCACAGTTTTATCTTACAAAAACTGCCCTAATACTACTGAGGTGTGCCTCTGCTAAAATGGTTGAAATGGGTAGTGTGAATTTTGAATGGAGGAGACCTGCTTCTTGGCACTATTGCCCAGAGGAATGTTTGTAGAAGTATGATTTGGGTCCTTTTCGGTTGCAGATCTTGCCTTGTACAAGAGAAGTTATTACGTGCTGGGTTTATAACATAGTCCTTCTGAGACATGAGGTTTTTTAATTATTTGTACGTGTGTACAAGCCCTACAATAACTTACATCGGCTTCTACTGTCACTTTCTAATTTGATTATCCAGTTTTCATTGCAAAAAGTTCTAGTTTTGCTGTTAGAGAAGATGGAAAATGTAAACTTTTAAGGCTCAAATTCCATAAGGCAAGTAAAAAGAAATAGGAATCACACTTTAAAAAAATCCTGGGTTTTAGGCTGTTCTCGATGACTCTGATGCCCGTGGGCTTGTCAGTGCTGGCAATGCAGACTCTGAGTTCTACGCCAAGGTTTTTTCCAACATAATACTTGCTGACCTACATTCATGAGTGTTTCTTAATCTTTCTGTTAAAATAACACACCCATTAATTTGCTGAAGTCTTGTGGTGCAAGTTGCAAGATGGAAGATAAAAGAAATTCTGGCCTCAAAAAATATTTTCCTCAAATAAGGTGGAAATATTCATTGAAATAATTGTGGTTGGAATGTGTTAGTTCTGTAACACGTTCATTTAGTAGTAAAATATCTGGAGAATTTATTTCATTGTACAACAATTCAGAAATGTTTTTCTCATTATAATCAAAAGGTAAAATATCTGAGCAAGGCTTCTATTGCTGGATTATCTTAGAAGCAGACATTTGTGTTACCTTCCTTGTAGTATCTGTTCAGCGGGATCATGCTTTCACTTTGAGAAAATTCTTTAGAAAGAGAAGTTGTCGAACTGCTTTTTAGGCCTTGGTTTAGACCAGCATTTAAAACTAGGAGTAGCTCTTCAAAAGTCAAAGGGACTTTAAGTGTACCTTAAGGGTAACTCAGGGTGACCTAGGAATATGTCTCTTGTCGTACCATAGCAGAAGATCTGATGCTCAACGCTGTGGCACAAGAGATGGAAGATGTAACGGCAAGATGAGCTATTAGTAACCTTGCTGGAAAGAGCGAGTCACAGGTTGAACAGATATTGTGATACACGCTTGGAGTCATGCAGGGTTCTATTTCATTGTGATTTTTTGGGGGGTTTTTTTGTATTTTTGGTATTTTGTGCCATTTGTCTTGAGCAGTAGATACAAGTGAATACTGCTTTTCAAATTTATTTTATTTGTGAAGACAGTATATATGCATTTTAAGGTTAAGAAAATTTCCTTGATTTAAAAGAAATATTCAGTACTTTTTAGTTATTTATATTAAGTTGTGGGATAAAAAAAATTCACGTTCACATCAAATTGAGAAATATTTGAAAAAATCAAAGTAAAAAATGGAATATGGGAAAATCCAAAAGAGCTTGGTTTTTCTCTTACTTTGTGTGGTGCATATTTATTGAATCCTCAAGAACCATTATCATCATCCTAGTTCTTGTTATCAGGGTTACTTTGGTAAGGCTTTTTGTTTGTTGACATTGTATGTCTTGTCAAAATTAGCAGGGTACACCCTGTATGTTGTGTGTGTTTGCATTGTTAATATACATTTTAATTATTTTTCAAACACTTATGGCCAAATTATTGGTTCACTTAATGACTATTAACATGATTATTTTTCAGAATAAGCTCACTTTTGTGTGGATTTAGTATAGAAATGGTATCAACCTTGATAGTATAGTATTTTTGAAGTGTTCCTTTTTCTTTTAGACACCCTTTCACCAGCATCCAGTCCTTCATCCATTAATTTTGCCACAGCTCCAGGTAGCATAGATGAATCACCCAGTGGAGCATTAAACATTGAATGTAGAATTTGTGGGGATAAAGCCTCAGGCTACCATTACGGAGTACATGCTTGTGAAGGTTGTAAGGTACAGTCGTAATTTTCTTTTTAAGAACCTAAATCATGTTGCTTTATTTACAGGGTTCTATGAAGATAAACATTTGTTACATAATTGTAATGGCTAGAATTATATTAATTAAATATTTTACTTAAAGAATAAACCAATCTGTGATCTTTTTTCTGAAAGAAATTGTTCCAGTACCATAACTGGATACCATAACTCAATACCAGACCTTCATCAAGCAGGGGCAATTCACAGTGATAATTTTAATGCTGCTTTTCTGGATATAGTTAGTTAAATGCTAAACCAACTTAAAACACTAAACTGTGACTAAAAGTCAAAGCCTACTTGCTCCACTAGTGTTTTATTTGTGTTGGGAGTATGGCTGCGAGAAGCATGTGAGTTTGCTACATTTCCATAACAGCAGTAATAAATCCTGAATTTCTCATCTCCACCACATTCTGCCTGAATCACTTAGTATTGTACCTCTTGTAGTGTTGGGGCCAGTGCGCATCTCTGGGGCAAATCAATGTTATCATTAATGTATAATTTTTGGGATAATATGGCCCAGGAATTATAAGATTCTTTTCTTTTTCCTTCTAATGTTTTTAATGTTTTAGTTTTCCTTTTTTTTTTCTTCTCTAAATGATAATGAAAGGTGAAAGAAAGAATTGTATATGTGTACACTTTTCTTTCATGCTCAATGTCAGAAGATGATAATTCAAATATAAATCTTACAGAATACTGCTAGAATCTCTATTAGAGATAGGGAGCCAGTTCATAGTCAGATGTGTCCCACAGTCTAAATGACATGTTATTATGTCATGTGAAGCAAAATGCTGCAATGTCTCTAAAAAATTTTGCTAACCTTATGATTTCATAGTATGAGACTAGCATTACATTGCAGTTATCAAGACATCACGGTAAGATCTGTTGAGTTACAGGCTTCTCTGTAGCACTAATTTTTGTGTCTTTGGCTTTTTCTATACACCGGGCTGTGTTGTCATACCCCTCACATCTGCTGCGTGAAGAAAAGATGCGTTAAACCTGTGTGTTTGTGTGACTTATGCATATGAAAGAGGAAGGTTGTCTCTGACAGAGGACGCTGAGAGAACACATACAAAAGCAGCGTATGACTGTTTTGCTTAATCCTTAAGAGCAAATCTACTCAGGTACTCTGGGCTCTTGGTCCTCTCCCAAGAAAGAGCGTTGAGCTACTCCCTCCTTTCGTGTTTCCCCTTCCATACATGCCTTCATACACACCGCTTCACTGAGTAGCGCAGGACATTCTTGCCTTTGGACAGGTTATACTTTGCATATTATTTTGGTAGTGACATCAATAAACAATAAAAGAAAAAAAATTACCTGTATGATTGAAGTTTAGTACTCAACATTCTTTAACTTACATATTGTTTTCTCAACCTTTTTATAGGGTTTTTTTAGAAGAACGATTCGATTAAAACTCATCTATGATAAATGTGATCGCAACTGCAAAATTCAGAAAAAAAATCGTAATAAGTGCCAATACTGTCGTTTCCAAAAGTGCCTTTCAGTTGGAATGTCACATAATGGTAGGTAAGAGTGCCCTTAATAAATTTAGTTGTTCCTGCCCAGGGTCTGCTTCTAGAAGCAGGCACTGGATAGCTTTTTTACTTACACGTGAGTCGGATTTTTACTGTATTGATTGTGGTGGGGGGACACCAGTTTCTCTAATGAGTAGTTAATGTAACTGATACACAGCTGCCAAATGTACTATTATGAGCTTTACACAATTGTGCTGGCTGTCTGTTTGTCCATATGAATGTTCATTTAGTTGCTTTCTTCACCCAGAACTTTGGCACCAGTAGTCCCATTGAAACGAGTTTCAATACCGGAAGAATTCTGATGAAGGGCATTGTGAAGGAGTAAGAGGAGAACAACTAGCTCATTGTGGGGGAGATTGACGTAGGACAGAAATCTGTAGGAAACCAGGCTTTGTTATTTTTCAGGTTACAGTGCAACAGCTCTTGGGAAGATGGTTCAGGGAGTAGGGGGGGGAGGGTGAACATCTGTGCTGACTGTGGAACAGGAATCTAGTAGGTGGCTTGTTAAATGGAATGGTAAAAATTCAGTGTATAGATATCCACTTTAAAAATTATGTTATTGTTTATGTTAATGATTTAAGATAAGGCTGGTACGCCTGTGGCTTACAGGCCGATTTCAACCCACAAGGCAGTTTTATGCACAGTATGTAGCTTGCTAAGCAACTTTGGAAAAGAGGGAGAGGCCAAGCCATGAGGAAGCACATTTTGATTGGCCAGATGACAGCAGCTTGCCTTTCTCACGTAGGTCTGATAGTGTCAAGGCTGAACTTGGGAGCAGATGCAATTTGGGAGTTGGTGAAAAGTAGGTGAAAATGCTGGGCTAGGTAAAAAGCTGTGGGTTAAGAGACAAACTTCTTAAGAAAACTATGCAGACAAGATAGATGGGGCGGGGATGTGGTTGGGGAAGCTGCCTATGGCACTGTAGTCTAGAGTCCTAGCGAGAAACATTTGGAGGGTTGACTTTCTGGTTCTGGGGAAGTCTGGCTCCCTTGTGGTGAGCCTTGACCGAGATTAAGGTCCATTGGGAGAGGGTTGATAGTTTCTGTATTGGTGATAACCTTCATGAAGCAGCAGACTTAGGAAGTGTGCCAGCCAACAAAGTAACATCTCAGGGGCAGGAGTTGAGTAGGGAGCTGTGCTGGTTGGCAGGAATTAACGTTCAGTTGAAGCTGTTTCATCTTACTAAAGCATTGTGGTCACCTGTGCTCCAGCTGAAGGGCCTAGCAGTTTTACTGCAGCAAACACATGGGAGGCAGCGGGGGAAGGAGATGACTGCTAACTTGCAGGCGATACTTCTCAGGAAAAGAGCTAGAACTAGATTTACAGCAATGGCCTTAAAACTGTAAGTTTTGGTTTAGAGCAAATATTCTTCTACTTTTCCAATAGACCCATGGCCAGATTCCAAACAGGTCTTCTATTTTGGACTTCCATTGAAATCCAAAACTGTATTTCACATCATGCCTAGAGTGACCTCCATATGTCATGAGACACTGTTGTGGTTTAGGCTGAATTGGCCGACTACAGGCGACAGATGCTCTCCCCCACCTCCTGCTCCAAGAAGAGGAGGAGGAGGGATAAAGAGATTTATGAGTTTAGAAGGAACTAAACTAATGAAATATTAATAATAAAATAAAAAGAAAATGATGACATAGTTACAATATATACAAAACTGTATCAAGCTCCCAAGGATGACATCACCAGCAGGCACTGGGGAAGTCCCAGACTGGATATAGCGATGGACGGGAACTGGATTCTAGCTCTGGAGTCAAGAACACATGGATCAGGGTGAAAAGCAGATGAACAGACAGGGTCCTCTTTGGATGTCGGCCATTGGAGAAAAAGACTGACCCTTTGATCCTTCAGCTTTTATACTGAGCATGGGGCAGATGGGATGGAATATCCTGTTGGTCAGGTTTGGGCCACCTGTCCTGTCTGCCCCTCCCTGCAGGTGGGACCCCTCTACGCTTTTCTGTTTCCGACCTTCCAGTGGGGCAAATAACCAAGTTATGGTTGACCTTGGTTGTTATAGCAATAAGTTTAAGCAGGAGCCTCTCTGCCTACCATTCCTTGGCATCAACTCTAAACACAGGTCTCATCACTCTGAGAACTGACAGTTTTCTGCACAATATGCTGTTAATTCCAGAGAGTTAGAAGAGGCCTAACTAAGAAGTAAAATTACTGAACAGAAAGTTGGTTCTGTTTTACCTCAAACCAGGACAGACACCTCCTTTTGTCACGAGAAAATTCCTTGGGCATGTTGAGGGCTAATTCTGCACATGCTCTGAATTGCTCACTCTAAGCAGTGAGGTTCTGTCCTCTCACTAGAGGTGCGAGGACACCACTGAAATGCGGTAAGAATAACCAGCTATATTAGCAATCTCAAAACCTTGCACGCCATCAGAGCATAAGGGCCCTTTTAAAAAGAAAGCTGGTTTAGTTTTAAACTGAAACTGAAGAAGGATGTGGACTATTTATTGCTAAATGGCAAGACCACTTGCCCAAGAACTGGGAGACCTCCATATCCAGTGGTGTTTCAAACTCGCATCTCCTACCTCTCAAAATAATATCCTAGTGACTAGACTGGGTACTCAAACCCTATTCTCATCCTCTCCAGTCTTGAAGGGTGAATTTATTGAAAAAAGAAGCATAAAATGCTGGGTCTAGGATGAGGTTTTGTTGACTATAGGCTTTGAGCATAAATCCAGGTCTCTCATCTGTTTTATTCTCACTAGCCAGTACAGATATGTTGAACTGAACATCTGGTGCATAAAGAACTGAATGTTCCAGCAGGTTCAGAATCAGCAATGGGATTTGGGCCCAACTCTGTTGCAGTGTTCCCTGTGGGGTAACTCCCAAGGCAGCTCTCCAGCAGGCATGTGTGCTCTATGCCAAGCTCCTGACATGAGTTTACTCAGTTTTTCGAAATTCCCAAGGTGGACTTTGAGTTTCATGTTGGGAGTTGTAGAACATAATAAGAAGAGAACAAAATACAACTACTTAGGAAATGTAGAAGGAAAAAGGCATGCGTTCTAGCTCACTGCAGATACCAGTTTGCGATTTGAAACATCTGATTACCTTCAGTTTAGCATATTGACTTAATAGTCACTGACTATGTTGGAAAGGATGAGATTTTTGTACTCATGAGTTTATGATAATAAAGATGCTACCTCTACCTCAGTTTTTCTAGACAGAAAGTCTTACTTATCTAATCGGCAACGGTAAAAGGCATAGGTTTTTGTATAACTTACATTTGTTTTACAATTATGTCTTCCCATCAGCAATACGTTTTGGAAGAATGCCAAGGTCTGAGAAAGCCAAGTTGAAAGCAGAAATTCTAACAGGTGAAAATTATGTCGAAGATTCAGAAATGGCAGATCTTAAATCACTTGCCAAAAGAATTCATGATGCTTACCTGAAAAACTTCAATATGAACAAGGTTAAAGCCAGAATCATCCTTGCAGGGAAAACTAATAACAATCCAGTAAGTACTTTTGCTGTAACTTTAAAGTAAAGCTGGTGAGTACATAAGGTGATTATAATGATTTGTTAAACTCTTAAGCAAATCTTTTAGACAATAAATATCATGCTGATACAGACATGAAATATGCAAAAAAAATACCTGTAGTAAATATAGGTTTTTCTAGCCACTATCAGAATAATAGGAAGCTTCGGGAAAATCATGTGATTAACTTGTAAATGGAAGCTCATAACCTTAAATTATATTAGACACAAGGCAAAGAAAATCAGTTCTTAGTCAAAAAAAAAAAAAGTGACATCTGAATGTAAATACCTTTTGGTATAGGTGGGGGAAATGGTTCATCATTAATTTCTTGTTATGAAAGTGAAAAAAAAATTACAATTTTTTTTTGGGGCTCAAATGCCAGGATAAATACTGTTATCTTTTATGGTGTACAGGAGATCCGTAGGACTTTTGTTTTAATCACAACAATATTAATGGCAGGAGGGGAAAGAACACTTGAGTTTGTAATTCTTTGTTTACAATTCTGGCCGTTTCCTCACCCAGCCTTCCTGATCTTTACGTATGGTTACTTTGAAAGGGAGAAGCAAGCAGGGTTGTGAAGACACATACGCTGTAGAGGTCATTTTTCTTTCAGGGCAACTTAGCAAAGTATTATACCAAATAGTGAATGTTCTGTAAGAATTTTACGTATGGTACTTAGGTCATACTAATTAATATGTATTGTGTAATATTTACTAGTTGCACAACATCGTTGAGATTTGACTCTGAGCCATACTGTTTTGAGAATTGGGAATAATTTTCCTAAAAATGATTGAATATGGTACAAAAACATCACTAGACAATGAAGAGCTTTGGCTGTCTAATGCTATCAACTGCTTTTTGTTTTGTAGCACATGAGATAGTATAACTATTGTAAGGACTGACTTGTTTCACTTTATGCATTTTTTTTTTTTTTAATTCTGTTGTGATTTAAGTTAATTAGATGTAGAAGATAAAATTGTTGGTAAAATAAGATACTTAATACTAGTAAAAATTTGCAGGGAAGGTTTTACATATGCCATAATAAAAACCATATAACTGTGGGGATGAGTGTTATAAAAATTGTAATCAAGTTGTCTTCTAAATTTGGAATTTGGCATATTATAGTCTCGCCTAGCCAAGCATACAGGCTTCTACGTTAAGAGAGAGACATATGAATTATCACAGTCTTTTTCACTGGATTAAAGAGATCCTTAAAATTAAGCATAGGCTTAAACTTTTTTGGGGTACAAGCTGACAGAAGCCTACAGTAAATACCATGTTTTAACACCTTACCAAGTAACTATCTGCATAAAAGTCCCTTTCAAGCTTGTTATCACGTCAGAATCATAACTTACAATATGTATTGTACATGTAGGGATTCTAGATCACTGCACCCTAATTTTTGAGTTAGCATTTATGCAATCAAAGCTCTCAGATTATAATCATCCAACTGACAAGCTAATAGTGGCTTGCATGTGTCTTGGTGAATTTACAAGTAAAAATTAATGAGGAATTAGATCTACTATATTATAAACAGGCTGCTTCCTCATTCTTCAGTCTGCAGGGAAGAAGAGAGGTTCTTTAATCTATTTCATCATCTCTTGGGAAAACAGGCATTTTAATTTTCTTCTGACTTTTTAACAGAAAAAAAATGAGGGGTTTGTTGTTGGTAATCCACCAGTTTCTGAACAATACATTAACAGTTGATTTCAGTGAATCCTAATTCTTGGCACCACTTTAACTCACTTCTGCATGAATGAACATTTTTCATGACGACGAGGTATCACTTTTAAATTTAAATGGTCTTTGGCCATACTTGTTTTCTGCATAGTGAAATGATGATAAATTCCAAAAAGATTGTAAGATAGCCTACTTCTTTTAGAGGGTTTAGAAATATGGTGGGTTTATTGCTTTGCCACTTTCCGCTCGTATCTGTATGCGCGTAGGAAGTGCTGTTCGATACAACTCTAAATACTGAAATGGGATGGAATGTGTAGTTGCCGTAAGCATTTAAAAAGTGGAAAACTATGGGAAATCAGCACGTTTGACAGTTTTCTAAGTGAAATAAGTGAATTCTATGAGTTTCTAACAGGACACCAAGTGTTCCTCATGATATTTAATCTGAGATGAGCAAGACAGCACAGGCAAGGTGCTTTTCTTAGCATTTCTGGAACTAGATTTATGTTCGAGGTCAACTGATATGACTTTGGTAGGCCGGGAAATGTTGAGGTTTGTTGTTTTGCTGTAGGGAATTGTCCTCTTTGATTACTACTCTTCAGATACATATCAAACTATTTTTGAGTTCTGACTGTTCTTAAGAAAGTCTGAATGCTTTTTTTTTTATATGACATTTTAAGAGACTGGCTCATGACGTATACATTAAGGGGGGTATGGAAAAGACCATGATCAAGACTGAATTTTGTGTTGCCTGACATTCTAGTGGGATTCTGGGTCTAGAGATGACTTGGCACTAACTGTAGCTAGGAAGATGAGCTGAATTTCTCTGGTAGATGAGCTGGGACATAGTCTATAAAAATCTGATAATAAAACACAAGAGTAGTACAGGATTTACGTTCTTGTGCAAATATGCTGTCCTATATTTAAATGACTGTCTGTATTCCTGCTAGGCTACTTCAGGAAAACTTCATGATGTGCATCAAGTGTAGTTAGCTTAGGAATCGATAGGAGCATAGGCAGAATAACGTGGACTTCTGGAGAAGGTAATACAAGTCTTTTGTGAACCTTCTGGGACTTGCTTGGAACTGGATATATGCATACTAAGCACAGTACTTCTGGATCTTTGCTATAACGACTACATAAAACTAGATTAAAGATACGTCATACATACTTACATTTTACTATTGTTGTTTACAGAGCAGGCTTGTTCCTAGAAATTGCAGTTTGTAGCTCTGTAATATGTGGTTTCTCTTTATGCAGAGCTCTGAAAGAACTCAAGGTTTATTGATAGTTGAAGACTTGACTAGCACAAAAGTTAAAGTTTGTCAAAAATCACGTTCTTTAGGAAACCAATGATTAATAACCATTATTTTGTAACTGCATTAGTATTTTTTTTCTCTGTAGCCATTTGTTATACATGATATGGATACCTTATGTATGGCAGAGAAGACCCTGGTGGCGAAATTGGTAGCCAATGGTATTCAGAACAAGGAAGCAGAAGTTCGAATCTTCCACTGCTGCCAGTGTACGTCTGTAGAGACTGTCACAGAACTTACTGAATTTGCCAAATCTATCCCTGGCTTCTCCAGTCTTGACTTGAATGATCAAGTGACACTGTTAAAATATGGAGTTTATGAAGCCATATTTGCCATGTTAGCATCTGTGATGAACAAGGATGGGATGCTGGTAGCCTATGGAAATGGTTTCATAACCCGGGAGTTCCTGAAAAGCCTGAGAAAGCCATTCTGTGATATAATGGAGCCAAAATTTGATTTTGCAATGAAATTTAATGCACTAGAATTGGATGATAGCGATATATCCCTTTTTGTTGCTGCCATCATTTGCTGTGGAGGTAAGCATTACCTATTTGTTCTTTAAGGTAATAAATTTTAACATTTTCTTCATGTGAATTAATACTTTTAATGGAAAAGCTTACATATTTCTTGAAGATTCAATTCTACCACTAACAACATCATTTTCCCTTGTAGTGTGTTTCATGGAAGATACTGTGTAACTGTTAACAGTCTTGATCCTGTGTTTTGCTTTGCAGCATTGTAGACGTGCTTGGAATCACTGTTTAAGCTCACTTACAGAGGGGTCTAGTTACTCTCTGTTTTTAAAAGTGGCATATGAAGAGTGTTGGTGGTTGTTTTGTTTGGGCTTTGGAGGATTTTTATTTTTTTGATGTTTAAGGCTGGGTTGGAAACAGTATTTGTATCCTCCAAATGGGCAGAAAAAGTCTATGTAATGAGACTGGAGGCAGGTGCAGATTATAGCTTTGCTCATCTTTGACATTTGCTGATTGCATCATGTAATGACTTCTGCACAAATGCACAGCTCTGATGCACTTCCTGTGTTCTGATTTTAATATCACAGGCTGTTTTAAACAAACAGCTTGCTTAGCTAATTAAAAAAAAAAAAAGCTGATGGTATTTTTAAAAATTATTTCATAGTATCTAAGGATATGGGATAGGCTTGTTGTTTTTTATTTTTTTTAAATGCCCGTTGTTTGAACTGCCTGTGAGTGAAGGGACACAAATGTAATAGTAATTTATACTCCTTTCTTTCCTCTAGAAAGTTAGGATGTTCATACTTAAGGTTAAATTCAAAACTATCCAAAAGCATTTAGAGAAAGGGAAATAAAAGATCAAGAAAGTTCCAACAACTGCTCCTGCCTGCCTTTTTTGTTTTCTGCCAAACTCAGAGGATGTTTCATTTCCTATGTTGCATCCTCAGCAATTGCAAGAAGAGAGATACAATCTGTAGACTTTCAAAAGCTTCATGTACTAGTTTAGACAGCAAGTTCCCATCAAATCTTGAATTACTTTTGCACAATACATTGGTATTTTGACGTATTTTCAAACGTCAAGAGAGTTCTTTGCAGGCAAAATGTTTTGGGGTTGGATTTTTTTTTTTCCCCCTCTATCCTTCTCCTTGGAACTAGCTTAAGGTTTCAAGAAGCATGTTTAGTCTGCTGTCCCAGACTTCTTACAGAGAAGTTTGATTTGGAAAGTGAAGGTATTACAGGACTGTAAGTAGCTGAAAATGAGATCATATACTAGAAAGAGTAAAACATCCTTAATAGGTGCTTCTCTACATCCTGTCAATAATTGTTCTATGGCAATATACATGTGGGAACCAAGAGTGAAAGCCTATTATTTGTCTTGCCGTATTGCTACCAAACTTCAAGAACTCTCTAGAAATAGCCACATGCTTTTTCCCCCTCCTTATTGTTTGAATTCTGTTACCAGGATATACAGAATACAGAACTGGATTCCTAGGCTGGATACTTATGCTGGTTTGGGGGGCTGTGGGTTTTTTTCTTTTGGATTGTATTTAGTAGTATGAAATCTCTCCTCAAATAACTGTGGGCGTTGGCAAACTTTGGCCAAAGAGATAAGGAAGACTACTTTTTTATTATTTCTTTTTTTTTTTTTTTTTTTTTTTTAAGATTCATTGCCCTCAGCGTACAATGTAAATATATGCTGCAGCCTATAACATAGAATCTATGAAGTAGCCTACTTTGAAGAAAAATTATAAAATTATGACATGTATCTTTTGTCTGCTTTGAGAACAGATCGTCCTGGTCTTGTAAATGTAGGATACATTGAAAAAATGCAGGAGAGCATTGTGCATGTACTGAAACTTCACTTGCAAACCAACCATCCTGATGACACCTTCCTCTTCCCGAAACTTCTCCAAAAAATGGCTGACCTCCGACAACTTGTCACAGAGCACGCTCAACTTGTTCAGATAATTAAGAAGACTGAATCCGATGCACATTTACACCCTTTACTACAGGAAATCTACAGGGATATGTATTAGGGACTATTAGTATTTTTTTCCACAATATTTAAAGACGAGCAATACTAGTAACAGATGGGAGCAAAACTACTTGCACAGTTATCTGCTGTTCACTCAGCCAGGAGCATGAAAAATCTAAAAACTGGGTAACTGAAGTGTTACGCTTCTTTTGGTTCGGGATCTTTTGTCTTCTTTTGAAAGAGTTCTGCGAAAAAATACCGATCATAGTGCTCACGAAGCGTCTTACAATGGTTCTTTTATTTGGGAATTTGCAGATTGGTAAGGAATACGTTATTTGTGTAATAAATCAGAATGTTAAGTAGCAGAAATGAACAAAATTGTATTTCCTCTCGGCATAGTCAGTTTAGAATTAATGTAACAAATTCAGCAAATTCTCTCCGGTATATGCTCAATCATAAAGATTATGCACTTTTGGCTAATGGTAATTACTGAGAACCAACTAACACTTTTTCTTACAGCAGTCAGTCTAGGTGTATCAAATGGTTGGATATTACTGTACATACACTTCTAAAAAATTTGAAAGACCTTTGATCCGCTGCTGCTTTAATTCCATGAAATGCAGTGCAGCTTCATAGAGTATTACATTGGTATACCTTAGGATTAGCATGTTTAAAAGATGGGTTTTTTACAAAATGAAATAAAAGCTGAAGAGTTATCTAAAATACAGCAGAGATGCTCTATTCAGGTGTTTCTTACACCATTTCTTACAGCAATGGAACCCTTTTTGCAAAAGTGCTTTAATGAAATATGAAAATGAGGAAAAATATCATGCCATGTATTTTTTGGAGAACTTGTAATAGCTCAAGATGCATTTTTGACTTAAAAATACTATTTTGAATTAGCAAGAGCTTTGGAGAGACTGAAAAAGCTGATCCTAGCCCAGAAGAAACAATTTCGGCTGCACGGCATTCTAGTGCAGTGATAGCTTATTCTGAAGAAATGATTGTATGGGAAAGGCACCTTCTTTCTTGACAAGTGTCTTGGCAGTATAGAGTTGTTTGGACCTGTTTACTTTTCTGATGAATACAGTTTCTTTATTTTCTTTTTTTTTTTTTTTTTTTTCCAGTTATCCTCTCGGATATATTTCTTTCTAGTCCTTTTTAGGCCTTCTCAACAGAAGTGCTAGCTAGGCTATCTCACCAATCTTTGTCGTTGTCCATACAGCCATAGTGGGTAAGGTGACAGTGTTACCAAGATCAGCGTTTGTAGGTGTTGATTGTGTAATATTACGAAAGAGAGCACAGTTGAAAGTTTATGGTGTTCCTGAGAGCAAGCTCTGATTTTACAATAGCACTTACTCCTGATGCAAAATAAGCCATAGCAAAACAGGTTGACTTTGCCATTTTACAGGATCTTTTATCAGAGTACCACACAAAAATGCTAGTTGCATGCAAGACACTGTGGTGTGTGTTTCTTTTCATTTTTTTTTTTTAAATATGGTAAATTCACATTATTTTTCCTTATTTTACTATATGTTTTGTAACACAAAGATCTCAGGAGCCAATCTTAGCATTTTCACAATAGTTAAGCTTTCAGTGGCACAGGAGGACACTTTGTACTTGTTTTATTGTAGCACATTTGAAGACTTCAGAATCTTAAACCTTCACTGCAAGAATTAAGTAAGATCGATAAAATGAGAACATCACACTATGATTCTTATTTTAATCACAACATTTGTTTCTTTACTGGCCCGCTGGCACGGCTAGACAGTGGATAAATTACAGGTTTAAAAGCTATTTGGTATTTATCCAGGCGATGGTCATTAGCAGAGGTGTTAGCGTCAGATATATTTAGTGTAAAATATCGAAGCATAGGACTCAAATTTGGTGCCCAGCTGGGGCAGGATAGAAACAATAAATGCACGTACACAAAACTCTCTCCCCTTCCCCTGTCCCCAGTCGGCAACAGGAAGAACAGGCCTTACGTTGCAGCTATTTCTACCACTTCATTTGAAGAGAGGATTGTTGGTCTAGCTAGGAAACAGCAGATAAGAAACAGGTTGTCTTTTGTGTCTTACAGCAGCAGGTAGTATGCCCTCAGAAACAACACCAGGATTTTAGCAGTGCTGCTGCTTTCTTCAAGTCAGCCACGTTTCACTAAGGGACTGTGGGGTTTAGGCATGAGACATTGAGCGTTGAAATAATTGACACCCAATATTGCTTACTCAAAAAAAAAAAAAAATTCAAAATATTAGCCATTCTACGATGGCCTGCTGAAACTCTAATAGCCAACTGTTTTAAGTTTAGGTTTTAAAAAAAAAAAAAATATAAGCTGAAAGTTGTTTTTTTTCCCCCAAAGCTCAGATTTACGCAAAGGGAAAATTTCAAAGTTGTGTTCCATAGTTTGGGTGTAGTGAAGTTTCTCAGGAAAATCAGGCACAGTCAGTGTGGACAAAAGGTATTTTTCCCATTCTTGTTCTCAAAAGTGGTTAAAACACTTTACTGAAACTTTTTTTAAAAAAAAAAAAAAAAAAAACAACAAAAACCAACAAAAAACCCCATGAAAATCTCATAATAAATAATTAGTTTTGCTGAGAATTTATAAAGAATTAAAACCAGCATCATTCGTTGGAAGGCATAACATTTAGCTGTATTAGCAGCTGCTTCTAACAGGTTCCTATTAGCGACATTAGGAAAGTGCATAATGTGCATTTTTCCTGTTCCAAATCCGTTTTGTTTTGTTAGTTGAAAACCAGCAAGCATTTTTTTATTTTTTTTTTTTTAACTAGTTCCTTGGATACTGAAGCTCGATTCCTGTTTTAAATTAAACTGCAGACCTTTAATGAAAAAAAAAAAAAAATATGGAAAGAACGCATCTCTGGATTACAGAAATACGAACAAGATGTTAACATAGCCTAAAATTCTGGCTGGATTCCACTGCCCACACTGCACCCTGCACATACCCACGGTCCCTTCAAAGAACGACACAGGGCAGACAAGTCACTTCCTGAGTGTTAATGGGCAAAAGAAGTTCTTAATGTACTTCGTTAAAAGTGTAATTTAGAAATTAGCTACTTCAGTAGGTGACTACAACAGGCTTTTGCCAATTAGATCTCAAAAGGGCTCAGTTTGCGTTAGGGTATTTTTTTTTATTTTTTTTTTTAAGTTGGCAATCTGAACTAGTTTGAGGAATATTACCGAGGAACCTTCAGCATCTCCAACTTGTACAGATCATCTAATATTTTAAAATACTTTTATTCTATGGAGGAAATAAAGTGATCAGATTTTAGGATTAAAAATTTAGTGGCTTGTTAGGTACAGTTTTGATCTGATTCTTATCAACAGAACTTGATTATCGTAGCACTGAATAACCTTGGTCAGCAGCCAGGTACCCACAAACAGCTTAAGGCAAGAGACAACAGATGGATAGGGAAAAGTCCTAGGAAACAATGGTATGACTTAAATTTTCAACAAACCTGCAGCTTACTTATTTTTGGGGGTTGTTTGGGGTTTTTAAATTTTTTAATTGCGATGCCCTAGGTACTTTGACAAAGGAGAAGAATAAAAAAAGGTTTTGTCAAGCATTAGGGAAAACTGATGTTCACTTTTTATCTCCTTCTTAAATATTTTCTTTAAAGGTGTACTATCTTCAGTGTAACAGCACACAACTGCCATTTAAAAAAATCAGTTACTTTGTACCTTTTTTAATTTCAGAATCCCACTTTTATTTTAATTGCCACAAATTGGCAGGCAATACATAGGAATGTCTTTCACTTACAGAAATTGAATCTTTTTTCGCATTGAAGGAAGTCTTTTTCTTTTTTATTTAATTGCCATTTCCATGTGCCCTTGCACTTTGGTTCTAGCCAGCTGCTAGAAAGCTGAAGTGTTGCCAAAGAGCATATTTTTGCATTATTTCTGGCCCGCACAGATTTAGGAAATACCAGCAGTTGCACTAAGTCTGTTCTCATGAGAGAGCTAGCACAAGTTTGCAAATCAAAGAGCTTATAATAAGCATCTAAACATTTGTTTGTTTATTCAAACTGCTAAAACTTGGGGAGATTTATTCATCACGAGAGCTGGGTCACATACTATTAAATTAGAATTTCCTCCTTATTTCTAATGGAAAACCTGAACGACTTACACGCCGTCTCAGACAAAGCAGTTGGAGAAGATTACCCTGTAGCTGCCAGTGCTGTGTCTGAAGAGGAACAATTTCAGCTCTGTCTCTCCTTAAAAGCATCCCTGGTTAATGGAGTTGCAAATCTGCAACTACATTTAACAAATGCTTTTGCAGCTGTTGTGATATTGCTTAAGCTTAAGGTCTTACAAATAATGGTCCTTCCCTGAAAACCTTAATCTTTTAGTAAGTGTTGAAATGGACGGTGTAGTGTGGTATCTGGTGCTTGCTTGTATCTCACGTGCTTTCTGGATAATCAGTTGCATATAATTATTTTTTTTTTTCGTCTGGGTTTAATCAGCTTTATTATCTTTCTTTTACTAGAGATTTAAATTATATGTGGGTTTGATCTAAGATTATTGATATTGTTATGTATTGTGGGATTTTTTTTTTTAATTTAATGTAATACCATTTCTTCATGTTTCAATTTGTAAAATACAAGAATATAATTGCAAGGTATAAACTTTCACTAAATTATATTACAGAGGTGCTTTAAGAAAAATATGTAAATTATTTAATTTAAATATTTGTTTCATACTTTATCTTGTGAACCCTTTTGTACAGCCAGGAAAGATTTACTTTTATGGGATAAGCATGATGGGCCTGAAGTCAAAGACAAACTGCTATTTATTCCTGTCTGGTCTTTATTACTGTATCGTTTGTGAAGAAGCATCACAAATTCTGCAATTCTTATCAGTGTTTGGTATTGGCAATTGTAACGCAATTTAAAAATATATTTTCACAGAGAACGTAGACTTCCTTTTATTTAATTTTAATAAAAGTAAGTCTAGGTGAGGAAGAGCTGTAATCCCCAAATCAAGTGCGTATTTCTAATGTTTTAACTCGAATTCACCAACGTGTAAGACAGTTTGTAGAACTAGGTTCATCTTTGCTTTACGGCATGGTAGTCGCGTTTCCTTCGAAGTCTGAACAGAGCGCTAAAAAGAGCTGCATTCTGTTAGTACTCTGGTACTGGTATTTTCTGAGGAACTGACTCGTGGCTTCCTAGAAACAACAGTGCGTGTTGTCAGGATTATTTCCTGCTGCCTGCACTGAGGTTGATCTGCAGTTTTTATAGCTTTATTTAAAAAGACGCGATTTGGGCAGTACAAAACAAAACGTTGAAATGCCATTATTGGCTTTTCTACAGGAGCGTTCCCTTCATGAGCTTAAGTAGAGACGGATTCGGAATCTGTTCATAGGGGTTCTGTGTCCTTTGATTCAGGTGTGACAGTCTGTGCCTACGGCATTCCTGCTAACGAATCCTGATATAGGTGAATTGCCTTTTTAAAAGTATACCTTTTATTTTGCTGTAGTCAAAACACAGCATCTCGTACAAGCACAGTATATTCCAAATGTTCCAGCAGTGATTAATACTTACTGCATTTTATTTGGAGTAGATAAAATTTTATTGCCCTAAATCACTGCGAATTGAAACTTTCCCTTGATCGGTGTCGCCGTACAGGTATATTGCCTACTAAGATGTTTGTGTCACGTTTGTGAAAGCTCTACTGGACTTTCTTGTGGTAACCTACCGCTACTTTTTTTATTTTCCTCTATTTCATAGGCAGCAGTGAAAAACCCCTGTAAAAGGTACTAACAGATGCGTCACTTTACACTGTAAACACGTGATACAAATTCTTTGTTAACTAAAGCCATCCTAGGGCAAGGATATTTCCTCTTTGGTGTTCTCTAACGTGCTCGCAGGTTTTTTTTTAAGTATTTTTCGGTTTCTGAAGCTGTTTTGGGTGTTGGTTTTGTGGGTTGTTGGCTTTTTTTCTTGAACTCCTTTATTGTGTTAGTCCACCTTGTCCGATTCCATTGCAAGGACCTCAATTCCAGAGGAGTTGCCTCTGCCCAGGTGATAGGCTGCACGCACAAAGGCGATTAATCTGATTACAGGCTGGGCCTTAAATAAGGACTGCAAGATTGGGCGTAAGGTACTTTAGAGTTGTTTTTAAACGTTTCGGTGTATTTTCTCAGGTTGAATATTCAGGTACAGTAATCCCTATTGTGGAAGAGACACCAGCCTTACGATCAATGCAAGAAGTTTCGTGGTTTAAGAAAAACCCACAAAGGATGGTGTGGGGAAAAAACACCGACCAACCAAACTATTGGCAACGCGCAAGTGGTGCATTCTGCTCCCGCCGCGTAGGAGTGGGGTATAATCATTCAAACTCTTGTTTGTGACGCACAACAGGAACTGCAAGAAGGTTAGCAAACCTTCTGGTGAATGATTCATACGCAAACAACCGCGTCAAGCGCTGTTCAAATCCCCACTCGGTCACCCTCCGGCACCTTCAGATGCTCCAGGTACGTCGTGCCACGCGGTAGCGTCGGGTGGCCTTCCCCGAGACCCAGTGCCTTTGCCCTCCTGTTAGGGACGGAGCTGCCGGCGCCGCCCCCTGTGCGTTGAGGCAGGTCCCCGGGGCACTCGCCGGCAGCGCCTTTCGGCAGAGGGACACGGAGCAAATTCCCGGGGCTCTTCTGCCGGTGGCATTTGCGCAGGTGGCGGGAGGGAGACGCTCCCGATCAAATCGTTCATCCGTCTCCCCTGGGAAATGGATCCGTGGGATAGGCGGGTACGTGAAGCCGCGGCTCCATCTCCGTAGCCACAAATACTGGTTTCAGGAGCGGAAGAACATTTATAGCTTCAGTTATTTCTTTAGTAATAACAAATCTAATGAAGGCTTCGCTGTACCCCATTTTAACACGAACACCCCTCTTAACTGGTCGACAAAGCCTGTTGTAGCAGCTCCTCGGATGAGCTGCGTTTCATTCTGCTCCTGCTATTTCACAGCTTTTCCCAACAATTGCTTGGAGTCGTCTTTAGGAACGTAACGCAACAGTTTAATTGCATCATGATGTTAAAACCCCTTTATCACGGCTTAAATTGTCTGTTATCTGATATGACACCAAAAAAAAAAAGGACATTTTTTTGCTAACGTTGCCAAACCCTAATCGCTAGAGCTAACAAGTGTTTAATTAAATCGAGATATCAATATTAAAGAGGGAAAAAAAACCCACCCAGATCGTTGTTTCCGGTCACCTGTGTTTTTAGGAGGTTTGGGGTACGTTTTACTGCAGTAAATACGGAATTTACAAAGAGCAGGCAGTTCTTGCAGGGAGTAGTCAAACCTAATTCTCATGGAATGCTCGTTTCCCAGTAAAATACCACTAATTCAAGCCAAGGTCCCAAGTTTCTTTCTGTCGGAACAATGCAAATGTCATTTTCAAGAAAGAATGGAAGCCCCGGTCTCCCAGGGATTTATAGGAAAGACAAAGTCTCTTGCACTTTTGTGAATGTAAAAATGACCTATAGCTGAATAGGATGATGCATTCTCAGATGTCACCGACCTACTGATCTAGGATGAAAAAAAAACTTGAACTCAACATATTTCTGCTTTTTTTTTACATTCTGATTATTCCCCCACCCCACCCTTTAAAAATAAGAGGTTGAATTCATGCTGTTTGTATAGAGACTGGTAGGAACCTATGTGCTTTAAAAAGAAAAACAAAAACAAAAACAAAATCAAAAACAAAAACCTGTCATCCTTTAAGATTGAATGTAAACACAGTTAATTTGAAACACGGTTTTGCCTTAATGGTTTTAAAAATAAAAAAAAAAATTAAAAAAAAAATAAAGTATTTTTAAAAGTGAATTTAATGACTTGTGCTGATCTTTTGTTTCCAGGGAAGTAAGTCTCTGTAACGGCACGGTTTTGAGACAAACGTGCTCGTTACCCCTCTGCTGGCTGCTGCCTCTTGCGCGTTACCCGAAGCAGCTGCCAAGTCTCAACCCAGTCCCTCAGCCAGGGACCGTGCACGCACCAGTAACTTGGACGTCCACGCGAGTAGTTGTGTTCTGGGCTCTCGTACAACCGCTTTCCATCCCAACCGAATAGCCCGTGTTAAACGTTTACGCAATCGGGAGCTGGGAATGGCGATGCCCGTCGCTCCTTCCGCGATGGTACCGCTGGCGTCGACGCGTGTTTTGTGCTGCCCTACTCTAATGAAGGGCTTGAATGATTTTTGCCTTAATTTGGTATCCAAAGCCCTGCTTCAGAAAACCCTGAGCTGCTTCACTTTATAGCGGGGGCGTAATCGTGCCGATTTCGGTAGCGAACAAGAGTGGGTAAGCAGCCTTGGTGGGGAGCGGCGCCCAGATATTTTGGGTTAGCATCAACTAGCTATTAACGAATTATATGAAATACGTTTACTACATAATAAGATGCGGGTATTGCGAGGATCTTTTAAAGCTGGAATGGTATTTGAAGCATCTTGAAAGTGCTGATTAACCGTTAGACATACCTTTTAAATTAGGAATGTGTGTAACATACATATATATGTATTTCATCCGTTTGTCTGCCGACCCGCTGTCCTGCTGTGTCCATCCATTCCCACTGACAGTATGACCAGCTCCAGAGGCTTCTTAAATTCACCAAGCACCGAATACGCTTCTGTGTGGTAAATACCCTTCTTCTAAGGGTAGCACACGAACTAATTGGATGAGCACGGCTTCAATTAAATCGGTCGGGAGGGTACGTCACAGAGAATGGTTTTTTCCCTCAAGAACCTGGGGAAGCTGGTAAAAAGAGTGCCGAAGGAAAATTAAGGAAAGGGTAAAGAGCCAGATTTCTTCCTCGGCTGTGCTCAGGAGCACTGAGGGCCTGATTTTAAGCAACTGAAAGTACTCGGGGAACCTGATGAAATCAAACTGTAAAGGCTCTGCCGATCTTAAAAGAGTACGCCTCGTGGCTGCGAAGTTGCCTCATGATGGCACTTGGGCTGCAAAATCACACCCACACCGAGACAGGATGATACAGGGACCATAACGCCCACGTTGAATGGGAATAAATACGAGAATGTAGGATACCTCAGTTTTAACAGCTGGGCACAGATCCTTTGTCATTCCAGGAAATACCAAACCGCACGTAGGTCAGCCTTCTATCCCTAAAGCCTGGACCAGAGATGACGGAACACATCGGACGACCCTGGGCTACTGAACCACTTTGTGGTACTTGCTGGAAGTAATGCTTTTCTTCATCTACGAGATATGCGGAACCAGGTAACTGTGAAACATGGGTATCACAGAATCACATGGGGTTGGAAGGGACCTCTGGAGATCATCTAGTCCAACCCCCCTGCCAAAGCAGGTCCACCCAGAGCAGGTTGCACAGGAACGTGTCCAGGCGGGCTTTGAATGTCTCCAGGGATGGAGACTCCACCACCTCCCTGGGCAGCCTATTCCAGTGCTCTGCCACCCTCAAAGTGAAGAAGTTCCTCCTCATGTGTAGATGGAACTTCTTATGTCCAAGTTTGTGTCTGTTGCCCCTTGTCCTGTCCCTGGGCACCACTGAAAAAAAGACCGTCCCTGTCCTCTTGACACCCACCCTTTAAGTATTTATAGGTGTTGATTGGATCCCCGCCCTCAGTCTTCTCTTCTCCAGACTAAAAAGACCCAAGCCCCTCAGCCTTTCCTCATAAGAGAGATGCTCCAGGCCCCTGATCATCTTTGTAGCCCTCTGCTGTACCCTCTCCAGCAGTTCCCTGTCCTTCTTAACTTGGCTTCTTCTGTTGGACTCTAGCTAAACGAATGAGCTGTACTGGGCCAAATTGAAAAGCCTGTAGTTACAGATCCTGCTCTCCCTTAATTCTGAGTCTACTCCCCCTCTGGTACAACTTAACAAGTACTTAAAGGTAGGGTCATTTCTGAGGGCTTTAAATGATTCTTCCATCATCTCACGATGGCAAAGATAATGATTATGAATTAATGAGTTAACTGCCTTTTTCTTAAAGGGCACAGAGGAGGGAAAAGAGCTCGGGAACGTTAGGTCCTTCCCAGCACATCGGTGGGTGCATCTCCCAGCCCCAAGGCACCTCCTCATTTAGAGAGGAACCGCGGTAACCAAGCTTCTAAAACCTACTTCCAAGCTAAGAGTTAAGCTACAACCTGTGGCAAACACTGTGAGACAAGAGAGACCTTTAGAGAGACCTTTAGAGAGACATTTGCTGGTACGAGCCCAGAACGTGAGCTCGCGGAACGACGTTGCTTTTTGTCAGCTTGCTTAACGCTGGAGTCATTGTAAGACGGAAAAGCACTGTCGTTCTCCTTCTAGCATCTCACTCTCGTTACAGTTCTGGGTTTTAGCACAGGAGAGAGATTTTTATTTGTACAGAGGAGCCATCCTGCAGCTTTTAAACCGTGTGAGTGTCTAACATGGACCTGAAATTTAATAGCACCCATTCTAAATAAAGTTTAATATCCATGTCTTTGAAAGCTTAGTCTCGTTACTACGGAAAGGAATCTGAAATGTTGACTTCCAACATGCATCTTTTTTTTTTTTTGGCAATTAAAGATGCGTATGTATTTTATGTCTTAAAGCAGATTAAAGAAAGATTTTAGGACACTCAAGTGTCCTAAAGAAGTAAAAATAACTCACTGAAATAATATTGATTTCCTCTAACAAGACACATGGTTCATTCTACTTAAAATGATGGAGTTTCGATGTTGACATACGACAAGTGATATGGATGGAGGAGCTGACAAAAGAGGAGCTGTTAACCAAGGCATGAACAGGTTCTGACCCAATGACCAACAAGAGCTCGAGTCAATAACGTGATCTGGTGACGAGGGAGCATTCTAGACATAGCCTTAAGGCGTGTAACTAAGTGGTTTTATATAAATGTCACCTAAATCTTCCTTGTAATTAAGACAAAGTCAACACAGATGACTGAGAAGCTAATTTTTGATCTAAAAAACCTGCTGTTTCCCCAACAATTTTTTACCCTTCTTTGACTGAAACGATGTTTCCGAAATCCCTATTCTAGCTGCAGTTCAGTTGCCAGGTTCAGGAAAGAATTGGGCTTATTAACTGAACTTTTCTATTTCCAGATTAATTGATGTGACAGTGAAAAGGAAGTCATCTCTACTTGTAAAACATAAACTAGACATATTAAAGGTCCTTAACTTCTCCCACTACTGTATCGAAATGGCCTGGACGATTGAGTGGAAAGTGAATGCAAGTGCAAGTGACTTGTAAGTATAATTTTATTTTTAATTTTATTATATTGATATTTTATTCTAAGAGCACCTACCTTCAGAAGTCTTTATGCTGTGATGGTGTTTGGATTATAATCTTGATGAATTTTTCTACAGGCATCTGTGACGTTTTCTCATAACAGTTTTATTTTAGACTTTAAAAATAAAGCTTTGAATTCCTTGCCTACTATAATCGTAGCAGGACAGCACTGTCAGGTTAACTATTGGTGTATACTGACTTTCTTGGATGTATACTGAATTAAGCCAGATAAATCTCTCTCGGATTTTCATAACACTGTAAGAGTGTCAAGAACAACACAAAACATTAAAATAAGAAATGCGAAATTTTGGACAGGGTTCCTACGCTTTGTATGTTCAGGTTTTTTCCTATGAGCGTTTCACGTGGTGACAACAGGCTTGTCTGCCTCCCTTTCTGGCTCTTCAACACCTTAAGGCCGTACTGCTGGCACTGCCATCGCTGCGCGATGACGTTTGAAGCCGAGCCAATTGTAAGGAAATGTGTTACTGTGTTCTGTAGTAGTGAGCTGATGAAGGTCACCTCTTTAAAAGGAGCAACATGATAGTCTCCAAAAGGAGAGAGGAGAAGCCCCAGCCAAATAACTGTCTCTCTTCAGTATTTATGTTCTTGTATCGCCTTTTTTACAGAAGGATTTTTGTTGGGGCTTCCTTTTATTCATATCTTCTTGTATTTCCAAAGGAAAGGCCTTTAGGTTTTCATTCACACAAGGCAGGCAGAATCTTTTGGAGTAGAACAGACTACATTCCTGTAAAGAAAATAACATTATTAGCAGGATACACAAAATGGAACTGCTGAAGTTCTAGTTCCATTAAACCACATTTATATTTAGAATTCTTCTAAATTAAATTCTTCTTCTAGGTTGAAATATTCCAGCAATTTTGCTTCTTCCTATTCAAGAATTCTAACATCTGGTCAAAGCTAACCGGGTGAAAAATAAAAACTGGGTCTGCAACAATCGCTAACCAAATCGACTATCGTGTTGCTCCTTTTAAAGAAGTGACCTTCACCAGCTCCCTGTTACAGAGAACAGCAACACATTTCCTAACAATTGGCTTGTCCTTCAGGCATCATTCATGGTCCTCCTGGCGTGATCGCTAAATTCCAAAAAGGATTTAATGGGTAAGCTGGAGCTGGTGCTGCTGATGGATTATTCTTGCAGAGTTAAACATGAATAAAGGCATCAGCATGGATGGATCAGGACATCTTTCTGGGGTGTAATGGATTCCACGGTTTTACCTAAATAGCACAGTATTCCTCTAAGAGATTTCATCCATTTAACCACCTTTACCTTGAATAAATGCACTTGCTTGATTAACAGCTAAAAACATACACGGTACTAAAGGCTGAGCTGATGTCTCCTCTCTGAATTCCTGATGGCAAAGTATAAAAGCTGTTGTGCATAAAGGCAGCATTTTCCCTGCCCTTGAAATGGAATGACACTATGATGTGACATGTTTTGTTCACAGTTGATTTGGTTAGCAAGCGTTACAGACCCAGTATTTATTTTTCACCTACTTTGCTCTAACCAGGTATTAGTTACTGACTAGGAAGAAGCAAAACTGATGGAATATTTTAACCTATTTGCAGTACAGTTTGGGCAACTGGAAGCAAAGCTTACTAATGTATTATTCCTTTGCCCTGCGGCAAGACTGAAACCCACGGTTCTCCTGGCATGCTGATCACTAAATTCCAAATGGGATTTAATGAGTAAGCTGGAGCTGGTGTTGCCGATGGATTATTCTTGGGGATTTAGGCATGAATAAAGACATCCGTTCAGATGGATCGGGACATCTTTTTGGGAGTAATGGATTCCGTGCGTTTTACCTAAATAGCAAAGTTTTCCTCTTGCCATGGTCATTTGTGGCTGGCCTTTCCCTGGAGGCCTCGGCTCGGATATTTCTGTGTTTCTGTTCTTGCTTTTGTTTCCCATATCACTATCTGGACTTCAGCAGATGATTATATCAAAATCACAATCAGCCTGCCTCTGTGTGACTTTCAAGCCCGAGGAACAACTTCTCTTCATCTATTGTCCTTTTCTGCACTGACTGCCAGGCCCCTTCATATTCAGAGCCAGTGTGAAGCCCTGGTCTCTGAAAAGCCCTGAAACTGGATTTCAGTTGCACAACCTCCAGAGCCTATTGTTTTTTGTCTTTTAGCATCCTTAATACTTTAAGCTGCCAATTAAAAAGGGAAGATTAGAGTTTTAAGTTGGCCCTGTTATTCTTGTTTGTATTGCAAAATGGCACACAGCTTCCCCCCACCCCCCCGCCGCCTCCAGGTTAAGTTCACGGCTCCACAGCGATGGACACTGCCCCACGGGCTGCTCCTGGGCAACGGCAAAGGAGGGCAGAGGCTTGTCCCCCGTTCTGCAGTTGGGGAACTCCGACGTTCAGATGCAGCTCCTCACAGGTGCTCAACTTGCATTCTTTTAGCTGAAAGGAGTTGCCAACTTTTGCTGATTTTGGCCAATGGGACTCATGCAAATCATGAATATGAACCATTGCACATCTGGGCACTGGTTCCACACACCCTTAGTTCTGCTCTCTGTCGTGGGATTATTCAGCCTCATTGACTATTATGTATAGTCAAGCCCTTCTTTGACCATTATCCTGATAGGGTTCTGGGTTTAATCCTTTAATTCATAGAATCATAGAATGGTTAGAGTTGGAAGGGACCTTAAAGATCATTGAGTTCCAACCCCCCTGCCATGGGCAGGGACACCTCCGGAGACTAGACCAGGTTGGTCAAAGCCCCATCCAGCCTGACCTTAAACGCTTCCAGGGATGGGGCATCCACAACCTCCCTGGGCAACCTGTTCCAGTGTCTCACCACCTCACAGGAAAGAATTTCCTCCTAATATCTAATCTAAATCTCCCCTCTTCCAATTTAAAACCATTACCCCTTGTCCTGTCACTACACTCCCTGACAAAGAGTCCCTCTCCGGCTCCCCTGTAGGCTCCCTTCAGATATTGGAAGGCTGCTGTGAGGTCTCCCTGGAGCCTTCTTTTCTCCAGGCTGAACAACCCCAGCTCTCTCAGCCTGTCTTCATAGGGGAGGTGCTCCATCCCTCTGACCATCTTCGTGGCCCTCCGCTGGACCCATTCCAACAGGTCCATGTCCTTCCTGTGTTGAGGACTCCAAAGCTGGACACAGTATTCCAGGTGGGATCTCATGAGAGCAGAGTAGAGGGGCAGAATCACCTCCCGTGACCTGCTGGCCACACTTCATTCTTTCATATGTTTTACCCCTTCCATGACCAAGGCAAGAGGGGGCCATTTCAATTACAAACTTAATAGTAAAATTCAGGCAAAACTGAGCTACCAAAGCATAATGCCAGAGTTTATTTTGGTTTTCAGACGGATCGTGTCTGAAAGTAATATATATGGGGATATTATCTTTACCATGTTTGTAAAGGAAACTCTATGTAAAGGAAAAGTTCAGCCTAACCATGTCCAGGATTGACCTCACATGACTGGAAGTCGAGCAGAAAGTAGCTGTAGTATTATGTTTATCACTTAATACCTACAGTCATGTCCAAGGTCAGTATTTAGTCACTTTCTGCTGAGGTGAGCAATAAGGGATGAAACGTGTTCCCTTTCCTCCTTTTTCCTCCAAAAGCCACATCTTTTCTTTTCCAGTGTTTAGTAAGTGTTGCAATAAAAGAATAACTGTTTTAAATTACTAATATGGCCAGATTATATCCTTTTCCTCTCCCCTTTTCTGAAAGGGAAATGGGAAGAAAGGCACTCGACCTTCCTAAGGACTTTTTAAAAAGCATTTTTATGATCTTCCTTTTTGTGGAGTCTTGACATGTCTTAAGACGTTACTGATAATCATTAGAATTATTTCCAGTTGGGCTGGAAATAATGGCACTTATCAATACACTGTGCTAAAGACCGGTTCAGTAGGGTGACTGGAGTAAATGAACTGAGTGAGACTTAAGAGAAAACTTGAAGACAGTTCATGAGCATTATACAGAACAGTTGCTAAGTCTTCACTTTCATTGGCACAGCAACTGTAAGGAAAGACACTTCAGCTAGCATGGGTTGTCTCATGAAAAGCCCAAAATCTGATCTGTGTCTAAGCCTCCTTAGATACAAAAGATGGCAAATGAAATCCAAGCCATATGCCAAATCTAAGGTCAGAAGTGTCTTAATTTTGCCACAGGTTAGTCTAGTACTATTTTGAATTAACATAAAAATGAAAGCAACCTGTCACTGAAACCTTTCCATCAAATTGGTCCAGCTTCTTTGCCAAAGAGGCTCAAGAAAGCATAATTTTCTTCAGCCTCAATTCTTGTAACATTATGGAAACACTCAGCGTAGGGCCGAGTTGATCTACTTGGGTCAAGCACAAGCAGGAACCAAACCCAATCCACAGAGATGTTATCCTAACTTTGGCTCTCTCTACTGCCTTGGGTAAGTTTTTACTTCTCTGGACTTTTAATTTTCCCCACATGAAAGAGGAATAGTATGTGTTTACCTGTTTTGTGGTGTGGGTGTTTTAAAGCATTAATTATCATTTCTGCAGATCTCTTTCAATGTTACCTAAGCAGTATTGCTAAATACATTTTGAAACCATAGTCATACGTGTGATTCACTATCTGGCCTGGCCAGTTGGGTAAGAAATTTATTCTCAATTATTTACAATCAAGGTTTTGCTTTGAGTGATACCATCAGGGGAATCTTGAAGACTCAGATAACAAGTAAGTGATTGATGTATTTCTACAATAGCCAAAATAGGCAGCAACGTCAAAAAGATTAGAAGAGACTTCTATTAGCTCACTGCTAATATCCTCTTACATTGTTATGCCCTAGATTAACTGAAAGCATTATTAAATCTCTAAAAAGAAAAAGCCCCACCTTCATTCAGAAATACACACTGCGTAGAAAGACACTGAGAGGCTGAAACTATTTCTGACAGATTTAACTGTCAGACTTGGAAATATCCATTGAATTCTTCATAAATTCAAGATCCTTTATTTGGGAATGAAAATAGCTAACTGTGCTCAAGTTTGCCCAAAATGTGTCTGAGTTGCTAATCCTCTGCTGTTAAAAAGGAGGGATAAACCTGACGTGTCAGGGCAGGAATCAAGCTCATAAGCCCAAACTATCTGACGAGCTGCACTTGCCTCTTCCTCTGTGCGTGGGAGTGAGTCAACTACCAGCCAAGATGAGGACACTGTCCCTCGGAAGATCTTGCTCACATACGAGCTTTGCCTGCACACAACTGCCTTGAGCTACTTGGCTCTGGAAACTTGAGCCCAGCTATCAAAGACATAACCAGAGAGCACTTCATCTGACTCCCGTGTAGTCCTCAGGTAGTTCCAAAAAAGAAAAAAATCTCAGTTGCAGCTCTAGTCTGATCTTTTGGTGATTTTCATTCATGTAAATGACAGAAAGACTTCAGAAATAGGAATCAAACCTGATCAGGAGAAAGGTGTAACTGCACGCTCCTCTTAAGACAGTGGACCAAATCCAACCTTAGTGCTAACTCCTTGCAAGTCAGAATAGCAGCTAAACTTGTCCAAGTGTGCCAATTTCCTTTTGCATGTGTCTGCTCAAGCGTCTAAATTTTGACAGTGTAATTTGACCCTTTGTTTTGCTCAAGAGAATTTCCTCAAGTCCCCACAAAGAAGTTGTCTGGCATTGGCATAAGAGCTGTCTCAGTTGCTTGGATTATATCACCTCATGGTCTGAGGAGGCCAGAGGAATTACTTTGTCCCACCAGAAATATAACTCGCCACCAAACATCATGGAAAAAAAAAAAATATTCTACATCTTCACAGGTGCCTTTAACAGGTCCGTCTGTTTCCAAACTCCTGCTACTAGCTACTTTCAGTAAGGGTCACGTCACTGCAACTGGCCCCTAACCACAGTAATTAGAGAATGGGCTGAAAAGGTTGAATTTGAAAACTGCTAAAGATGATACTTAAGACCAAGGTGTGCTCTCACACAGGCTATTACCTGCACTCTAGATTTATGCACGTCGCCCTAGGATAGCAAACAACTTGGAAAGAGAAGGCTGGGATCCGGCTGCTGTAAGGGCAATGGTGTCTGGCGTAACAAATACATGCCATTGTGAACAGTGTAAACAGTCAGGGGACGTCTCCTCACAGGCTGAGCCATGCTTGATTTCTGACTACTGCAGGAGTCCCAAATCGCTTTCAACCACAGAACTGGCCTGCCAAGGGAAAGGAGTGGAACCTCAGTTTTCTCAACTCATTGTACTGCCTCAAAGAAGCGCAGTACAGCCTCCAGACACTGATAATTGTGTAATAACTTGTCTTCATTTTTGCTTTGAACTCACAGCAGACAAAGGGACCAGTTCTGCGCTGAGAAGGAATTAAGACAAGTGTAATTTTACACCACCTTTCTGAACCGCACTCAGATTTCATAGCTTAAGGTTGCCTACCAGCTGCTACTCAAATTCAATCTTCTTTGTAGAGCTATCACAGCATTGCACAACTCCCTACTCACGCTCTTTCTCACTTAGCTTTTGCAAATACAATGGTAGCCCTGTGCTGTGGATGCAAACCCAACCATCCATGGATATTTATATCCCCTTTACAGGAGAAAAAAAAAAAAAAAAAAGTCTACTGTTAGTATATTACAATCTACCCAACCTTAAAGGTCTTGAAGTAATATGTGATTTCCCTTGCGTTTTCATGTGCTGAGAAAGTGGGAAAGAGCACTCATTATGTTTGTGAGGCTGGACTGCGCTCATCTGTAAATAGAACACTTAAAGCTGCTGATCATTTTAATTTAACACAAAGAGCTTTACCTGGGGGACTCAACAAGAACATACAATTAGCTTGCCTTAAAAATAGGCTGTTTGGGTTTTTGCTGTTTGTTTTTTCTCTAACAGGTCACCAGGACTGGAACAAAAAGAAATGATTGGAGAAGCTTGTTTTGCTTGTTACTTACTGTACCAACGCACACTGATTTGCTACACAAACTGCAATGAGACCCAAGGATGAGGAATTTGTCCTTGTCGGGGGTGAAAGGATCCTTCATGACATAGCTTTCTTCCAAAACCCTACGAGAGAATAATTTCAGGCTTTTAAGGGTAGATTTCACAGTAGGGGAGAGCCGAAATGGGGAAATTGCAGAGGCTGAAAAGGCATCAGCCCTTTCTACTTGATTTGCTTGGCCCAGTGCTTTACGTGAGACACTGCAGCAAGCTACGCAGTTCCCTTCCTCTTCAAAACCAACATTGTGCCTTGCCTTCATTCCTATACCGCACTTCCTATCTGTCTTCCAATAGTAGGGCAGTTTGTGATCCTCTCAGCATTATCTTACTAGGTTTTTCTCAGTGCTCTACCTTAAAGTATTTTTTTTATCTTCCATTTTTATGACAGGCATTCCTTAGTATGGCTAACTTCAGTACCTTGTCAAGTAATCATTTCAACTGCACAGCTTCTAATTAGAAGTTCTCTTCCGAAGCTGCATACGTGTGAGTATAGAATAAAAAAGGTTTACTGCTCTTAGTTACGTCTCTGCTGTAAAGGTAAGGATCCCACCTCTTGCAAGCATTACAATGCTTGCAATTACGGAGCATTACAATGACCTGAAATATGCTTTATGTCACAGAATGTACTGTTTCCTTCAGGGTATTAAGGGAGTGCATTTATTAATAATTTGGCAACCTGCTTGGGAAAGACTAAGGCCTTATTCCTCCTGGGAGCTCCAGGCAAAATATTACAGAAGTCAGCTGGGCATCTGTATGCACAGGGCAACCTGCAAGGCTGGCTTATTCTTGGATTTAAATCAAACTTGGATTCTGTAGTAATATGGAGTACAATACATATTTAAAAGGTATTCTGTTAACTCATACTGCCTTCTTCTTGTATTACATACATACACGCACGTATGTGTGTGTCTGTGAGCATATTCCTTTTTCTGTCTACTCAAAAAATGGTATGGCTCAAGCCTTACGTTGTTAGGAAAGATCAGGCATCTTAACATGGCAGATCACCTTGACAACAAGTCTCCTAGTGTACAAAAGACTGGATTGCCTTTGCAAAGCTCCTCTTGCAAGATTCACAGTCTTAATGCAGTCATCATCAGTGTAGAGACCTGGCCATTGTACAAACCTTCATGTCTGGCATATGTTTACTGCAGCATTGCATTTAGGACACATGAGTAGACCAGAAAGTAAGCCAATAGACAGTGTGTAAAGATATTCTTATATGCATATACAGAAGACTTATGCTTCAGCATTATTCTTTCGCTTTTTGAATCTCAGTAATGCAAATAAAGCTGAGATGTTAACACTGAGCTTGGATAACCTAAAGTTAAGATTCATGTTCAGCTTTGATTCAGACTCTTTACAAATGGATCTGATCAAAGGTGGGCCACTGTTCTGCTGAGTGGAAAAGGGAAAACCAGTGGGATTTGAAATGATAAAAACACAGCTGCCCAAGGAAAACAGCCCAAGCAGGTGGTAATCAAGAGCTATTTCCATTTTATAAGAAACTGAGCCACCTTAGTGGGGTGAAATGCTGAGTACGTGCCTGACTTCCAGTTCCAGGGAATTCCTCACCATATTTGCCTCATGAGTTTGTTGACCAGGATGGCCTCAATGGAGCTACATGTACATTTAAAGCTAAGTACTTTGTTTTATGGGGAATTTAATGTCTGCGAAGTCGTAACTGCATAGTTTCTAGTCAAACTATCCCTACTTAGCAGAAATGGAAAAAGCTTCGGTCTCCTAAAATGTAAATACGTACTAAATTTCCACACACTTTAATGTCATACAATCTGCCAAAGAATTGTCTAATTAATTAAAAAAAAAAAAACAAACACAAACATTGCCGTTCAAAACTCCACATCGTGTCAAACAGCTCTCAGAAAGTGTTTTTTGCCATATATATTTAACTCATGCTGTGTTTACGTGTTGCCCAGCTGACACAGCTGTAAGCAAAGGGCTATTCCCAGAAATGCTAGGCTGACAGGCAGCAATATTCTAGTAAGAAAATAACGGTATAGGTAAATAGTAGGGTGGTCAGTGGAGCTAGGAAATAGGTTAACTATTGAATAGATTAAATCTTTGCATGGCATTGAAGCAGGACGGGAAAGTTGATTTTTGTCTTGGCTATCAATGCTGACAATTTTTAACACTTCTTCCCTTTGGAAAAAGAAGGTCACTTTAGTACCAAGCCTCATATTCAGGGGCAATATGGCATGTTATCGGGTTCATGCAGCGCACGTCATTCCACAGCACAGGGCTTCCAATGAAGTCTGTAACATGAAAGACTGTACTTACACAATAGAGCGTGCATTTGGTGGCTTCTGCCCATAGTACGTGTATGGAGCCGTTAAGCCACATAGCTGGCATTTGAACTCTCCTGTAGGCTGAACTTCTTTGGGAGCGTCCATCTTTAAGCTACCTACAAGAAACGCAAAAATCTGTTAGCTCCAAAATGCAATACTGGGAACACACCTGCAAGAGGATTAAATTGATGCGGAACATTCCACATGATGTGGAACCCTATGAAGACAGGCTGAGAGAACTGGGGTTGTTCAGCCTGGAGAAGAGAAGGCTCCGGGGAGACCTCATAGCAGCCTTCCAATATCTGAAGGGAGCCTACAGGAGAGCCGGAGAGGGACTCTTTGTCAGGAAGTGTAGTGACAGGACAAGGGGTAATGGTTTTAAATTGGAAGAGGGGAGATTTAGATTAGATATTAGGAGGAAATTCTTTCCTGTGAGGGTGGTGAAGCACTGGAACAGGTTGCCCAGGGAAGTTGTGGATGCCCCATCCCTGGAAGTGTTCAAGGCCAGGCTGGATGGGGCTTTGAGCAACCTGCTCTAGTGGGAGGTCTCCCTGCCCATGGCAGGGGGATTGGAACTCAATGATCTTTAAGGTCCCTTCCAACTCTAACCATTCTATGATTCTGTGATTTGGCTATGCAAATTAAAATCCAATGGAAAATTGACTATGCAAACCTTGATTAGTAAATCTTCTCCCAAATCAAGTTGGTTTCCCATGTCCCAGTTAGATTTCCAAATTCCTCAAATAGGTTTAGAAACTGCAGCCTGGGAGCCTAGCTATGAAGTTCACCTATCAATTTGAAACTTGATCCATAAAAGAATTTAGGTAACAAAGTGTATGGCTGTGATCTGGAAAATCCTCTGCTCAACCAAGGCGCTTCCCAAGAAACGACTTCTTATCTGTTGTACCTAATTCCAATCCAGTTCTGCGATGCCTTTCTCCTCCCACAAACTGCAAATGGAGCCATGAAAGGGTTTGGGACCCCGCTCAGGAGACAGGTACCAGAAAGGTAGGTGTTGCAATGATGTACTGTGTCTTTTTCTTTGCTTCTGGTTCACCTTTGAATAGAGTTTTGGGAGCTTAACCCTGGCTCCCTGTTCTTATCTGGCTTCCTATGGAAATGAGGCTGATGTAATCACCCTCTGCCTAGATAGGATATTGGCCCATTCAAGCCACACAGGACAGAGGAGGAGGTACCTTCAAAAAAGTTTAGATCCTGCAACTTTTATGAAAACAGGCAGGAGAGGGAGACTCTGCTTTATCCTCATGGAGGATACCCATCGGAGGATCTGCACATAGATAAGCTACTGTCCATCTGTCTGAAAGATTTCAGACACCCCTTACAAAGCCGTAGCTATCAGTCACGAGACATAAAACATAGGAAGCCCTGCTTCATCAGCTTTGGTGCTTACAAGATGAATTGTTTAAAATCTTGACCACCGATTTACATTTGGGAGCTTGTCCTTCACTGATAGCACTTTAGTTGAAAGTCACATGCTTTTTCAAAAAAGCATGGTGTGGCAAGTATGCTCTTGGGACTGATTTTGGTAGGTATGATCAGATCAAGCACAGCTAACTGTGTGCATGCCCCAAAATTGCCCCAATCCATAAATGAAATGCTATCAATAGTTTGCAAATTGGTTATCCTCACTCACCTGCACCATTGTCTTGAACAGACACACTCGCCTTGCAGCTAGCAAGAAAACTTAAGCTTTTAGCTAAGAGCCCTCACACTTTCCACGGCATGCAGTTTTCTGCTTGCAAGCCCTGCCAGCTTTTTTAACTGAAGCAGAACTGGCATCAAGCCGTTAGGAAGGCAAGCACTAGGAATGCCGATTTGGGCAGTATCTCAGCATTTAGGTTGTGTGTGCTCACAGCTGAGCAGATATACAGCCTGCCAAAGGACAGCAGGTCATTCCCACTCTTCTAGCTTTGCAGCCATACCCTTCCCCAGCAGAGCTGATTCAGTTCACCAAGGCCATAGTTCTATTTATGTTTTAGCTCAGCTCAGGGGTTTTCTCTGAGAAAAAATTGCCTGGCTTCGCTTACCCCACTTGGTTTGTGTTGTGGAACAACCTTAAAGTGCACAAAACTGGACAGTTTCAGATGAAACTAAACTGAAAGACATGCTCCAGAAGCACACCCAACACATTTCAACGTGAATGCCCAACTAATGGCCATTCAGTCTACAGGCTAGGACCAGAGGTAGTCTGAAACATCCTGAAACACAGACAGTGTGCAGCTGGTAGTCAACATCAAACACTTGGTCTACATTTTCACTCTTCCTGCATCACACTAGTTACTAATGTGGTAATAAGTGAAAAAAATACCTTTTTTTTTCTTTTTCCAACTTGGTTTTTTTTTTTTTTTTTCCTCTTGTTTTAGGGAACTAAATTGGCTTGCAGAGGAATCCAACAACTGCTAACAGCAGTACAAGGTAAGAGGCAAAACTGCACAGCCAGTGAAAAGGGAGGGCTGAGATGAGGGACCTGTATTTCCCTCTTTCAATGACAGTAAGCTGCTATTTCTGCTCACCCTATGTGGTGAAACTGAATCCTTAGAGACATATGCTGCTAAGGTGAATTAGGGGCAAGGTGAAGCAGAGCTGTGACTACTTGCCATCTAATGTTCCAGAAGAACAGGGAGCCCCAAGATCCTCAGAGGTTACAGAGGCTTCGTAACAGACACCCAGTTCAGAAAGTCCTGTTAAATCCCGAAACTTAAGTTTGGGAATAATCTCCCTTACGTCATCATTCCTTCACCACCAGCCTTTCCACTGCTGTTACTGGCATTTTGGTAGTACAGGAAGCTCTTCAAATGTAACACAACTGGGGCTGGGTACTGGTTTAATAAATAAATCCCTGTGAATACCTCAGGCAACTACATTTTTTCAAAAGTGATGTAACCCTTGGATATCGCATATTTTCCCTACCTCACAGGTATGCCTGAGAGAATTTAATTAACTAAGCGCTCTCAGATTTTTCAGTTAGATAGAAGGCACGTACATGCTACCTATTTCTCCCTGTATATTAAAACAGTGATTCTTCAAACTATACACAAAACTCAACTAAGAAGTCTGCTTTTGGGACCTTGCACTTTAGGTTTACCAGATAAGCCCCCAAACATACCTAAGCATACCTTGTCTGTAGGTAATCAGTGGTAATACCAAGACACCCACCTGTGCGAATGAGATTCAGTCCCAAACACTGTATGCAATTTTTTGTAATCAGCCTTTTTTTAAAAAGGGAAAATAATTAACTACAAAGGTAGAGTATGGAAAGTCACTTAAGTCAAATACAGAAGACCATCATGGTGATTTTTTTTCTCTAAAATAAAGCAAAACACTAAGAACAACAACAACAAAAAAAAAAGTATTTATGGCAGTGAGGCTCATACACTTTGGAATGAATATGTCCTGATTCCAAGTCAAAATAACAGCCCTGGGTTCAGAGCCGAAGTACGTTAGATATAGAAACACCTGCTCTCTTACAGGCCATCGGCATGTAGAACAGAATCTGTTCAGTGACTACCACTGGGAAGGAATGATATCTATGTACAAACAGATTTTTGGCTATGCCAGTTGAAAAGCATATGATCCTGCCTGCAAGGCACAGATGAATTTATGATGCTTTCCATTTTACTCCTAGCTTACAAGTGATTGGTATCAGCTGTACCAAGTTTTATTCCACTGGGAACATCATTTGTCCTAAGAGCTTGTCTACACAGCAACACTTGGGAAAGCTAAGGTCACTAACTCAAGGTGTGAAGTTAATGAGGGTACAGATTTCAGAGTGAATGCTCCCATTCAGAAGTAAAATTTGCTATGTAACAAAACAAAGCCATTTTCCTTCTGAAGAAAGACATTTAATGGCAGATGTTAACAAGCTTTCAGTTTATGTGTGTGTTTCACATCCTTAGTCTAAACTACCAAGCAGACAAGACCTAAGACGCACTCTCTCACACAGCTTCTAGTGCTTCCAAAAAGCTCATCTGCAATTAAAAGAACTGCATCTTTGTGTGAGATAGCAAATGCAGAGAAGCAACTCTGGTACAAAACCACAGTCGAGACAGACATTGGTTTATCACAAAGCTCACTGGTTTGGCCGTATACACCATCTTAGCAAGATGCCTGATATGACAACTATGACAAGGTGTCTGCCTCCCCTCCAAGCAGACATATGAAGCATGAGTGAGAAGTCGTTTCTCTCTAGCATACCAACAACAGGATGAAGGATCTCTTGAGGAGATAAAAGTCCAGGGCACTAATCCCTTCATAATCATCATCAAGCAAATTTGTGACCTCAAGTGACTCAAATCATCATCAGTGCTAACACTGGCTTTTTCTGTTGTCCTTGAAGTTTTTTGAAGCAGCACCAAGTCCCAGTAACATGTCAAATATCTGGCTGGCTGGTATGTACTGAAGAAGTCTTCTAGAACAGCTTGTTTAGAACTGAATTCTGCCCAAGTGTTTGCCATTTTGGCTGGAAGCTGCAAGGTACTTAAACACATACTTACTTTAAGCACATGCATAGCTCTTCTGAAAAGAACTCAGCTACCCACACTCGCATGATTACGAAGCAAACACTGAACTAGCACGCTCAGCAGAAACTTGCCAAGTCAAGCCCAGAACGCTGCAGGACGTGTGCGAGGTTGGCCCACGTGTCACGGCGAAAGGTAAAGCACACAGATTTAAATGCCATACTAAGGAAAAAACTGCAGTAAAAGAAAGGCACGGGTTAGACAGCAGCGCTATAGGAGTGCTTCTCCACGCTGTGACTGATACATGATATGGATGTGGGGAAACGGCTCTCAGTGCAGTTCTCTAGGGACTCCTAAAAACTTCAGGGCAGTTCTGCTCGAAGCATTCTGCTAACAGGCCTGGAAGGCATGCCAGAAATAATAAATCACCATTAAATTGTCAGGGTCAGTGGCAAAGTAGTGGCACAGATAAGTAATCTGATTTTCTTTGCTTCAAACCTCATTAGCACAAGTCTTTACAATGCATAGGTTAAGCCCCTCTTAATACTCCACGGGAGACTCATGTATTTCTGAGTCACCGATAAACTAGAGAAACTATACAAGAAACAAACAGCCTACGAACAGACATAGACTTTGATTTGAAAGGGTGTCAGATAAAACCAACACTGACACACCTTTAATCCTCTCCAATTAAACCCCTGTTTCTTTTTTCTGCCAAGATTTTCCTGCAGTATCCACTGTTGATGACAATGACCTACTAAAATATTCACAGCTTGATTCTCTATGGGAAGGAGTGCTCTCTAATAGAAGCGTAGGAGCCACTGAGTTCATAGCCTGGTAAATGCCAAGTTATTTTGCAGTGTTTGGTGTGATATAAATTTAAATACACTTCAGCACCAGGAATGCACTCACCTCCTTCAGAAAAGTGATCTGTTGCCTAATTGCTCAGGTAATAGATGGAACAGCAGAACCTTCTCACTTTCTAGTTAATCCCCAGGTGAACAACTCTCTCCCTCCAGTTCCTTCATGTTATTGCCCTGAAGGCACGTTTAGGTCACTTGTTGGCTGCCTCGCTGCTCTTCCTTTGAGGTGACTTACCATGGGTTTAGCTAACGAATTAGCCCAGCAATGCAATTTCACCAAGCGTGGCCATTTGGAACTTTTACCCTTATTACCTCTCTCCCAAAGATCACTTGATTGAATTAAGCCTTGACTTGTTGCAGCAACTTCTCCCTTCAAGCCGGGGGGATTGTGCTGGTATTGCCGTGTTTTCTCTGCTCTGAAGGAACTGAGGTCACTGGAGCACACAGGCTTCCCTCGAGGTATGGGGTCATATAGCAGGCCCCATGCCCTGCTTTTTAACAACAGCTTGTGTGGACTCCCTGTGGCTGTATGATAAACAGCCTAGGTGGTCACAGTGTGAAAGCAAGCATGTTTTCTGAACAGTCCTAGCGAATGTTTGAGCAGGGTGTGTCAGCAGAAAGAGAGGAGGCAAGCAAATCAAACCCCTTCCTTAGGTAAAAAGGCTTTCCAAACACAAGATTAATCTCAAAAAGGCATCCATTGTTGCCTGACTTAACAAAGCTGAGAAACCAACACTCAAAAAAATCTTGCCTGAGTACTCCTTACTTGAGTATGGCAGGCAGCCAGCTCTGAATTAGACAGCATTTAATAAAGAAGAATCTCAAATTAGGCGAGAATTTAACAGCTTCAGACAGGAATGCTGCAACAAGGCACCGATTAACCAGTGTATACCACTGTCCTCTACTGGACACATTGGACCTGTACAGCCCCAGCCTCTGGCAATATCGTTGTTAGTCGCTGTGGGGAATTCTCATTTCAGCATCTCAGTTAAAAGTTACTCAGTTGCTAAAAGCCCAGCTAAGTGGATCACACAGCAAGAATGAATGATAGAATAAAATAAAAACAAGTTGACCAAGCATTTATGGTAGAGGCCATCTCCACATTCGGTCGCAGAATCACAGCGAATGGTGGATCTCTTTGCTGTGTAACAGAACAAACAGTCCTGACAGGAGGGAAAACGACAGTGTCATTAGCTCTTCCTTTCCTTCCCCCCAGAATCAATCTGTGGTCATATGTGGGTTTCTGCTTGACCACTCTCATTCACGTTTCTTCTCCTTCTCTTACAACAGGCTTTTCTAAGAAGGGTACAAAGCTTATCACATCATCATCCATGATGCGATTCTAGTATTCTATACGTAAAATGGCCTAGAAATTAAAGGAAGGCAAATTTACTGCTCTTCTCACAGAACAATTATAGGGACTTACTGGAGAGGAGGTAATGCAGGAGATCCAAATGTTGACGTGTTCACCAAAGTGAACATCAGTTCTGGATTACAGTTATTCCTTGCCAAAACAGGGAAACCAGACCTGAGCTCTGATTGCATTAAATCTCCCTTCTGGTATAGACACAACAAATAAGTATGCTATGGCTATAGCTTACCCCCTGCCCTGAACTGATTTTGTCTTCCTTTCAAACTGTAGCTCTCTATATAGCTTTGTTAGATTAATATCCATAGTGGGGAAGAATAAGGTGGTAAGGTTCTATTAATATATAAGTGATGATCATTCCTTTTAAGTTGTCCTTAAAGAAAAGTTATGGAGGGCCACATATGTACCACTGAAAGTATCAGCTTGGTTAAGCACAATCTAAACTTAGTGCAACACTTTCCAACAGAGTTTAAAAATAGCAACACCAAGATTTTGTGGAAATACACGAGGAGAGGCTAACACAGTGTTTTGGGAAATGAGACGCTGCAAGTTGACATAATCCTGAAAGAAATATATATAGCTTCACTGATTTATCTCCCTACAGAAAGCAAAGTTGGTACCGTAAGCAAATACTCAGTCACCACCATGTGGGGTTGCATGTTACAGTGTCCTTGCTGCGACAGCCAGTGCCCACTTTCCCCTGTGACCAGCAAGATGTTCAGTATTAATATACACAGACAAGCGAATTCTTTCCAGTAAAATGGGACTGAGGCCCTCAGTTTGTTAGGACTGAGCTCAAGTTGAAGACTGCACAACAAAGTAAATCAAAACCTTCAAAAAGAAAAGAACACACAAAACTGCTGGAGGGGTAGGAGGGTATGGGGTAAAGACCGTCATCTTCAAGAAAGCCTGAGAATAAAGACTTGTACCTACTATACATATACTTTCTCATGTACATAGACCCACACACCTTCTTACTGGCATGCCCATTTCCTCTGGAAGATGTGTTCCTCAAGTTTTACTATCCCAGCTATTGTGAACAGCCAGCTAGAGAAAACACCAACGAACAGGTCCGCGAGCAAGTCTGGATTAAGTGTGAAGGAACACCACATGATCAGCCTCTCTCCTCATGCAGACAGACCATTTCTAGCAGCACTGAGATATGGAGATATTTACTGAGGTTCTCAGAGCAGATTCAGTAAGAAACTGTGGTACCCCATCTCTCATGTATCTTGTGAGCTTCCTAACTCCCCCTCATTTTTCATGGGGAGTTGAGTACCTGATTGTTTGCATGGCTCTACGGTGCTTTAAGTTCAAAGCTGTGATCCCAACACCACCTTGCTCAAGTGCAACCTCATACTGGCCATGCCTACACACGACAGGAAACAAAGGTTTCCCCTAAATTCCCTAGGTTCCTTGAAGCTCCTCTGTGCAAGTCCAAAAGCAGTGCCCTCGCACAGCTCTGAACTTCCCTGGAATCCTCTCCCCAGTCCCCTTCAAGGGGACTGTAGCTCTGACCTCAACATCCTGTAGCTCTGACCTCAACTCACAAAGTTCTTCAGAAAAAGCAATCCGTGGCCACTACACTCTATTAAACAAAGAACAGATCTTATATTAAAGCCTTTATGTAGAAAAACAAAACAAAACAAAAAACCAACTCAGAACCAAGCTTTGGCTCTACTTCCAGAATCATGAATCCCTCCTGTTAAGCAGTCACCCTGGTCAGCAGGCTTCTGCTCAGGAGACTCATGCTTTCTCTCTCGCCTAGACTCTTGTCACATTTGCTTCTGCAGTTTGAAGGGGAGGTTCCCCCCTCTCAGTGTAACTTGCGCTCCAGGGAGTCAGGCACTCCGGAGGCGGGAAGCGCACATCTGAAACCTTTTCCCGCCCCACGCAAAGCAGGGTGCTGGACACTGCTCTCCCACCTCTGCAGCCAGGCTTCCTCGCTGTCTTCCGTGACGGAGAAGGCCTGTCTGTGCTCTGCCTCCGCAGCAACAGCCGAGCCAGTCTGGGTCCTGCCCTGAGGAGGGCTCCTGCCACCCGTCTTGCAGTGAGGGATCCCGGCAGGCAAGGAGAACAGAAACACCCCTCTCCTCTCAGATCCCAGACACGTTGCCTGCCGAAGAGAGATTAAAAGAATCATTCACGCCCATGCCCCTTCATTAGTTACAATATTATCTACCGGCGGGAACCGTTCCCGGGGAGCCCGCGTCTCCCGCGCTGCTCCTACACCGGGGCCTGGCTGCCAAAAGGGCCTGGCCCTCCGCCCTGCTCGCCATGTTTTCGAGGGGGGAGGCGGGAAGGCCGCAGCCCGGCTCAACCAGAGCCGCCCGATTTCTGCCCACCCGAACTGCGCGGCACCCACCGCCCACGCGTGGCGACAGGCGGGCGGGCGCAGAGGCCGCGTTCCCAGTTGCCCACCCGGACGCTGCGGCCTGAGGGCCTGGCGCCGCTCAGCCCTAAAAGGGACAGCGCCACCGGGTGCCGCGCTGCGCCGCCGGCAGGTGGCGCTGTGCGCATGCGCGGGGGCCTGCCCGCCGCCTCCCTCGGGGCCGGGGCCGGGGCCGGGGCCTGGGCCGGGGCCTGGGCAGGCTCGGGCTGGTCTCGGGGACTGGGCCCGTACCGCGGTGAGGGACGGGCCGAGCCCAAAAGCACCCGGAGTTCAAGGAGGGGAGCGGGGCGGGGAGGGGAGGGGAGCGGGGCGGGGAGGGGAGGGGAGGGGTAGGCGTTTTGGCTTCGGAAACGGCAGGTCCTGCCAGGCCGTGGCCAGCGGCGGCAGGAGCAAGGGGCTGAGGGCCGGTGGGCAACAACGCCCGTCAGCTGTAACGGGCCCCGGAAACTCATCACACCGTGAAGAGCACGCGAGATTTAAAATTAATAATTACTACAAGTCTGTGGTCTCTTTATATTCGAAGCGAACTGCCTGGAGGATGCCCCCAGCATAATGAATAGGAAATAGGGGGTTTGACCAAGTTGACAGGTCTTCCCAGTTGACTTAACCAGTTGGTTAATAGTCTGAATGCATTTATGATGGTCTTCCCTTACAGGAGGTGATGTAGCGACCAGTCTGCAGGCCCTGTTTGATAATACAGAAGTTTACTAACCCCTCTGAGGCTGTATAACGGGATTTTGTAGTCAGTGGTTAGTGTCTTCCAAAGGGACTCTGTCTTCTGCATGCAAATGCAATGTAATGTTTTGAAAGTTTTAATTTTAATTGTCAAGTTGCACCTTGCTAACTTGTTCTGTCTTTTTTTTTTTTTTTTTTTTAAAGTCTTATGCTGTGAGTAGGGAGGGTTTATCAATGTTTTCAGATCTTAGGCCATATTTTGCTCTTGTATTAGCATGTTCTCAGCCAGAGGCGAGAGTCCGGCTCAGACTCACGAGCTACCTGCCAGCACGTCACCTCTGTGAAACAGCCACCAGCTCCCCTGTGTGCTGGCTCTGGCTGACATGGAGTTAGTAATGTCATGAGATAGAAGATCATGCTTAGCAAGAAAATTACAGTGAGGGAAGTTTTTTGGAAGTAACTTTTACTCAGAGACCGGCTGGGCATCCATCTGCTGGGGGTGAGTGACTGCTTTTGCATCACTTATGGTTTGGGGCTTTTTTCCTCCTTCGCTTCTTGAACTGTCCTTATATCAACCCACAAGTTCTTTTTCTCACTTTTGCCCTTGGATTCTCTCCCCATGCTTCTGGGGGGGAAGTGAGCAAGTGGCCGGGTGGGAGCTTACCTGCCAGCTGGGCTCAAACACCGCCCCCACACACACCATGACAGCTGAAATCGATGCAAAATAGTCTGGAGAAAATCTGAGCACAATCACTAGTAAGGGGTTGAATGTTAAGAAATTCTTGAAAGCAAGTAATTTATTTATGAGCATTTATTTGAAATGCAAGTATTACAGAGTAAAGGTGGTCTTGGATACAAAATCTTTCCTTCCTTATATGACAAGATAAACCATCTTTTTTCCGTTTATTTTTCTGTTCTTGAGCCCTAAATGTTGCTGACGTCTTCTCTGAGGCTGTCCATAGAGCACACTGTGAAAAAGATCAGGCTCACTGGTTTTGGATTTGTTACAGATTAGAAAATAAAATATCTTTCTGAGCCTTTGCAATACAAAAGTAACTACTTGTGCTTCATCAGATGGTTCTTCATATACGGGTGTTTTCATATCTGCATAAGCAGACATAATAACAGCTTGGAAGAGATTGATCAGGACACAGATCATCACCATCATGAAAGAGGCTAGGAAAAGACCACCCAGAAACCTGTTGGATGAAAATGCAGTATCTCTGAAAGCTGAGACACAGTAAGAGAATACAGTCTGAGCTGCGTGAATCATGCTACTGTAATTCCATTCATGCTGCCCAAACACAAGGTAGCCAAAAGCCATAAATACAAAGAAGTACACCACTACCACGAGGGCCATTGAAGAGATCCCGGGAAGGGCTGCCAAAATTGATCTTTGTGCCAGGCGCACGTCATAAATGAATTGAGAATATTTGAGAGTTTTCAAAACTGCAAGAAATGCTAAAAAGCCCGTAGTAATCCTTAAAATTTGATCTAAATGAGAAACTGCATGAAAAGAAATGAAATCATTTGGGTGACCTAAGTAAAACTTCACTGTATCTTCTCCCATCTTAAACTTTGTGAACTTTAAAGGAACAAAAAGGAGAAATGCTGATTTTAAGCCCAAGTTGATTATATTGGAAATGTTTTTAATATAATCTTTTCTTTCTTGGCCTATGGTATGAATCTCATATGCAATGTAAATGATCAGAAAGGCAAGAAGAATTCCGAACACCAACTTTTGAGCTTTAGTTTGCTGATGAAAAAGGGGGAGTGCAAAAGAATGTACTGACAAACTTGGTTTTATGATCCCTAAATTAGACATTTCAAATATGACTGAGATGGTGCAAAAGAGATTTGTATCCGAGTTAAATGTAGTTAGTTCAATGATCACAGCCCATGTCTTATCATCAAGCCAGTTGCTCTGTTGTAGAGCATCCAGCCTTGTCGTTGAATTAGGTTTTCCTTCATTAGGGAAAAAGTAAAACGTGTATCCTGCTGGTCCATATGTGTGCAAATCTCCATATGAATAATACGTCCATGGAGTCCTGTTTTGCTGGTAAGTGAACCCACTGTAACTGCTGGCATCCTTAGGAACAGACTGGTTGGCAACCTTTGTCCAAGTGCCAGCATAGTCGCCTTTCTCTGGGATGTCAGTGCCATATTTGTGAAGACACTGGCTTTTACTGATCACAAAGTTATTTATAAAGCTGTGAGGATGGAAACATTTTTTCTCAGTGCTTTTAGCCCGCACTTGCCTCATCCTAGGCAAACCAATGATTTTGGACCAGCTCTCGGGGAGAAAGGTTGGCTGAATGTCATTGTGGATCAAAGGCAAGAACAAGTCTTTCAGCCACACGTAGATATGTTCTAGCTTATCTACACTGGAGAGTCTGGGAGAGAATTGGCTATGGATGAATCGGTTGTAGTGGAAACTGTTGGTGTTCTCAGTGGAATAGGCAAGAATTAATACCAGTGTTAAAAAGATAAGGTGACTGATGAAACCTGTTGTGAAAGTAAATGCCTTGGCTTCAATTTTTGCCCTTTTCTGCATGTTTGCAATTTCATCAGCTTCTAAAGGCTTATACTGCTTGGTGCCTCTGACTTCAGCAAGTTTCAAGTGCATCTCTCTCATTTTATCCGCAGTCATCTTTTCTTTAGTCAACTTGATCTCAGAATACTTTCCCTGAGTTGACCATGCAATGTTTTCACAGCATTTTGGAAGAATTGTACTCATAGCTGAGAAAAAACTGATTTTTAGAATTGAAAGGAAAAACACGTTCTCAATAAAGGACGTTACAGATGCTATAAGCCACTCCAGTGAAGTCTGATAACCATAAGACAAACCATATACGACAATGAAAAATGATGATATCCCAGTGACAGCTATAACTAGCGCCCAGGAGAGATAGACACACCACCAACAAAGAACTATGGGTGGTCTCTTGTGAACGGGCATGGAGGTAATGCTTGGCGGTTTCCTTCCTTTCTGAAAATTGCCCCCTCCTTCTGCGTAATCATTATTAAAATTGGTATTTGATGTTGGCCTTCTCTGGCAGGCCTTAGCCATTGGAGGGGAATTTGCGGTTATCGTGTGCTCCTCTGTTCCAATTACATTTGCATCCCTTTCAGAAACTGTGCAATTGCTCCAGCTTTGGGAAGCTCCCTTGCTTCTTGTCGTTCTGGAACATGGCGGGCTCTGTGAGCTGCTGGGACCAGGAAGGTTCTCCAAGGGAATACTATTACTCGATTGTGCTGAAGTTTTTGAAAAATGTTCCTTCCAGTTCTTACAATTTTCAGCCGGGAGGGGTGAACTTACCTTTGGGTCTGTCTGAGCCACACCCTGAGGAGAAGATTCCTTCTGGGAATACTTAAATAAGGCAATTATAATCATTTCCACAGGTATGGTAAGCAAAGCACATTCAATTCCTACTGTTATTGATCTCAGATACCTCAAGTGTATTGGAGATTCTTCATTCTTGTCAGCATTAAAGAACATAATGTTAACAAGCAAGTTTAATAATAATATTGCTAAACACGAAGACAACCTTTGGAGCCTGGTGAAAGTGCCAGTGAGAAAGTGAGAAAAAATCGAAAGCCACAGATGGCCCTCTGCCAGGCTGTTGGCAAGTTTAATCAAAAAATAATCGATTCTGGGCAGAGGTGTCTTGGGGTTTGTGACAGAAAATGTCCTGTCTAGTAAGTGATCACCCTTGTCAAGAGAAAGCCATTTCCTGCACATAAAGAACCAGGTCTTCCTGGTGGACATATTCTCAACTTTGGCTCTGCTTAAGAACCAGCTTGGAGATAAGCCCTTGTTATTGTGCCAGACCCTGAAGGAACAAATGTCTCCCAAGTCTTTCTTGGTAGTTAAGAGAAAGCAGTCGGTGCTTCTTTGTTGGAAAGGCAGAAAATCCGGGTGCCGTAAACAATGGACGTCACTTGTGCCATTCTGTCCGATGAGCTGAAGAAAGACATCTGCTTTAGTTCCAGCTCCCCAACGACTGCCCGTGTATAAAGTGACCAAATAGCTCACTTTATCGAAGGGGTCATTGTCTGGCAGAACTATAATCTTGTCTTTGCTGCCTTTGTCAGCCCTGTCTTTTCTAATGGCCCAGAGGGACAAAAGAACATAGACACCAAAAATAACAAGCACTGTTAAGAGGGTCACTGGGTTTTTAGGTATGTCTGCTATCAGGGTTTGTCCCAGATCTACTGTGTTGGGGCTAATTATTACTTTGGCTGCCAGGAACCTGATGTTGAACATGGATGCATTTGATAGAGCGTGAGCTGACAGACTTCTGCGTCTCTGCTTCAGTTTGCAGACACAGTGTACCTTCTGCCAGTCAGTCAAGGAGCCAAGCCTGCACATGTCTTCTCTCCACAGACTTTGAACTCCATCCATAAATAAGCACCGATCACTAAAAATGTGTACATTCACCAGTCTCCGGGTTTGATACCTTACAATGTAGGATGTCAGCAAGACAATGGAGATGTTACAAGTGTCTGTACAGTTTTCTTGAGCTGTGGCTTTCAGCAGTGACTCTGGGAGACAAATAATATAGGGACTGTTAATGTTACAGTCAGCACTAGCTGTCTCATTTTTGATTGCAACTGTTGGCATGTTGTGAAAAGCAGCAAATGAAGCTATGGGATGAGCATCAGTGACTGTGGTACCTGTAAATACTAGCACCTTGAACGTAACTTTTAATTTTGTCAGGATCTGGATGTATATGCTCTTGGCATTTCTGTTGACTTCAAAACTAAATCCTCCAGTTGTGTAAGCTTGTGTTTTATCAGGTCCTATTGCTAACCAAAAAGCTGAAATATCCTTTTCTTTCCTAGCAATAGTAATTTGTACTCCTTCAGGCATGATCCCTACTAGATCCCCGTTAGCCCTGGTCTCTGCCATTTTGAACCCCAAGACCGCTGTGATTTCTGATGTGTAACCTAACCAAGGGAAGGGGTTCTCATCAAACTCAAAAAGGGCAGTGGAAATCACAGCATTCTGGGGCAATTCTGAATACATTCTCTTTTCTAGCGATGGATAAAAGCAATTCCTGCAGGTATTTCTGGTAGAGAAAGCATTTGAAATGTTCCAGGTTTCATCTTTCCTCAGAGTGATATTCCAAAGTTTTGTTTCCATTAGAGTTTCTTTTTCTCCAGGGACTTTGCCCTGGAAAATTATCTCTGTTATATAGTCCATGATGGAGAAGACTTGTTTAACTCCACTTACATTGACATTCCTCCGAGGCAGAAGAGCAGCTCTCAGGATGTTGAACAAGCATCTTAGTATTCCAGTGGTCTGAATTTCTACTTCCTCAGACCAATGGCTCTCATTCCTCTGTATCTTCAGCATTCTCATTACTTCTCTCAGTTTCTTAATGGCAAGTTCTTGTGATCTAATGCTCATTTCATCAGCTTCCTCTGTGGCTTGAGAAAGAGAAGCAACTACTTGGTTGATTTCCATTGCATTGTCAACTGAAATATTCAGGGCTGTATTAATCAGCCTTTCCCGTAACGAAACCTTAGGGAACTGGGGAGTTGATTTAGCTTTAATATAGTTTAAGACCGAGGCTGTCAGATAAGCCAAATAACCTGCGCTAAAATAATCTCCAGTCTGGAGATAAGATGTCATCGGTGCGCTTGAACCGGTCACTGATTCCAGCAGTTGGTGAAACACAAGAGCTAGTGGTTGTCTGGTGACTGGGTCCTTTACACGGACATTTAAAGTCACTTGGGTAAACACCCCAAGGGAATTGTGGACTTGAACGTAAAGTGTCAACATGTACTTCTGAGAGGGTACTCCAACTGGGAGAAAAGATGGAGGAGTTTTAGGCTGATAACCAAAGTACAGAATTGGGCCAAATGTGTTTTCCATCACAGAAGTTATTTTGGTAGTCTGGGGTATTGTGGAAGCTACTATCACTTTATATGTCAGAGGTAAATTGCTGTCAGAAAATCCACTGCATTGAACAACAAATTTTGTCAGAAAGGCTGTACCCCAGTGTGGGCTGATGCTACATTTGCCAGCCCTAGGAGCAGAATTTACCTTAAATGCGTGTCTGTAGATTGAGGACCTACCATCCCAGGTAGTCACTTTCAACAGAAGTATGTAGGATCGATGTGCAGTCTTTGTAAAAGTCAGAGCATGTATAGACAGGTAAGCCCCAGACCTCCCTGTTGAGGTTCTGGAAGACCAGTCAAAGCTAATTTCTGTAGAGTTTCCTGAAAAAAGGGACCAGTAGTAGGCTGTCTGGCTGCTTAATCTACAGTTTAGGCATTTTCCAGACAAGGTAAATCTCTCTGTTGGAATTAGAGTGTTACCACAGTTTTCAAGGCATATCACGTCCAGAAGGGGTGGGGAGCCAGGCTGCACTTGTATGGTTTGGTCAGCGTTACTCCTCCTTCTATCCTTTTGAATCACTAGACGGAAGTAGTATACAGCGTTTCCTCGGAGGGGTTCTGGTGGCATTACTTGAACTGGACCTGAGGATGTTAACCATTTCAAATCCCTCTGGGCTGGATGGCATTCCTTTCCTGGGCTGAGTGTCATTTTTTTATAATCTGATACTGCTTTAGTGCAATACCAAGTAAATGTGATTCCTTTTAGTCCTTCCTGTGAATCAGGATCATAGGATGCAGAGCCATCAAGAATCCAATTATCAGAAAAACCCACTCTGCGGAACGAGCCTCCTGCAATATGTGCCACTAGATCAGCAGGCTCAATTGAAATATAAATTTTATCTGAGCCCCTGAGGACATTTTTGGTACCAACTGGCATTACTTCAACAGTGAAATTAAACAGATACAACCCGTAATCGAAAGTAAAACTGGGAACAGTTAAGAGTATTGTATCTATACCATGTAATGAAGAAGAGTTCATTGGTTTATCCCAGTCCGGAGGAGTTGTTGTGTCCTGAACACGATAGATTCGCCACAAGGACTTGGTAAATACACCAACGTTGCAGATTGATATCAATCTGACATAGAGGAAAAAAGGTACCCCCCTTTTCTGGTGCAGGACATTGGAATGAAGAACAGGTCTCTGAATGAACACTTGGCGTAGGAAACAGGATTCTTTCTGGCTTGACACTGGTACTTCTATGGTTTTTGCAGCATAGTTGTTGACTCTGACTCCTAAAAGAGCCGGTTTAAGCGCACTTCTGGTACAGTTCACTTTTGCCACAAGCCCCGTGTATTTCTCTGGATCAAAGGGTAAAGCAGAGCGACGGACAAAACGTGTGGCGTTTCTTACATGATTGTTGTATGTGTACGTGCTGTTCTGAAGAAGGTGGTCCTTTTGTGTTGCAAAAAGCTGCAGATGGAAGGTCCACTCACATTGTAGCATCGGATGTTGTGCAGGGATAAACCACACTAAATAAGTAAAGCTCTGCAGAAAAGGACAGCCACTGCTGAAAACGTGGACTTCAAGGTCTCTTTCTGCCAGAGACCTAAACAAAGCCCTCTTCTGATTCATATAAAGGTACATATTGAACTTGTACCACTGGAAGGCCACAAACTCTATGGAGAGTAAGTAGGAGAGCTCCTTGTGTTGGTAGAACACAGTGCGTGTGTTAGGGCTATCTGTGGAAATAGGGCTGTTGTTTTCTTTGGTTGTGTAAAACGTTCCGTGTTTGTACCTGAAAATGTAAATGCTCCTGTCAGTCTTTCCCGGGTGAAGGTTGACATGTGTGGGAGTTTCTCTGCCTGCTGTTAGGCTCAGGGTACCATTGAGTAGATGTAGTTCTCCCGTCAATTCCTCAAACCTCTTTCCATCAACATGAAAATAAATGCTGGCCACCACCACCTCACCTGGGCTCTGAGGTGCGGGAACAGCACAGAAGTTGCTCTGCAGAGTAATGGAACTGTAGGAACAGAGCCAACCTCCTATAGCCTGCGTGTCTACCAGTTTGTAGGCCAGCGTCCTTGGCATAAGGGGCTGAAGCCTCCAGGAGAGGCTGAGGGGCTGTTGAGGAACATTAAGGAGCTTGGAGCCGACACTGAGAATGTGCAGCACGTCGGGCTCTACCTTGAGAGAGAGGCTGAGGCTTATCTGAGGCATCTGCTCAATGCTGACTGAAGCAACGTGGAGCCCCTGATGCCTGTACCGCACAGTCAAGCTGTAGCTGTAGTAGGTGGCACAGGTTTGTTGCAACTCAACTGTTGGGTAGACAGCAGGTGGTGGCGTGTCTTGGTGCTCGCTGCTGGGAAGGAGGAGGGTAGAGGGGCTGCCTCCCTGGCTGCTGAAGCGGTACTGCCAGCTGGCACTCTTGAGGCGTGCACACCAGCCCAGATGTACTGGCTGCCACACGCGGATCAGGTGTGTCTGCGGCCAAAGCACGAACAGATGCATATCCTGCCCAGACATCTCGATGCTCAGGTTCTGGTGAAGGCACTCGGGTGCAGCACATGAAGCAGATGAGCATTGCACTGTAAGGAGGCTGGAGGCCACGGCTGGAGGAGCGTGTTCACGTAGGAGGCCTGCCTGCAGCATGACCTGGCCTGACCAGCGTGTTGTCTTCTTCACCCAGGCCGAGTTCAGGTACCAGAAGCAGTGTGGTGGGAGTGGTGGCCGCCCCTCTTTCCTCTCCACCTCTGGTCTTGCTCCTGGGGCTGGCTGGTAACGCAGGGTCATGGTGCTGTTCCACAGGCATGAGACCCAGCTCTCGTTGTCCCGCCGTTGAGAGACTTGTCCCTGAGGGCCCCAGCAGGTGACCAGCAGGGGCGGTGGCTGGAGGCGTGGAGAGGAGGCCGCCCAGCCTCGGGGGCAGCAGCCGAGCAGCTGAAGGAGGAGAAGATGGAGCGCTCTCATTGCGGTAGGAGGCGAAGGAGAGGAGGCAGCGCAGCCATTGGAGTGGAGTGCAGCCTGATGGAGGTTGACAGTTGGGGTGTCCCAACTGCTGGAGAAGGGCTCCAAGGAGACCAGTGGCTGCTTCCCACCCTCCTCCCCGAGCACGGCTGGTGAGAAAGGTATTTACCTTCAGCAACAGCGGATCGTGTGTGGATGTACCCGATGCCACCATAAACAAGCGTTTCGGGGCCAATAACCTTCACGAACCACATCCGTGCCCAGCACCGCAGCCCCCCCTCTGAGCCACGGTGTGTGAGGGGCGGGGAGCCGCTGCCAACGGGCCGGGCGGCGCACGGCCCCGCCCGCTGCTGGCCCGGCCCCGGCTCCTCCTCCTCCTCCCTCAGGGACGGGAGGTGCGGGGCCGCACGACGACGGCAGCGGAGCCGCCGCCGTTGGGGGATTATGGCGCCGCTGAGAGACTGTAAGGTGAGGGCAAGGTCTGAGGCGGAGCGGGACGGCGAGGCGACCCGCCTACCCTCCCCGGCCCCGCCGCAGGGACCCAGCGCGGGGAACTGCGGCCGCTCTGCCCGTGGATCTTGCTCCTGCCGGGCGCCCGGAAGCGGTGTGCGGCCGTGTGGGCCTTGGGGAGGCTCCGAGAGCCCGGCTGGGAGAGGGGCTGCTGGGTCTGAGGCGGGAGGGATGCTGAGCCGAGCCGGCTGAGGCTGACGGGAGGGCGCAGAGAGGCCGTCCCGGTGTGGTGAGGCCTCTGTGGGAGCTGGTCCCCTTGAGACCCCCCCCCCCCCCCCCCCAGTAACCCTTACACTCGGGGTGGGTTTGAGGTGGGGTGAGGCTGCTGGTGGGATCTGCAAAGGGGGATGAGTCGCTGCAGCCTTCCCTTCCGCGGGGGAAGCAAACTCGTCCCTGAACATCTCTGGGTCGCGTTCATAGTGCAGGCCTGCCCTTTCTGTGGGCCTCCTTCTTTTAACTCTAAACCAGCTTCGAGTCCAAGGGTTCAAAATCTGTCTGCAGGAGCTGGTTACTGATTAGTCTTTTGCGTGCTTTCTTCCTGATGAAGTTCACTCTACTCCTTTTTGGTTTTTTTTTGGTTAATTAGGCAGGAGGAGGTAGCAAAAGAAGCCTTGAAGATCTTCTGAGAGAGTGTTGTAGGTTCCTGAACTCTGGAGGGCTGCCACTGGAGTATCAGAGGATGTGCTAACAGCAAACTGCAAAGAGCAGAGGTTCCTCAGAGCCAGCTGGGATTCTAGCAGGAACAAAAATACAAATAAAGAGTTGCCAGATCCTGTGACTAAACTCTCATATTAAAGCAGGAGAAAAGGGCAAGGCTTTGGTCTTGCCAAGAAGCAGCAAGAAGAGCCAAGGCCATGGCGCTTCAAGAAGCATCACAGAGAAGAGTCTCTTCTGGAGTTAGAGAGGAAGGTGGTGGGAAGTTAGCGTAACAGAATTCAAAGGCAGCGTGTATGGAAATGGGAGGTGATAACTGTTTTACAAACTCTCCAGGTTGATTTTTACCTGCTTGCACCCCCCTCTGGTGTATTTCTTCAGTCACAGTCTGATACCTGAGTACAGACAAGCCCCCAAGACATGAGTGTCCCAAGTAGTCTGGGAAGGACCACTTGCGTACGACCCAGAGGACAAGGGGTGCTGGCTCATCTGTACTCCCTGTAGCTCTTTGGTTCTTGGTTGGCAACAACAGATAAGTTTTAGGACAGATCTTTTAGGAGCCAGCAGCTGTTACAGGCTGGTTCTTCCCTGCAGTCTCTTTTACCGGCATGCCGACAGGAGTAGTAGTGGCATACATGACATGGTAGCCTTGCTGCCATCCTCCTGTTGCCAGAGCAGGAATCTTCCAGTAAGGGGTGAGTTGCCTTGGCAGAGCAGAGGCTTTCTAGAGGATGGAAACAGCATGTACCTCAACTAGATCAGCAACGTCCTTCGTGATGGATGCAGGCCTTTTTTTCAGTAACCCTAGTTCTGCTTGTTTTTCTCATGCTTTCGTGCAGACGTTTTCATTCCAGTGAATCTTGGTATTAACAAATCCCCTCCGAATGGGATGACAATTTCTACCTGGCAAATACCTCGAGCTGTTGTGCAAAACAGTCAGTGACATAGAGAGCTGCTTCAAATGGAGCTTGTTTTAGACAACTAAAGATGAAAGTGGTTTGTGGCCTATTTTGCAGGGCGCCTTGAAAGGCAGCCTGTAAGTAGCAGGCCTAACTTGGCTACCCTCTTGACTTTTCTTCTTACACTATTTCTGGATATAGCATGGATTGTAAAGAAAATTTGTAATTTTACATTCCAGTCTAGTCTTTCAGGCTTGTAACTGAACATGCAAGCGCTTGAGCTGCTGGAATGTGAGCTTTTAATCCAATCACAGTGGCAAAGCTTTGGGATAGTATTATGTAGGTGTCTTTGCCTGGTTACTTAACATTTTTGACAGTTGGGTCATTTGGACCAGGAGATACCTAAAGTGTAAAATGAGATGAACTGAATTCTTGCAGCATCTGCGAGGACTGATCCCCCATTAGGAGGAGTCTGAATTGGCTGCCCTAGGTCTTTTTTTATGTCTATCCTGTGTGTTCTGTGTACTGGAATAAAAGTAATGCTGAAGTGATTGGGGCAGCTCCTCAAATGTGGGTATACTTAAGCAAGAATATATATGGTGTGCTGAATGTAAGACTGTGCTTGAGAAGCCTACGGTTATTGAGGCAGTGATGGGTATGGTAAAGGAATGCTGAATGGAGAGTGTTTAGTAGAAGTAAACCCAGATGTTATTAAAATACATGAATGGGTTGCCAAGTGAAGCACCTCAGCTTGTTAGGTGACAGGCTTTGTGGCTGTGTGGCCATACTGTGTGGGAGAAAAGGCCTGCAAGCAACTAGAGATTACATGCCTGTTTGCTGTAGGCACCCACATTGTAGGCATTTTGAAATAGGCATTGGATTTTTCATTTTGTTGCCTGAGTCACTTAAGTGAGCAGTAATGGAGGCAGCCGTGAACCAGGGTGCTGTAGCTGCTGCTGCTTAATTCCACCATTGAGTAAACTGCACATCTGCCTTATAAACTCTTTTCATTCTCCGGCAGCTAGCCAGGAGATGGAGCACCTCAGTCACTGTTACACAGCTTGCTAAGAAACTGTGGCAGCCTGATTCTGTTCTGCATTTTGGCTTTATCAAATGCTCATGTTTGTTCTTTCATAAGGCTTGTGTAGAAGCCTGTGATCCAAGTTCTTTGTTGGCTGAACTCCAACGACTCGGTGGATTTGCTCTCTCAGGCTATTTGGCCTACAAGTTACTTAAGGTATTGATTTCAGTTATAAGAAAACAGGGGTTTATTCTAACGTGTCTGCTTCACACGAGATGTGTCGGCAGCAGGGCACTAGCCAAAACTTGAGTTCTAATGAATTAAGAATTAGTCTCATTATGAGATGCGTAACCCATCAAGATTTTCTGTTACACTTTATAATTTGTTGCTTCTTTATTCCCACTGTTAACCCCAATTTACTGAGTCTTCAGATGTAACTACAACTGTTTGTGTATCTGCTTACATTGTCCTTCCAGCTTTTCTCTTTTTTTTTAAAAAAAAAAAAGGCTTAGTTGACGAAAATATCAAAACACCATCAATTTGAAAATCTGTTGGCGTAGTCTGGAAAATGAGCGTGTAAAATGAGCAGGTTTTTATTTGTTTATTGTGCAGGCCTGGCAGGATGCTGGACTTGTCCTGTCCACTACTAGCAATGAAGCCTGTAAACTATTTGATGCTACGCTGACCCAGGTATGACCAAAAAGTGTAAGAAAATGTGATTTGAAGGGGTTTGTGCATGAAACAGTCTTTGCTGTAGTCAATGTTTAAATTTCTTACCAACTGGGAGAGCCTCACAATCAGGCTGCTAAAAGAGTTCAGCCATTAGCAGGCAGCAGAAAAACCTCGTAGCAGAGGGCTATGCTGGATGCTGCAGCTGTGGGGAAAACTGCAGCCAGTGTACTCATCCTGCTTGACGTGGGAGAATCAACCAGTGGACATAAACCACCTAGAAATCCATGGTTATTAGTGCTGCTAGTGGCCAAGCTACCTTAAAGAAAACAGTTTTTCTGTTTTCCCACTATGCTGACCCTGTCCAAATCCAAAGTTTGTCTTTTAGCCATTTGTCTTGCTTGCTTTTGGATTTTACACGAGACATTGAAAAAAAGCCCAATATCACCAGGCATTCCTCAACCATCTCTCTGTCTCTCTTACAGTACGCAACCTGGGCCAATGATGAGAGCCTTGGAGGTATTGAGGGGTGTCTCTCGAAGTTAAAAGCAGCAGATCCAAATTTTGGTAAGTACAACATTTAATTCTGAGCATGGAAAGTGCTGGATAATACCTTCTGTCTTGGTATTTAACTTACTTCCCACTTGCCTAAACAAAGTGTTGGGTTATAGAATTCTGTAAAACTTCTTCAGAGTCTAGAGCAGGTTGGGATGGCTTTGTGTGGTTTCGTTTGTTTTTTTTTTCTTTTCATTTCAAGTCTTTTCAAGTGGTTATCATCAAAAGCCTGTAAAAACTTTAGGCTTATGAGACTTCCTGACCCCCGTGTGTACAAGTCTTGCTCCAAATAAACAAGCAACCCCGCCTCGTCTGTACGTAGAGATGAATTACCTGCAATGCTGTACAGCTCAAGTTGTAACGTGCTATTTTCTGTAGTAATGGGACATGTCATTGCTAATGGTTTGGAGCTGATCGGCACTGGAAGTTCAGTGCGGCTCAACAAAGAGCTGGACAGTGCAATGAGAACGATGATGATGCTTTCAAAATCACAGCCACTGACTGAGCGGGAGAAGCTTCATGTATCAGCACTGGACATGTTTGCCAGTGGGTAAGTTCACTGTCATCCCATTTAAAGGACTGTGAAGAGTTTAGCCGCCAGAGGTGGAAGAGATAGTTGGTATTAGTGTTGCCTGACACTAGCTGAGATCTAGCAAAAGATCAGGGTGAGATGTCAGTGGTTGTTCTTGAATTTATCTCTCCAAACTGTAAGCACCACGGCTAGTTAGTGAGCAGCACCATAGGAGGGGAGATGCTCTATTGCTACTGCTTCACATCGTTAAGCACTCTCTGTTTTAAAGCTGTCACAGCTCCTTCAGTGGAATATATGCTTTAGAACTAGGAAACTAAATGCGTAACTACAGTAAGGTCCAATATAATATAACACAGACTTGGATCCACAGAAGCAGAGCTACAAACAGACCTTTCTTCTGTTTTCTCCCTGTGTCAAAACTTATTTCCTCTGTAAAATAGGGAGATAGCAGAGAGTCAGAAGTGGTGTAGAGGCCCACTGTTCCCTTCAATATGATGAACGTGCACTGCAGAAGGTATGGGGTAATGATTCACTTCCATCATTTGTTTGTCAAACAAACAGGTGAGCGTGGATTTGCCTCGTGTACTTCTTAGCAAAGGTAAAGAGGAAGCTACTGAAGCCCTGTTACTATGGGTTTGATTTTCGCTAGAGGAGAGGGAAGGTGTCTTTGCACGTGTGAAGTTATATTAATTATGGTAGGTCTCTGTAAAAACTGTTCAGCCCTGTAGGAAAACCTTTAGACTTACGCTTTAAGCTCATTTCATTTTCCGTGTGTGTTACAGTGACTTGTTCTAATCCAAGGATGTTTCTGTCAAAAGGTTTCCCAGAAGGCGCTCAGTGAAGATAATGCCGTTATTACTTTCGAAAAGACTAAGGAATTCCTTCAAGGAAAAAAACAAAGTCATTTGATGTTGAATTTTCTATTTTTCAGAACAGCATGAGTTTAGAACTAACAGTAGAGGCAGGTATGTGTGCCATCTCTCAGCAATGAAATTAATTTTTTATTTCTAGCCAGCTTCCAAAAGCTTGTGATCTATGGGAACAGATTCTGCAGAGCCACCCAACTGACCTGCTAGCCCTCAAATTTTCCCACGACACTTATTTCTACCTGGGATATCAGATACAGATGCGAGATTCTGTTGCCCGGGTTTATCCTTTCTGGACACCCGATATTCCACTAAGCAGGTGGGTCATGCTTCTTTTTGAAAATTACTTTTTATCTGGTGTGCGCGTACTTTGTGTTTTTTGAGTTCAGACACATCTAAATAGCAGGATCTGTTGGAAACAAACATGTAGACAAAATCGAGGGCTTAGATGTGAATCAAACCTGACCACATCTCTCCTGTATCCCTGTTGACGCTGTTGTTGAGTGTTTCTTCTTAAGCGACCTGTGGCTCAATTAGTAAATTTTGCTGTCAAATATGGCACATGGCGTGTAACAAACAGGATAAAATCATGTCCTCGCTGAGAGCAGTGGCAAAACTCCTTCGGAATCACATTGTGGGTGATAGAGCACGTCAGTGGAAGGAAGCTGTAACTTGGAAATGTAGTTCTGAAATAAATCTCTGGCGTATACCATAACAGCTGGTGCAGCGAAGACTGACAGGAAGGCAGAATTTTTAAAAAAATTTTTTAATTCAATTCTGAAAGTTTTGGTTTCCCAAAGTTAATTCAGGATAATCTGAATCCATTGTGAATAGTTAATAAAAACTTACTTGGGATAATTTTTAAAAATTTTTAAGACCTGCTAAACTATTTGAAAGCTTTTACCTTTATACAAAAAAAAAAATTGTTAAATTTTAAGTTAAGACATATCCTTAGAGACAGATGAATAGACAACCCGCAGGCAACCATAACTTTCTGAATACTTTATGAATGTTGCTGTAGACCCATGCACTGTACCTCCATATCCAGCACAATCTTTTCTCCTCTTTTTCTGCCACAAACAGTGCAGACAATACAGACTGAAGGCTAACCTAATAATGAAGCTGAGGTACCCACAATCTCATGGCACAGAGGGGAGTGTCAAGAGTCTCATTTTTCCAGTTGTGTTACCTCAACTCGGAAAAATCTAAACTCCTTAGTTGTTTTTACTACCGTATGCTGGTTTCGTTTGTTGGGGAAGTAAGACGACTTGGCAGTTTTGACTGCATTTTTAGAAACTTTTCTGGACACAATGTTACAAAAGTGCCAGTTGTTGTCCTCTTAATTGTAAAGCAACAGGAAAAGCCCATATGCCACGCATTTCTTGAAGTATAAAAACCTGGCAAGTACTCCTTGTCCTCAGGTTTACAGGGATGTAGAGTTATATGTGAATTCATATGTTGGAAAAAAAAATATAAAATCAACTTTTATTCATCTCGATCCATGAAATAAATCAGTTGCAACATGCCACACACATTTTAGTAGTTCCTTTGCCTCAGGAGTTTAAAACCAAAACCCCAACGCTTACTTTGAGAAGCAGAAACATATCCTGTGGTATTTTGCAGTCTACGAATTTGCAAATAGAATAGCAGTTAATCATATAATCATTTAGGTTGGAAAAGAGCTTTAAGATCGAGTCCAACCATTAACCTAACGCTGCCAAGTCCATCACTAAACCATGTCCCTCAGCGCCACATCTACGTGTCTTTTAAATACCTCCAGGGATGGTAACTCAACCACTTTCCTGGGCAGCCTGTTCCAATGCCTGACAGCCCTTTTGGTGAAGGAATTTTTTTCTTATATCCAATCTAAACCTCCCCTGGTGCAACTTGAGGCCATATCCTCTTGTCCTATCACTTGTTAAATATTTCTTAAGATGACTGCATCAGGTATATGTGTAAGAGCGTGTAACAGCCCTAATTTTCCTTTACATTGGGCATTTGTGGCTTAATGGGGATGCTTTACAACCAGTTTTAAAGGGCTACTTCACATGAAACTGCTTGACTATAGTTTTGTGGGTACTGGAGCAAGTGCAAAAGGCTACCCTTAGGTGTTGCTTTTGAGATGTTGAGATCACTGTGGTGACAGCACTGTCTCCTAGCTTTCTAATTCTGCGTCTTGCAAAGGTTATGGAGATCAGCAGATTATATAAGGTAGAATTAAAAGCTGCACAGAACAAAGATGTAGATCTCAGTTCTCAAAACACTGGTGATGTGCATCTTGTTAGTGTTTCCCATGCTGGTGTCTCTGGGCCTCTCGTTTCCTGTAAGTATGAGCTAATTGTGCTTTATTCTGCAAACTTGAACCATCATTGTAACTTGAATTGTAAGGACTATTTTGAGTTAAAAGCTATTTCTAATAGGCTTTTTCAGTCCTAGCTTAAATCTAGTTCTAAATAGATGATGCACTTTTTTTTCCCTTTTGCTTAGCTACGTGAAGGGCTACTACTCTTTTGGACTCATGGAGACAAACTTTTTCGATCGTGCTGAGGAGCTTGCCCGTGAGGTAAACTGCCTGTTGTTAGCGCTAAAAGGTTTTAGAGTTCTTAAACCTGGTCCCTATCTCTGGGTGGCGGTTTGTGCAAATGCCATGAACTGACTCGCTCCATCATCCCAGCTGTTAGTAGAAGTAGCAAAGAGATAAAGCTCAACATGGAAACGCTCGTAGAGTTGCATAAGAGAATGCTTATGAAGAGAAAGAGTTCACGAACTATTCCTTAGGAAGATTCCCACATCTATGCCATACCCTGGCAGTTTCATCTTGACTGTATTTCCTTCCATTGTTTATAAGCATGCCTTGTCAGATGGTGTCAGAACACTGTATAAAATCCATATATTATCCCATCTGCTTTTTCTCCCGTGTATAATTGGCTGTTTACTCCTATTAAAGAATGTTGGATTGGTTTAATGTAATCCACTCTTGACAATCCATCCTGTTTGGGTTCCCTCTCCCTTTTTTCCCAGATGCTTGTTTCTTGATTATTGAACAATTAACTCTATAATGTTCCTGGGGATCAATTTTAGCTGGCCTGTTTCCTTTTTATGAAGATAGTAATTATACTTGACTTTCTCCAGTCCTTAGGATTATCCCTGTCCTCCAGGAGTCTCAGACACAATTAATTTCTAATGGGTGTTTTTGCCAAACTTCTGTTACATCAAATTGCTGAAAGTGACAACAGAGACTGGAAGTTAACGTTGAGCGTCTATGAAGTTAACGGCTAACTTTGTGAAATGCCTAAAACCCTAGTGGGAGGTGTTGGAGCAAGGAAGAGGAATTTGCTGAATAGTCAGAGCTGGCCATGTTCTTGTAAAAGAAATGGTAACCTGCAATGCCCTACGTCCTGGAATATACCATGCCTATGCATGCAGTTCTTTCATGGCCGGTACTGATGCACGTCTGCGAAATAAACATCATATGATAATCTTCATTAAAGCCTGCATTTTAAAGTATTTTGCAGGTATTCATTTCTATGCAGTAGAAGCTGGGAAGTGAAGTCAGCCAATAAATATTTTCTTCCTTTACTGTCCAAATCAGTTCCTGGCTGTGGTTAGTTGGAACGGTACAGGGATGTACTTAACATGCATCAGGTGAAAAGTAGGCTCTTGTTTCTATATCAGCAGTGATAAATATTGTTATTTGCAAGTTTGCAAGCTTCATCATGTTTTCCCTTTTTTCACTCATAGGCTTTGGCGATAAATCAAACAGATGCATGGTCTGTACATACTATAGCTCACATAAATGAAATGAAAGCAGAGGTGAAGAAAGGGTTAGAATTTATGAAGGAAACAGAAACCAACTGGAAGGTAAACATTCTTGTAGCATCTCTGGAAAAGTCCTTCTAGCTCTTCTTTATCTCTTCCAGCCAAACTCTTGATTTCTCTGTGTGCAATTCCTTCCTATCTGTAGACATGTTACAAACAATGAAAATTTTACATATTAGAAGAGACTATCACTTGAGGTACTATTACTATCCATGCTGCTTTTGAACCAAGAGGCAGAAAAAAATGGTGTATTAGAGGGACACATACTGTAGACTACTTTAAGCCATCGTTATTATGACTGTACACAAACACCAAACATGTCAGTAGGCCGGGATTCACACAGACTGTCCTCTCACACTGCCTTACTTTAACTAGGAATATTGTAATAAATACTCTTTTCAGCAAGTGTGTGGTTTGTACATGCATGTGCACGCACACGCAGCCCTCCCTGCTAGTTTCTTTTTCCTGGTGGAACTGATTAGGTATTTCACGTGGCCTTTTACAGTCAGGTGAAACATCAGACGTGAAAATTGTGATTTATTGGTGTATGATTTATATATATGTGATTTATTGTGTGGTGTATAAAACTAAAGTGGCCTGTGATATGTTCACAAGCTTTTTGCTGAGACTGAGGTGGGCACCGAGAGTCATTTGAGGAACCTGGCTAAAGCTCTTCATGAGCACCTGAGATGATGTGTGAAACGACACAGTCAAATAAGAGGTTTTAGAAGATGCATAAAATATCTGTTTGCTTCTGGATAGGGAAGGATTTTTAAAGGTCAACTGTAAAGAAAAGCGAAATGATGCTTTTTTCTCTTCTGGGGTACTGGAGTTGCTTTATATTCCCAGCAAATTTTAGTATCTCTCAGAGTATTGAACAGCTTAATTAGTCAGTAATATGGTCCTTTGCTGTAATTTGTATTTGTGTTGGACAGCATGTGTTTTCCCAATGATTGTGTGTGTCATATTCAAAGTAGAAGGCTGAGAGGTTTGAATTTGTTAGAACCTGTAAGAGTCTATTTTTAGAGTCATCTGAGCTGACCTTTCCACCTCACCCAAAGAGCAGGGCTGGAAAATGAGGTTAGAAGGACTGTTTATTTTGCCCTTGTTTTTTTAAGTTAAGATACCAAGCTTGGAAGTGCAGGCAGAAAACCCTTGCTTGAGGTTCATATCTGTCATTTCTCAGAAAGTATTTTGCCCCTTGTTCTATTGGTTTTAAAGAAACGGTGGTACAGGGGGCTGATAGTTTGGGTGATACCATAAAAACTCCCCATCACTGACTTTTGCATCAATTTTTGAACCCTTTGTTAAAATAGTTGCATGCCTCTTGTCATTTACAGCCTTTATCCAACTAAAATAAAGTAATAAAGTGCAAGATCAATAAGTAGAATTGTCTGATGTACCTTTGTGCTTGTCGCAGTATAGTTAAGATCTATGACAGGTGATGTTATAGTGATTTTTATAATCGCTTCTTTTGTGCAATATTTTTCATCTTAGCCATCATGAATACAGAGCGTTAAAATGTAAACGCATCAAAAAACAGCAAGTCTCTCTCAGGGATTTAATAAAGTTGCTTGTATTTTGCCTGGTGATTTTAAATTTTTATCTAATGACCAGGATCATCTACCTGTATTGCCACAGTATTTGGCCTCCTTATGTTGTTTTTAATCCATCTTTCTCCTTCCCAATAAGTGGCAAAGATTTGCTACAGGTTTTCTTTACTTTATAGTTTTGTTTCTCCACCACCCTCCACCAAAATCGGATGCCATTTGTTTTATACGTACATTTCAGCACAAAATCAAAAGGGGCAAATTGGCAGAGAGGTCTCCTCTGGCAAAACAGTGCTGTTTAGTATTAAATGGGAATGTTTTTTCTCATGAGGTGTTGGAATGAGTTCCCATAGCCTACATTTATTTATTTATTTATTTAGTAACCTGCAAGCTTCATTCTCCTTTAGCAATTTAATCTCATTCAGAACTCAAAATCAGCAGCAGAAAAAGGGGGTTCTTTCATTCAGTGAGGTAATCCCATGTTCTTGTTTGTATGACATTTGGAATTGTAGTAAACTTGATATTATCAGCCAAGCACTTAACTACATCAGTTGCTCAGGTTTGGTTTGTGATTTAATATTAAGCAAGTAAAGATTACCAGAATGTTTATCTTAGCACCATAAAGTTCTGACATTCACTAGGAACCTTTGTGCTTCCTGACAGTTGTCACCATTTTCACGAAGATGCTTTTTCCACTTGTGAGAACATTAACTACAGCACTGGGAGAGAATGAGAGGAAAGGGATGAACCTTTCTGGTATTTCAATTTTGACCAAAGGATTATGGAATTATTTTCCTGTTTGTCGATTCTCAGTGTGCTCACTAAAGTGAACTGCAATGATGCTGTCTTGAAGTGCAGGCTAGGGAAGAGGATTTGCTGAAAAGGACAGTGCAAAGTTGGTACGGTTCAGCAAATACTCATCTCATCTTGTGAACTGCCAATGCGTTTGGTATCTGGTCCATAATATAACATATGTTAAAGAAGAAATTCCTCTCTGTCTAAGCTGAATGTCTGGACGGATGGGATAAATGGCCCTCATAAAGTGGGTATCTCTCTCCACTGACTATCCAGGTTACTTTAGACACAATTCCTTAATTTTGGATAGGATAAATCTCACTCTTGTTATAGATTGTGGGGTTTTTTTCCTAAGGAAAAAAAAAAGTGCTGCAGAAGGGTGAATTCTGAGGCAATTGAAATTCTTCTCTGGAAAATGACGTGGGGGAAACATTGTTTTTGAGGCGTCTCCCTGAGCAAGAAGCAAACGTACCAATTGAGAAGGTATCCTGGCAGGTTGATTTAAAGTTCTTGTCTTTTCTGTCTCATTAAGTATTCAGTTTTGCTGAAAACAGAAATCTGACTAGATATGTTTAAATAGGAAGTTATTTTGTAAATAATATTTTCTCTACTCTCTTCTTTTTTTTTTTTTCCAGAACATTGATATGCTTGCTTGCCATAATTACTGGCACTGGGCTTTATACTTTATTGAAAAGGTAGGAGGTATTTTCACATAGGTGTTTTATTGTCCAGATAGGTCATTCATCTAATGCTATTTAAAAGGCAGACCTAACATTTACAGGTTTTTTTTCCAGCTGTTTAAAGAGGTGTTTCTATAAAACAGCACAATGCCATTTTTACAAGCTAGTCCTTTATTACAGTTATTTTGAGAAGTTTTAATTACATTGGTCAAAGTTACATGATCTTTGCACGTTGAAAAATCGCTGTGAGATTATTGCATGTTTGAAGATCAAAGAGTCTCACTAATTACACTTGGCAGAGTTATTTGACAGAAAGATGAACTTGGATCTCTAATTTTCAGACAAGAATTAGACAAAATTCTCTCCAAATTCAGTACTAATTTGCTGGCCCAAAAATTTGCTGACTATAAAGAAGAGGCAAGGAGCTCTAAATTTGGTCACCCATATTATTAATTATTAATGTTACTAATTCTTGCTATTGAAACACTTTAAAAATGGTTGCGATTTTATCCAACCTGTCTGGTTGCAATGCTGAATTTCCTTGTATTTAATAATGCTTGGCACTCGTGGGGTTCAATTCAGTAGGGTGACAAACGTGACATCATCAAGAAGGCAGTGTACTTGAGAACAGAGCAACTTGCTTGTGTTCCGTATTATTAACATAGAAGGAGCATAATTCTCGACAGCAGTCTAGTAGCTTGTTTATTTTGCCACCTTCTACCTGTGCAACGTTTTTGTTGGCTGCTTAAAATTATTTTTCTTCCTACCTTTTTGCATACACCGTGGGATGCACTAATTTTTGCAGAAATCCCTGAAAGGAACATTAGAATTGAGAGGTAATAGCTTGTCTTTCTCCTTCATGTGTAACTTAACACCAGTATTGGTACCTATTGGACGGGACAGGGGGTAATGCTTTTAAATTGGAAGAGGAGAGATTTAGATTAGATATTAGGAGGAAATTCTTTACTGTGAGGGTGGTGAAGCACTGGAACGGGTTGCCCAGGAAGGTTGTGGATGCCCCATCCCTGGAAGTGTTGAAGGCCAGGCTGGATGGGGCTTTGAGCAACCTGCTCTAGTGGAGGTGTCCCTGCCCATGGCAGGGCGGTTGGAACTCAATGATCTTTAAGGTCGCTTCCAACTCTAACCATTCTGTGATTCTGTGATTCTATTATTAAATGAAACCTGGCCATACTGATTATTTTGCCTAGTAAATCCTGGTTTATCTTAGGCTTCATTCTTTCTTTTAATACCTCAGGGTTTCTCTGACTTGGTTTGTTTTGATTAAGTCGTGAGGCAGTTGTGAAGTAATGTTATGACATCTATTAATTGTAGGTATGTCTTTGGTTAATCATGCAGTCCTCGTTTGCTTTTACAGGGTGACTATGAAGCTGCTTTGACAATTTATGACAATCACGTGAGTAGGGGCCTTTTTTTCTTTACTGAGAACGTGTTTAAGACCATGATACGTGCGTTCTTCCTTCTGTGTAAGATTGAAACCTATCACAGTGTGCCATATATGTATATGTATTATTTACATCTGTTGTTACAGTTTTTTAGGGAAACTGTTTCTTAACTGTTAAAATGCCCAAAGGACGCGCATGTTATTACATAGTTCAAGTGTTTCTTACACTTGTGCTTGAAAGAGCTGCAATGGCACTGTTGGTACTGTTTCCCATTCTGTCCGTGTTTCATGCTCGTGCTTTGTAGGTCTAAATGCTCCTGCTGAAAAAAAGCTTTTTAAAAGGATGTAAGATAATTTTCCTATGAAGTCAAGTTATCTTTGCAAAGAACTGAGTTAGCTACTAAGTCAACAAAAGCATGCTTTTCATTCCTAGTTAAATTATTATGGTTCTTTACTGTCTGGATTTCAAAATAATCTTTGTAAATAAGGAATATCAAATTAGATAGGATAATGTATCTTTGTAAGGATTATACAAATAATGCAAGGATTAAGAAAGCTACAGGGCAGACTCCTATCTGCTAACCTTGAAAAAGTTAAGTAATATTTATGGTACTATTTTGGAAAAACTAAAATACCTTGGTGACTCGCCATACTTACAGAGTTTAACTTCATAGCTGGAAAAACAACACAAATAAAGCAATATAAGTGTTTGTCATTGCAAAGTGCTGCAATGAGGGTATTTTTGAATGATAAGAAGATAAAATTAATTCTATACTGCGAAAATAAGTTTGATTATCTGAGTAAGTTCCCACTAGCACATCAGTTGGGCAGCTTATGAATACCTGTGATTACAGATTGCTCCCCGGTGTCTGTTGAGTGGAAGCATGCTGGATATAGTAGATAACTGCTCGATGCTGTATAGGCTTCATCTGGAAGGTAGGATATCCACCTGCCATGCTTTTTTAAACTGTAAGGGGAACAGGTTTGCCTCTCCTTTCCCCTGCCTTGCACGTTGGAGAAGTATTTAAAGATACTTACAGAGCAAGCTTGGTCAGTGTTACAGAAGAAATCTTCTGTTACGGAAGAAAATTCTGCTGTTGAGAAAAGTCTCAATGGGATATTCCCAATAATGTGCATAACCTTTATTCTTCCCAAGACTTTTTTTTTTTTCCATGCCACTGCACTGTGGTATTCCATTCAGCTCAGGCTAGCATAGGTCATATATTTCTCTTCTGACAAATTCACTTGTATTGTCCCTGGAGATTTGAGGCTGGACAATCAAGTACATAAGCCTCGCAAAAGCTGTAGAGCTTCCTTGAAGTAAATTTAATTTAGATACTTAATTTTCTATTTTGATACTAATTGAAATAGCTAGTACACGTGTATAAGCCTCTGACTTTTGTGCACTCTCCTAAGTAAGTGGCATTTTTCCTTGCGAGTGTTTATATACTCGAGTTCATGAAGGGGGGAGAGTATTATTTTCACAGTATTCTGCTGAAACACTAATCATGCATTGGGTTTGTTTATGAAACCCATCTTATCACTCTGTATAATTTGATTGCTACAGGCAGTTCATTATGAACATCATCTCCAAGAAGACATGAGTAATCTCGTAATAAAGCCAGAACCTCACATAATGCAATTTAGAATATTGGTTATAAATTATGGACAGTCAATAAACTCTTTGCCCAAATATGCCAGGCTGATCATTGCGCTCTAAATTTTGCCACATCAGGAAATGTTTTCTTGAGTTTAGTAGGAATGCTATTTATGCTGGCTGACTAAAAGTATATTGCAAAGTCATGCTTTTGCATGTGGTGTTTTTATTGAGGAAAATATTTTATTTACTATCAGGTGTAAAGCTTGGAGACAGGTGGAACAACGTTCTCAAGCTTACAAAGCAGCACACCAAAGATCACATTCTTCTGTTCAATGATGTACATTTCTTGATGTCCTCACTTGGAGCCAAAGACCACAAAACTACTGATGAGCTTTTAACAACTCTTCAGGAGCTTGCCAAGTAAGCAAGTGAATTAAAGTATTGTATTCAATAAATATTTTGTCCTCTGAACTTCAGGGTGATAAGATGTCTGGCTTGCTGAAGCAATACAGTTTCTTCCCCCCTACACCCTGTTTTTCCTCTGTTTCAGCATCTATTGCTACCTTTAAAAAAGAAGGAAGGAGAACCTGAAATTGTCACTATTTGTTCCTAGCTATAATGCCCATCAATCAAAAATAATTAAAAAATAACTTTTTAAGAGTACTTATGAAAACAAATAACTGTCAAATCAAGCCTTAAGCGTGTCTGATTTGTCTAAGGTAGGAAATGGTGAATATGTGTAGGTGTAAGTGTATAAATGTGTAAGTGTAAATCAAACTGCACACACACACCACGTCAGGGAAGCACTACTGACTGTATGCTACTTATCCCTTCACCCGGTGCTTCCTTTGGCCTATGTGTTCAGTCTTTTGTAGTAATACAGCTGGACACTTTTAGCTGTAGTTTGAAGTATTATAAAGCTTAATTTTGATCTGAGAAAACAGACAGTGAGATGAAGGGATTATATTAATGATTGGTTTAATAGATTAATCTATGTGTATCGTGATCAGCTAAATGGTACCCAAGTTGCGTTTTGTATTTGTTAAAAAAGCACTTATAAAACCTTGACACAAAAAACAGTCATTCTTGGCTTTTCTTTGCTATTTTTCCCTAGCCTTTGAAATTTGAAGTTGGCAAGAATATATTTTTTTTTTTTTTTTTTGGTAAAGTATTCCACGGCGCTCTCTGGTGGTTGATATCATGTGCATATTTTCACAGATGGAAATGTGAATTCCATCTGTGTGTATTTTCTCAGAGAGCTGGAACAAATTCTTAAATGAAGAATTGTTTCATCGTTTTCATCATTAACTATCTCAAACTGCTTACTTAACATGCACATCTGTTGTGCGCTTCTGACTTTCCAGGGTGCCGTATTTTGTTTAAGGAATGATAAACACATAGGGCAACACCGCATACTGAAAAATCAACACTGACCTAGTGGAAGAAATGAGCAATTAGTAATACTCATCAAGAAGGAGGGCACAGGGTATGCTCTGTGTTTTCGTAAATTTAAGGTACTAGTGTGGGAGTGTGACCCTCAGCTGTCGTTGCAAGCTCTCAAAACAGAAGCCAGTGACTAAGGTTCCTCAATTTTAAAGATTTAATTGCAAAATTTACAGAAAAAATCTGTTCTAAACAATAGATGGAATTTATAGCATTGAACACTGTATTCTCAGGAATAATTTATATTACTTGGGATAGAAAGCCCTCTTGTTGCCAGCCAGCCTTTTGGCACGGAAATGACACCACCTCCAAGATCTAATCACTGTAAGCTCCTTCTGTAGCAGTGGAAAAACATGATTTCATGTTGTCCTCTGCAGGTCTTGCCTATCGATCAAAGAGCTACAGTTTGGTTACTTGTATTTTTACTTTTTTTTTTTTTAATATTGGCAAGGATACCTGCTAGAATGTATACTTCCTTCTGCAGGCAGATTGTCATGCTATATGCCTCTTCTGCTCTTAAATGAGTTAGGATACGAGCACTAAGAATAAAAAAGTGAAAAAAAAATAAAACAAACCAAAAAAACTTAAGAGCTAGCTAAAATCCATTCCTGTTTGTGGGCCTAAAAGCAGTCTGTCATGGTTAGAATAAAAGAGCAGACTTGGAGAACTGTCACTGGGAATAGAGTTTATATTACAAAGCCAGTGAGGCACTGTGCTGTGTGGCGAGCTGTTTGCTGGGGTTTTTTTTGTAGAAAAAACCAAATATCTGCAGGCAGTGACAGACTAGCAATAAAATATGCATATTTATAACTTGACTTACAGGAGTTAACCACTTTCTCCTTCTACAGAGCACCTTGTGAAGACCATGAGCTTTCCCTGGCTCCCAGTTTGGGGTTGCCGCTGTGCCAGGCTTTTGTAGAGTTTGAAAATGGGAATTGTGATAAAGCTGTAGACCTGCTGTACCCAATCCGTTATCAACTAATCCAAGTAGGAGGCAGTAATGCTCAGGTAAAGGAGATCAAGAAAAGACTTTTTGATACGACTTAATCCTCTTCCAGTAGCCTCCATTAGGCACTTACAGTATTAACACCACTTCATTCTCAGAAAGTGAAAAGCTAAACTCTGCTTGTTGACTGAATCCTGTTTGCAAACACTTATTAGCAGTTAGCTATTTAATTTTTCTTGGTGACATGTTTCCTTCCTGGTTTTAATAATTTGGTAAACGAGACATTGTAACCAGCAATATTTTATAAGTTACTTATTACTTTGTATTTTTGCTGACTTTTTTTTTTTTCAGAGAGATATTTTCAGCCAGTTACTGATTCATGCCGCTTTAAATTCTAAATCACAAGCCAAACGAAACCTTGCAAGGTGAGCATTTTTCCTGATGAGGATTTGTGGAAGTAGTACTGTTACTAAAAGTAAGGAGTAGTGAGTGTACTCAAACCCCTAAATTAAGGCTAAAATTATGTGCAAGCATTTGTGTTAAATGTAGTAACATTTAACTAGGATTAAAAAGTAAAATAGCTTCCAGTTCCAAAAGTACAGTCTTACAGTCTGGATGAATGATCTGTATTTGTTCAAGGGCAGTTGATTTTCAAATGGTTCTGTCTTAAAATGTGGCCTCCTGCCTGTTCCTCAGTGTATTTACTTAATGGACTGCTAAACGTCCGTGAACTGCTAAAAAATCAAGTATATCCTAATGATGACGTGCGCTTTATTGGTAAATAAGACGTGGAGAGCCTGATCTGTGAGGTTGCCTTACTACAAATCACAAGAACCTTGTTGGGTAAAAATCATAGATGTTGTTCATTGACCCATATTGAGTTCTGTTGAAACGTATTGACGGGGTCTGCCTGCGCTCTTTAAAGAATGGATCCTCGGGCCAATATGAAGCCTTGCCTCTTCACCTCCCGAGGTCTCTTTGAAATATATGAAAATTAAACGAAATATCGGAATTATTCTTCCATGCGCTCTGATCTCTGAGTGCTCACGTTCAGTCTCTATCAGTGCTGAGGAGAATGCTGTTCTGCCTAAACTGACCACCAAGGCCAAATAAGGGAAATCTGCAGGCCTTTTGGTTACCGTTTTCCTCCTCTTACAAGAATACTGCTGGTGATCTCTGATGTTGTATCATGACCACCTTCCCGTTTCTCTCCTACCTCTCCTCTTTACCCAGGTGCCTCCTGAGGGAACGTGATGGGATGAGACCAAACTCACCAATGACGGAGCGACTCATGAGGAAGGCAGCAGCTGTTCATTCAATGGCATAAGGTGTTCCTCTGTGTTTCAGCTGAAAGAGCAATAAGCTTTCCAATCAAAGACTGGGCGCAGGGAGTAAACCCAGTCTACTCTCTAGTAATCTCTAGTAAACCATGCTAGAGATTCATAGTAGGTAAGAGTACCCTATGAATCAGAGATCTGGTGATGATTTCTTTAAAAAAAAACTATACAGCTGTTGTATTTCAGGAGGTTGTAGATTAGATGATTCCACAAAGAAAAAAGAAGATAACCTGCTGATAATGCACAGCTTTCTGAAGCATCCCGGGACACTGCTTTTTCTGGTATATTTTCCTGAAAGTTCCCTCTGACTCTGATTGTATACAGTACAGTAACAGTGCCTGGATTTCAATCATTCATTGGCCCGATTTGTTACTTTGTTAATATGTTAAATAATCAGTAAACTGCTCGGGTAATTCAAACGGACCTTTTAAATGTGGCTAATAGGAAAGTATGGGGCTAGAGCCAATACAGGCATCAACTGAATTCCGTATCAAGCTTCCAGTCCATTCAGGCATGAGTCAGAGACTGGCATTACAGATTGCTCTGCATTCAGGATCTCTTTCCAGGTGCATATTTTTAAACTTCCTCTCATAAAATGTTAAACTTTTTCCATTCAATATAGCACCTCAGAGCTTTCTGAAATTACTATGTGACCGAAACCCGACAAGAGGGATAATAGCTGACTGCGACTATTCTAATGTGGGTACTCCCTTGGCATTTTTACATCTTTCAGGAAAACAAAAGTCTGGATTTCAGCTAAAACAGTGCCATCTCTGAATGGTAGTTTAGACTGGTGTCTTTGTGCTTACCTGAGCCTTTGGAAAGTCAGGTCTTACTACTCAGTAGCACGAGTCCCCGCGTGTTACCAAAGTAAAGTTTAAAACCAGTGTTAAAGCGTGCACTTTATAGGGCTATCTCAGAGGAGGTGAAGACTGGAAGGGAGCTTCTGCCGTAGGAAAAGAGCTAAGGGGAACTGATACAAAGCTTTGTCCCGGCACAAGTGATGTGACAAACTTTGGTGCTGCAAAAGAGGCACAATATGAGCCATGTACTTCTGTGAAATTCTGGTGCCTTTGGATTCCTGGAGCGTAGCTGAGCTAACAGATTGCCTTGCAACAGTAACCCAGAAATCCTTAATGAAGGGAAAGATGATATTTCAAGCCAAAAAATGAACTAATGCCTCTTCTTTTATCCGAATGGAAACGCCACAATCTTCAACTGCCCAAGCTCTGGTTTTGGTATCACATCTGCAAGCTCTCTGAGACACAAACACCTGCCCCTTCTTCCTGTCTGGCTCGGGCTCTTCCCCATGTCCCACAGCAGCCCCATCCCACATACAGTTTCCTTTTGACCTAAAAAAACACTTTCGTAGCTGGCCCTGCACTACCCCTGGAGTTCCTGCATAGAGGAATAAGATGTGGAAGTGCCTTGCTGCAACCCTTCCTCCGCCAGCCCTCACTTGAGGAAAAAAAAAAAAGTTTAATTTGAAATCAGGGATAATTTTTGAAACCAGGTAAGGGTATTGCATCCTTGTGTGCAGCCTTTTGAAACCTGCACACAGTCAAAGATACCTGTTCTTCAGCTTCATCGCTGCTTTAGCTGTCCAGCCGTGTCTGTGATGGGCTCACTCTGTGCCGAACTTCTCCTACATTTTTCCCATTATTTTAATCGGCGCATTTCAAGCAATGACTTTCACCAGGTAGCTTTTTTACTCAAGGAATGTAACAAACCTTATTAGGGAACAAAAGCCTGAGAAATCTGGGGGCTGTTTATGACGCTTGTAGTTTATGGGATCCGTTGCTACACAAATTTAAGGATGACGCTTGTAGTACTTTTGATATAATGTGGTTGAGAATTTTGGCTGCTTTACATCAATAAATTCGAAGAGTGCTCAGTTGAGCAGCAAGTATATGACTTCTTTGCCTGTACGCATGAAGCTTTTAAATGGGTTATTCAGCTTAATTTCATAAACCCGTAACAGTATGTGTCCTCTTTTCTTCCATGAACGTGACTAGAAGCTTTTTCATTCTAGTACTACACATTTTGCCCATAGATGAGATCTTCTGGTTTTCTGCCTTATCTTCCCCTTATTTTTAGCTGACATACTCGAATCATTCTGTCTTGCTTTACCATGCTGTGGCTGAACTGTTTTCAGTTACCATTATGGAAAATAATTAACAAGCAGGTAGCTCAGAATCACAGAGTAATTTGGTTGGATGGGACCTTTGAGATCATCGAGTCCAACCAACAAAAAACAAAAACAAACAAAAAACAAACAACAACAAAAAAACCAAACCAAAAAAACCACACCCAAAAATTCCAGAACACCAAAACCAAATCAAACCAAACACCCACAACCACACACCGCACCCACCCACAAACAGACACAAACCAACCATCTCGGGCACTAGAGCATGCCCTGAAGTGCCACGTCTACACGTTCCTTAAATACCTCCAGGGACGGCGACTCCACCACCTCCCTGGGCAGGCTGTTCCAGTGCCTGACCACCCTCTCAGTAAAGTCATTCTTCCTAATATCTAATCTAAACCTCCCCTGCCCCAACTTTACACCATTTCCTCTGGTCCTGTCATTATTCCCTTGGGAGAAGAGGCCAACACCCACCTCTCTACACCCTCCTTTCAGGGAGTTGTAGAGGGCAATGAGGTCCCCCCTCAGCCTCCTCTTCTCCAAACTAAACATGCCCAGTTCCCTCAGCCTCTCCTCATATGACTTGTTCTCCAGACCCCTCACCAGCTTGGTGGCTCTCCTCTGGACACGCTCCAGCAGCTCAATGTCCTTCCTGTAGTGAGGGGCCCAGAACTGAACACAGCACTCGAGGTGAGGCCTCACCAGCGCCCAGTACAGCGCTGAGCACAGAGTAGCTCAGTGGGAAGCAGAACAGGAAAGGAAGAACTTCACCGAGGACCATGCTACGTATAGATCTTTTCAAATACAAAAATAAAGGCTTCAGTCAGCTGCAGGAGCCTCTGCAAGCGACAGCTTCTTTAACTTCCTTGCGTGCATAGCTACTGACCAAGACTTTTAGAGGAGACATCGTGCTTACCTGTGTACATCCACCACGCAGTCTCAAAGGCCACGACAACACTTGGCACGAGTGAACGGGCTTGCCCCGAGGCCTCAAGTCCTTTTTCCAAAAAATGGCGTTGCGTTCGTCTTGCAGCCTCCCACCCGTGGCCGCCTTGTCTTTGAGATGTAAGAACCCAAAGAACAACCACGCGGCTGCACGTTCACAGCCTCCACGTTTTCAGCATTGTCACCAACGGCGCGTCTTTTTTTTATTTTTTTATTTTTTATTTTTTTTGCAGAGGCCTTGAACGCGCCAGGAAGCAAAACAAAGCCCCGGAGCCTCGCAGGGGCTAGGGAGCTCTGCTCACGCCGTGCCGTTTCACAGATACCACAAAACACGCTCTGTCTTTAATACTTGAAGGGTTCTGGGTGGGGTGGAGGGAGGAGACGTGACTAAGGCGGCTGCTGACTGCGAGGATTGCCTCTGGCCTACGCTTTGTTGTTAAGCAAAGGAGCCGCAACAAACTTCCTAAGAGGGTTTTCCCCCCCCCCAGATATTTCCAAGAATTCTGCTTATAACACATTCCGTGATGCCGTTCTGCGGGCTCTGTGTTTGAGACACGAGCAGTAGTTATTCACTCGGTTTAAAGACAGGAAAGCAAGGCATCCGAAAGTCAAGAGCAGCAGTATCTGTTCTCACGTATAGCCCCTATAATGCTGCGCCTAAAAGAAGGTGAAGTTAGTGGGTTAAACACAGACTGTACCCTTAGCAAATGCATTTTTAACCTTTTCTGAACAAGCTTGTTCCGCGCCTGTTGAACTCCCCCAGAGCCGTTAATCGGATTATAATACCCGGCCAGTGAACGAGGCGGGTAGAGCAGGGCAGTCAATAACCTGCTTTTGGCCAATCCAGAAACCCAAGAAAAGCATCAGCGGTGACAAAGTGCTATTATCACACGTAGGCTGTTTTCAGTCAAAAACGTGGCCCGCTAGTGACAACTCAGCAGGCAGTGTTAGGATTGCTAGGAAAAAAACAAATACGGTTTCTGCTCAGAGTCACTAGGAATGAAAAACAATGACTTCCAAAATTCTGTGGGTTATCAGGAAAAAGCGCTTTGATTTGGTCTCTTACCTTGAAGCTGGTTTGTTGCAGCAGCGCCGGGAACCATCATTCCTCCCCGCGGCTACGCAGCTGCCACACGAGGCGTCACACCTTTCCTCTCGCACACTCTGCCTTTTACCAAGCTGAAAGGGCAGAGGATTCCTGTCAGCCGGTGGCAAACACGGCATTTCTCTTCCACGGTATTTTTCTTGACGTCAGTGAGGAAGAGGCTGAAGCGCCAGTAGGCGGGGGAATCTTTTTTTTTTTTGCCTTCGTGCTCCATCCTCCTGCATTCAGAGTATGGTTTATTTTCTAGCTCTCTTCCCTCTTCAGCTCAGTTACCCCGACTGACGTTCTCGTCTTCCTTCCTTCCCGGGGCACCTCTCATCTACAGCCCAACCCTGCACCGATCAAACAGCCAACACGCTGCGCACGAGAGAGCTGTACCCCCACCGGGCAGCGTTTCCTGCCGGACCTATGGAAGCGCAGTTTTGACAATGTAAAGCACAGCACCGGAGTTCCCATTCCTTCCCTTGTCCTTCCTCTGCATTTTGTGATTTGGACTGATTTAAATTGTCAGCGTCTCGCTGGCATTCACCATCTACCTGCCTGTCTTGGAGCTCGCAGGGGCGGACAGAAGCGCAGCCCTGTGTCTTACAGGTGCTTAGTTCAGATTCTTTAAAAGTTACTCATCTTGATATTCAAAAAAGTAAATCCTTAGAATAAATCGATACCGGGCTATTTCTACGTATTAAAAGCAGTAGTTCTGCTACTACTTCACCTTATTCCTTCCCCTTTTTTTAGGACTAACAACTGCTCAAAGCAGCTGTTTGATTACATGGAATCCAACCAAACTACTGCAGCACAGAATCACAGAATGGTTTGGGTTGGAAGGGACCTTAAAGATCATCTAGTTCCAACCCCCCTGCCATGGGCAGGGACACCTCCACCAGACCAGGTTGCTCAAAGCCCCATCCAGCCTGGCCTTGAACACTTCCAGGGATGGGGCATCTACAACTTCCCTGGGCAACCTGTTCCAGTGCCTCACCACCCTCACAATAACAAATTTCTTTCTGGTATCTAATCTAAATCTCCCCTCTTCCAATTTAAAACCATTACCCCTTGTCCTATTGCTCCACTCCCTGACAAAGAGTCCCTCCTCACGTCTCCTGTAGGCCCCCTTCATATTAAGGTATTAAGAGTTATCTTAGTTAGGAAGTATCAGTACAGACTGGGGGATGGGGTATTAGAAAGCAGCCCTGAGGAAAGGGACCTGGGGGTGCTGATGGACGAGAAGCTGGACATGAGCAGGCAATGTGCTCTCGCAGCCCAGAAGGCCAATCCCATCCTGGGCTGCATCAAAAGAAGTGTTGCCAGCAGATCCAGAGAGGTGATTCTGCCACTTTACTCTGCTCTGGTGAGACCTCACCTGGAGTACTGTGTGCAGGTCTGGAGCCCTCAATATAGGAAGGACACGGACTTGATGGAGCAGGTCCAGAGGAGGGCCACGAAAATGATCAGGGGGTTGGAGCACCTCTGCTGTGAGGACAGGCTGAGGGAGCTGGGGTTGTTCAGCTTGGAGAAGAGGAGGCTCTGGGGAGACCTCATAGCGGCCTTCCAGTACCTGAGGGGGGCTACAGGAAGGCTGGGGAGGGTCTGTTTACAAAGGCCTGCAGCAACAGGACGAGGGGCAATGGCTTTAAACTGGAGAAAAGCAGATTTAGATTAGACATTAGGAAAGAGTTCTTTACTCTGAGGGTGGTGGAACACTGGAACAGGTTGCCCAGGGAGGTGGTTGAGGCCCCTTCCCTGGAGACATTCAAGGTAAGGCTCAACGAGGCCCTGGGCAACCTGGTCTAGTTGGGGGTGTCCCTGCTGACTGCGGGGAGGTCGGACTAGATGACCTTTGGAGGTCCCTTCCGGCCCAGATGATTCTATGATTCTATATTTACAGAAACATTCCCCGTGTACCAGACTCTATTCTATCCTTCATACTTAGCTAAGCACCTACACTAAAATGCAAAACTACATCCACGTAATTCCCTGGTTTAGAAACAGAGATGAAAGGAAGACACCGAGCGCATCTATTAAGTGCCTAGTTCACTAGCTCTGTTTAGTTATACCATAAACAAACCACACGCTAACAAGCAAAATGTAAGTAAAATCACATTTTATTTGCAAATACGGCAAAACTCAATGATTAAACACATTTTGCTTGCAAATATGTCAAAACTCAGTGATTCAGGAACTCTACAGGCAAACAAAAGTGAGAGAGAGAGCTTAAGAAGTTGTAAAATCTTCCCCTTTTAATGCATTACCGGCACGTTTTCCTTTAGTTCTAATTCCTACTTTTCTGTATTTCCCCATCCTCTTGGTAACTTGGAAACTTCGAGTGGTACATGTCAGCTTTGTATCGAAGATGCAAATAACCGGGAAGCTATTCGTGTTGCCATAAAGCTTACCTGAAAGCAAAAATAAAAGCTCCTCTGCCCTCAGCAAGTTTCCCTCTGAACAGCTGGACGTCCCGAATAAGACATCTTTGTACAGAGGGTCTTCAAGTTCTATTAACTTACAAACTCCATATTAAAATTCAGTAGAAATTCTCTAAGAGTTTCTATATTTTCTTTTTGGGGACAATAAAAAGCATGTAACTTAATTAAAAATAAAAAAAGGCTTAACCACTGTTAGTAGGGGTGTACATCACTGACAAAGACCAAGCCAGTGGATCGAAAACCAGACCCAAGGAAGCAATATCCAGGATCACCCACCGCGACCTCAAAACGCAAGGAGGAACTACACTTGTCAGCGAGTTCCCAGCGAGTTGCCCAACGCAACATGGGCAACAAAACACGTACACGAAACGTCTCCGACAGCAGTTCTGCTACCGGCCTCTAGAGAACATAACTGGTCCCTTCCGGCCGTGTCGTATTTCCGAAGAAACGAAAATTAAGTCTATACCAATAGGACGGAAATTATCAATGCTTCTTAAGATGCTTCTCCTGTCCTATTGCATTTGCTAAACAAATGTTCACGTTGAGAAAATACGTGGTCGCGTTCACTTGAAAGGCTGGCTCGTCGTGACACAACGGCATGGTTTCGGGACAGAGGTAACTTTCTTACTACCAGCTGGCGTGGGGCTATGTTTCGGACTTGGGATGAGAAACAGCGATGATCGCACACTGATGTTTTTGGTTGCTGCGAGGCAGTCAAGGCCTTTTCTGCTCCTCACACCGCCCTGCCAAGGAGCGGGCTGGGAGGGGACACAGCCAGGATAACTCACCCCAACTGACCAAAGGGATATTCCATACCATGTGACGTCATGCTCGGTATATAAAGCTGAGGATGGAGGAGGAAGAGGGGGGACGACGTTCGGAGTGATGGTGTTTTGCCTTCCCAAGTAACCCTTACCCGTGATGGGGCCCTGGAGATAGCTAAACACCCACCTGCCGACGGGAAGGGGCGAATGAACTCCTTGTTTTGCTTTGCTTGCGTGCGCGGCTTTTGCTTTACCTATTAAACTGTCTTTATCTCAACCCACCATGTTTTCTCATTTTTACTTTTCTGCTTCTCTTCTCCATCCCACCACAGGGGTGGGAGCGAGCGAGGAGCTACATGGTCCTAAGCTGCCAGCTGGGGCTAAACCATGACCCATGGCCTTTATACACTTACAGCCATTAGTTGCAGACAAACAGCCAAATTTTAGTACCTGCTTATTCGTAGCTTGTTACTTTCACAGTTTCGCTTGAGCTCTATTTTTCTATAGGTTACAGAGCAAGTTACTGCAGATCTGTGAAAAGAATCTGATCCAACAAATTTCCGATCCAACAATCATTGGTAATGATCCAACCGTTACCTGCCATTGTACAGATGAAACTTCTTGAGAACTTACGATACAGATTTAAAATAAGCTTTTTATGTTTTTTGTTTTTATCGTTTTAAATTTGAAACTAGTATCAGCATTAAGAAGCAGAACTTTGAAAACTCAGTTAAGTCATTCTTACATACACTGACTAGTTTAGAATTGTGGTAGACGAATAGATCAAGAACAGCCACATTCTGGACTGAGAAGAATCTTTTGACTACTAAAAACCTGAAAGGTTGCTTAAGAACTACTGAAGTCTTAATTTTCCCCCCTAAGTGAACTGTTCACAAAGAGAAATCCTCTCGATTTCTAAGGAAGTGCATTTACAGTTATTTGCCCACAGAAGTTGTAATATTCGATTTCCCATCCCATGACTGATTTTCCTGCTATGGTTACCCAAGTGTCTAGGCTTACTTAAGAGAGGAAGACAAGAAGAGAAGGCAATTAAGTCTCAACACACGTTAACATCTGTTTTGCCAGCCCTTCTCAATACAGAAATTCTTTGGCTTAACATTCCAAGGCATTGTATTAAAAAAAAAGAAGTCACCAAATACGAGAACACCTGCAATACGGAAAACGAGCGATACAAACAGCTCCGATTCCTCTAAGATATAATACATTTTTCTTCCTCCTTATAATCTATCATATACTCTGGGTAAATCTGGTATTTTTCAAAGACAACAAAAATGGAGGGATTTATCTCATTGTCCACACAGCTGTCATAAAACCGAAGCCCATCAAAAGACTTTGCCGGGGGCCGAACATAGGTTGCATTGCCTCGAACATAATCTCCAACCAACACACGAGCCACGAACATGGTGTTTGTTTTCACTGCAGGCTGACAGTACGCATGGGAATAGGAAGCATCTCTAGCAAAGTAACTTCCTAGAAAACAATACGGAAACACGGTTATAAGGAATATGTATGAAGTGACGGTGAAAACTGAGCATCCCCTTGCTTTTTAAGAGGTATCTGACCCAACTTTCAGGCCTCCTCTTACTTTACATAGTACCATAGAAATTTTTACAAGAGAAAGGATTTCACCACAGAATTTCCATTCAGAATTTGCTATTTAAGGAATAATTTAAAAAAACCTCAAAACATACAAAATCACTACAGGTATGTGTGTTATGGTGAGAGGGATAGACAAGAAAACACAAGGACCTTGCACAATCATACTGAGGGAATGCACAACCTTCTTGCTCCCCACCATGAAGACCAGCAGTCAGTTCTCTGGCAAGTTCAGATTATGACCTTGAGGCTTCAGAAGATCCCACCTCAGCAACACAGGCTTTTTCAAATCCCTACATTAATTCTCTTAAGACCTTGTGAAAAGACTTACCCTTGCACCAAGCAAATTCTTGCCCTCTCCAGAAGGAAGAGCATAAAACCAATTCTTTACCACTTTTTTTCCACCCTCAGTAGTTAAAAGACTTCAAAACTTCTATTGCTCTATTATCAGGGGAGTCTAAGTAGATGTTTAACACGCAGAGTCACTTCCTACGTACCCTTTCCATAGTTAGTTCCATTGCTTCCACAAATTCTCCAGTCAAAGTTGTGAACACAGATGGCTTCCACAAAGGAGGTCTTGGTTCCGTGGAAGAGAAGCTTTTCATTTACATCCTTCCCTCCATTTTCCCTTTTCATCTGCTCCTTTTGCCTAATATAAAAATGCAGGGGAGGAGAGTAAGAACCATGGAAAAAAAGGGTGAAAGGGTTTTTTTTTTTTTTTAAAAAAAAAAGTATACCATGTACATGCAAATATTGGTTGGATGAGATTCCAGTCTGCTTTCTCTTCTCTCAGCTTGGGAGGTGAGACATCCTAGCAGTACGATGGACAATTACAAGATGAGCAATATGCTGCTACCACTGCCCAGCAGTTCTAGATAATTCTGGCTGCTTCAGTGAATTTAATTAAGCGTTGAAACTATTATAGCCCCCACTTCTGCTTCTCTGTAGGGTCCTACTAGTTCTGCTTTAATGCCTCTTGTCCCTTCCCACCCCCAAACTCTCTGCACAGAGTGGAGGTGGCGCTAACCAGAGCCTCCATGCTCCAGCAGTGGGTAAAAGCCAGAGGCAGCTTGTTCTTCATTCTCCTAGCGAACTCAAACTGCCCTCCACCCCGAGCTCCTGCCCCTCGGTGAGATCAGCGCAGCTGAGGAGACAGAGCCAGAAGGAGAGAAACCCAGCCTTCTTTCACCACTGAAGACCTTACTGATTTAGGCCAGAGTCAGACCGAGCTTTGACCAGCATCAAAAGAGGAATCACAATGGAAAGCTCAAGCTAGTATATCCCATCACCGTTTCCCAGCATCCAGACATCCCACAGGTTTTCAGAAGCTGTTGAAGCAGGTAACACAGTAATGTTCTTCAGGAATTAATCAGCTACAAAGTAAGCAGAGCTGGGGAGAGGCAAGAATCCTTCCAAATTGTAAACCGCGGAAATCAGAAGCTAAGAGCAACGGACTGGAATTTGCTCATTGAGAACTTGGCAAACTCTACCTGGTCAGCTTAATTATCCCATTGGAGGGGGATAAAAAGTCCCCACTAGTACATGTTTTGAAGTGTCTTAAGTTTTACTAGATGGTTTTATGAAACTATTAGCTGATAACTTCCTGGGTTCAGGAACTTCACAGGTGAAAGTACTTATTCGAGCAGTATTTTTCTTCTCCATTACCAACCCATACAGTCCTTGAATACTTCCATTAAATATCAGTGCTTTTGTTTCAAACTACACAACTGTTCTATGCAACCAAATTAACCTGAACACGGTCATTTATTGTCACTAGCACTAGGTGATATCTGCTAAATGCTGTAAGAGCGTAAGTCCTTGGAGTTCAGTATCACTGGTGCGGATGCTGAAGACCAGAAAGGAGCTCCGGAACTCAGAGATCATCAAGTTAAAGCACAGGGATCCTTTCTCAGTGAACACTAACTACATTCAGTAAAAGTACTCAAATCTTGAGAAAGCCTTAAATAAATCAGACAGGAAAAAAAATAAAAAGGCCCAAGCACCCTTTACCTTTGCCCACTTCTTTCTTAGCAAGCATTTCACACAGTCTAATGGTAGACATTTGTAACAGAGAGAACACATGTGCAGCAGGCAGTCAGTGTTCAACCCCAGCGACAATACACTATTCCACATCCTATATCCTCATCCCAATTTTGCATCATCCATGTCTTTCCGTCCATCCTCCACCCTCATCTTCCAAGGAGCCAAGCAAAAGGAACCTCCATCCGGGGGCACAGCATTCTCTGGAATGTCTTAGACACTTAATTTCACTCCTGAAACTGCCCCTAAGAAGGAAATACCAGTCATGCTAAAGCACAGGTGGTAACATCTTCCCTTTCCTAGAAGACGACACAGGACACCAGCTCTTGGAGACTCCCTCCCCATATGGAAGGATGAGGAAACAAATACTAACCACTGAAACACCTTCCAGAGAGATGGATTCTGAATCCTCCGTATTTTAAGGATGCTGTAGCCTTTCATAGTCTGATGGAACAGTTGCTTTATATTGTCGTATTCAGAGGTTGTATTACTGAGCTCCACTGCCTATAAAATATAAACCAAAACAAAAGAAGGCATGAGGCTTCAGTTAGCTCATAACATGTAGAACCTAGTTACAGCAGATATACTTTCAGAAGGGTCCCCAAACTATACTTATGAAGGTTAATTTAATGCTTTAGATCATGACTATGTGAATAATTAGGACAGACACTCCAAGTAAGAGCTGACACTTGTAACTTTAAATCTCAATGAAACAGAAATTTCAAAAAGAAAGCGTGACTGGTTATTCCAGATAATATTAGTTTTATATATAAAGCTGATTAAGGGGGGGGGGGGGGAAGTTAGACAACAGTATTATCTGTAACCAGACATTTAAGGGAGCTTCAGCTATTAAAGAGGAAAGAAACAAAATACATAAAACCTCCCAGCATCGTCGCTCCGTAACTTTTCAAAGTTAAAACTTGGAAAGTTGCACTTAAATATAGACTTCAGAAAAAAATCTACATTTCTAAACATAACGGAACAATTAAGATTCTAATAGAAGTGTTACACTAAATACCTGCTTAAACAAATATCTCTCCTCCTTTCTTAAAGGAAACAAAGTCTATTTATCCATACTTTTCATGTATAGAAATCCATCAAGAAACGCACATTTTTCCCAAAGAAAAGTTAATGCAAAACACAGTTAAAACATGATTTGAGCTCTTCTGCTTATGTCACGCATAGATTTTCCATTTTTTCCTCCAATGTAATCTGTGCCTTCATCTCCTAGAATAAACACTTATCCTCCATAAACTTGACTGAAAATGCGTCATGGTGGCAGGCTGATGTCACTTGCTAATACCTTCCACTTACTGCTGCCTAAGCCAAATGGGAACTCAAGATGATTTCAAGCGAACGCCCAACATCCCATGCATCAGAGTTGTGTTTTAGGCAAGAAAGCTTTAGTTGTCCTAGGAGGTAATAAGAAATCAACATCTTAACCTGGCAGGGAAAAGCTCCACGCTTTAGAAGGCTCAGTTTAGAGAGGAGATGAAATAGGATGTACATTTCACAGCTGCTTAAAGAAAATAAAGAAGTGGTTTTCTGGACACTACGTCCAGCTTGTGCATTAAATATTTACTGAACTGAAGAAGAGGTCTATCATAGGAAAGCCTTCTATGGATTAAGAATAAAGTCAGCTGCACAAGGAAGAATTATTTCTTTAAATTTATTAAAAAGCTTTTACAACGTTGAATGAAATTTCCCGTGTCTTAACACAAGAATAATTTCCAAAGCTTCTTTACAACACAACACACAAACCAAATTGGATAGGCAAGTATTTATTATCTGCATGCTCTGTGACACCACAGCTCAAGTTGCTCACCATCACCTACAAGATGAAAACGATGTCACTATATTCCAGTACTACGTCTTTTATTTATCCATAACCAATTCTTACTTAGACTCCAAATATGCTTTTGCTATGCTGCATCTTTTACTGAGGAACTGTAACCCTTCTGGGTAAAACAGAGGGTCAGCCACATGGTACAAGGCCTAATCCTGTAAGAAAGGTACTTCAATTATTTTAGCATACAATGGCCTCCAAGCAACGAAGCCAGTTCTCTTTTGCACGAAAACTTTGTGGGATTGTCCTTGTGTCCCCAAGGGCGCTTGCCTTGCTAATAAAGGGTAACACCACATTGCTATTGCAGGTTGATACTTTCATATCAACGTAACTTCTTTAGCTCTTTTCATCTTCAGACCTAAAAAGCAAAATCCTAGAGAGGATAAGCATTAGCTAACACACTATCAAGGAGTGGAGATTCTGAAGCAGGGAAAGAATCACTGCCCTGACAGTAACTGACAGCATATGACTGCACAAGAACAGTACTCTGCGGTATCAAACCTCGATCTGTGGTTAACTTAGGTTTTGGAAGCAGCACAGTTTGTATTAGTGACAGTGACCCAACTAGAACTAATGTTTTATCGAGTACGCAGACAGACTCTTTATGTTGCATCAGCTCCCATTCCTGCTACAGCACAGCAATCTTTGGCACGTGTGCCAGGATTCAGCAACACAGCGGCCACACGATGACTGATCCCAACATAACACACACACATTCCTCAGCTGTACATTAAAGAAACAATTTAAAACCAAGCACAAAGTTCCAAGAGAGTATCAATTCCGTTTTTTTTTTTTTTTTGGCCTTTAAAAGGTTTCCCAACTACCAATTCCACTTTGTTAAACAAAGACAGAAGAAATCCACAACAACTTTCCAATTGGTGATTCCAATTTCCATTGTGCATTTCATTACACTCTACTTTCTACAGAACGACGACGCTAAATGATTTAGAGATTAAGACACAGCAACACTCAAAAAATAAGCAATGTTACCCAAACAGAACCGCTCTTTTTAAGCAAAGCTGACTTTCTCCCTATCTCACTTAGGTGCTCCTTTTTAAAATGGGTCACTTCCAGCGCAGCAAATTTTGCCAGGATTATTTGTCAATGTCTGAAGAGAAGGGAATTCATCAAGTCGTAATTTTCAGACGTTACAATGGTCACCACACGCATGCAGAATCCCAGCCAGTCCCAATATTACCTACTGCAAAAAAAAAACAAACTTAGGGTCCCACAGAAATATTTAATCTAGCCCAGGCTTTCAGTACCAATAGGTACTGTGGGCTTTGTCATTTTTTAGGTACAGAATTAACTCCTCCTTTCCTATGAAAGGCACTCAGTTTACAAGAGATGGTTTTCTTAGGTGTGAACTCAGCAAGCAAACAGCTCTTGGAAAGGAGATGGTCCTTCTATTTCATGCATCCCCACAAATAACCACCAGGGATACCGTGGATCCGCACATGGCATTCCAAGGCCTCTCAACACTCACCTCAGCGACTCCAGAAACACCTCAAATGGACCCAACTAAAATTCAGACTGAAGTTTTCAGAGTAAATAAGGGAAGCAGTTAAGTACATACAACTTGGAGACCTAAAAAGAACTGAGCTACCTGTCTTCCTAGCGTTCTTCTGAAAAATTTAAGCTGATGTGAATCAGTTAAGCTGCTGACAGGCCAAAGGAAGAGCTGATGAGCTACATCCTGTATTATTTTGACAGAGCTGAAAATATCACAGGTCCAAATCTTCAAAAGGTCTGGCTGCCAGATTTCCACACAAACTCATTATTAGTTCATTCAGCAGGTGCTGGACACCTGACACTTTTACAATCTTGAAAAATTAAGTGGTTTTTGCTAATTTTGAAGAACAACTATTTAAAGGCAGCTGATGTACTGAGCAGCTGACCTACACTTCTGATGAAATATCAAATTTATTTAATTGAAATTTGCTATACACACACACACGGCCAGACACTAGTGTTACATTGAGTAAGGCATAATCCAACACAAAAGAGTAGTCAGAGTATAATGAAACATTCGGCACAAAGCAGAATAACAGAAACCAGCCCATGGAAGCTGAGATACATGGTATTTCTGGTTCTCATGCCACTGCCAATGTAACTACATTAGGAAAAAGAAAATACAAAGAGCGAGAGTAGCAACGGAACTGTTAACTGAAAGTAGCCAGAAAGAATTCTGGAAATATGATTATTATACTTCTCTCCTGTCCCTAGCCATCACGATACCTGTGCCAATACAACTTGGACAGCATCATACAAGATTCTGTGATACAGTCAACAAGAAAAACCTCTTATGCTCCACATTTTGTGCTGTCCCTTAATCGGGGTCAGAACCACTATAAAAAAGGACAAGTGTATCACTGAAATGCCTTTTTTCTAACACAGTGCAGTATTTCCACAGTCTCTGTTGCTCTTCCAGGACTGCTTCCTAATACCATTAGACCTAATAATTTAAAAAACACCTGCACATTTTTGGTCTCGGTAGACCAAATAGGACCATAGACTTTGGGCTGACAGGGGTTTGTTTTGTTGAAGAGATCACTGCAACTGTTTTTTTGATATTATTTGCTGTACCTCTTTATGTCTGCCGTTCCTTCAGGCCATGGTCTGTGCTCAGATCCATGATGTATGCGACAGTACTGGGTGACTTAAAGAGCACATAGAGATTTCCTTTCCTAGATCTCCAGTCCACCAACAGCCATGATGGTATTATTACTGGATGGCTTTTTAACGGCCTACACAGAAAAGGTTTGGTCTCAGCCCAGCTTCTAGTGAAGAAATACACACTTCATAAAAGCCCCTTGTTTAACTGGTCCACTAAGTCACCAAAGTAAGCCATTTTTACTTTTTTAACAGTGAATCTTTTCATCTTGAATTCGGTGAGTTTTGGTTTTGCATGTAGATAGATGCCTAAAATGCAGATGAAGTTAATGAGAATTTGGCACCTTTTTCAAGAGCTCTTGGGAGACCATCTGGATCTTTAGCACACCTACCCAAGAAATCAATCCTGTCCCTTTTTAGCATCTACCCAGTTACAATTGCTTCGTTAAGCAGCATCCTCCTTTGAACCACTCCTTTCCATCAGAATTACAAGGAGGGGTTAAAAAAAGAAGAAAAAAAAAAAGGTACCTTGTATCCCAACTCAGGCAGTGCAGATTGATCCCAATGGTCAGGACAGGTTTGATTTGGAATAGAAGAATCCTTCTGGCTGTTTATAATCAGAAAGAAAACAAAGTGTTAGTGATTATAGTCCTGCTCTGAACACTCAGATCAGAAGCATCCCCTTTGGCCAATTCCTACACTTAAAAATAAACAAAACAAATCACGGGAACGGTCTCAGTCTGTGAGCTGGGTTTTGTACGCTGCCATTCAATTGCCATAGTTCTCTTTCACTTGCTTCTTTATGAAACAACTGTCCATCACCAGTCCTACGGGTGCGGTACTTGGAGTAACACGTACCCCAGAAACCAGGTGATGCATCAAGCTGGGAGTTCGTGATATAGCTTCTGTTCAGTCAAATGGGTACGTTTCCTTCTAGCAACAGCTACATTCTTTGCACGATTACTGCAACCACTGGTAGCCATGCTGCCTTATAACTACTTCTGAAATATGAAAAAACAACAACTTAAAAAGCACCATTTACCCTTTCTTTATCTTCTGCATGTCTTCAAAAGACACAAACTTTGGTCGCCTGCAGACTTGTCTTCGAGTTTTATAAGAGATGTTTGTCTGGGTCATTTCTTGAGGAGAAAAGAGGAGGAAAAAGAAGAAGTCATGAACAAGTCTGTAAGATGGGGTTATTTATGAATGCCAGTCATTTGTCAACGAGAAGTGGCATACTCATCGTCAATTCTATCTGCTGAACAACAGTTGCACGAAGCCTATGTAAGCTTCCTGTCCTTCCCTTAACACTGTTATTTAACCTGTGTCTATCTTCATTGCTCCTTTGAGTTATTCACACTCTTTAAATGTTTCTCCAACAGCACAGGAAAATGCTTCGTTTTTCATTTTTACTATTCACAGCATTAACTCACCTAAAGTTTACTATGACTTTATGTGAAGACTACATATCTTTTTATTTCTGATCCTACATGAATCTGGATAGTGTCAACGAGTAAGGGGGAATGCTACTTTTATATAGAATTTTCTCTGGGCAATCGCTACCTCATTTTTCCTTCCAATGCATATATCTGGTAGTGTTAGTAAAAAATCATAGCTTCCAAAAGCTGGGATAATTTGGAAGTTAGTCTTTGTAAAGCACTGCAGAGTTGTAAATTAAAACCCTTAAAGTGAGTACCTTTAAAATTGAGCTGGTAATGATGCAAGCCAGCCTGGAAAGATATGGTGGTATCTGGATCTGCTAGATACAAATTCTCAATAATAGCAGAAGACGGTGCATTCATGGTATTCTTTTCTTCCTTTGGAGGAAAAAAAAGAGAGAAGAGTAATGAATAAACACAGTCAGGACTAAACCCTGGATAAGTAGTTTGGGTAGAAGGACAGAAGAACTAATTTGGCCTTAAGTGTGATTACCAAACAGTCATAACATACACATAAGTACATAATTAGCAATGACAGACACACATGTATCCCATTTAAATTTCTGTAACAAGTTACACTGGTTTTGGCTGGGATAAAGTTAAGTTTCTTCACAGTAGCTTCTATGGTGCTGTGTTTTGGATTTGTGCTGAGAACAGTGTTGATAACACAGGGATGTTTTAGTTATTGCTGAGCAGTGCTTGCACAGAGTGTCAAGGCCTCTTCTGCTCCTCACCCTGCCCCACCAGCGAGTAGTCTGGGGGTGCACAAGAAGTTGGGAGGGGACAGAGCCAGGACAGCTGACCCCAACTGACTGAAGGGATAACTCGTAACGTATCATGTCATAGTCAGCAATAAAAGCTGGGAAAAGGAGGAAGAGGGGCAGGATTTGGGGTGTCGGCGTTTGTCTTTCCAAGTAACCCTCACACGTGATGGAGCCCTGCTTTCCTGGGGATGGCGGAACACCTGCCCACCGATGGGAAGCAGTGAGTGAACTCCTTGTTTTGCTTTGCTTTTGTGCGTGGCTTTTGCTTTACCTATTAAACTGTTTCTATCTCAACCCACGAGTTCTCACTTTTACCCTTCCGATTTTTTCCCCATCCCGCTGCGGGGGACACTGAGCAAGCAGTTGCGTGGTACCTAGCTGGGTGTGACAGATGCACTCAACTCCTTGACCAAACTAGTGTTAGTTTGGTTCAGGCTCCAAAGGAAGTAGGAGCCTGAACCACCCTCCTTCTCAAGGCCTAGGCCATGATCGGGCCATGAACTTCTCTAGCTCCAATCTGAAAACCCACACAGAGACGGGGTGACATGGTGAGCATTGACGCACAGGAGCTTGGGAACTGGAACACTGATCATGTGGCTAACAAACAAATAGTAGGTGGTCCTTCCAAGACTAATTTATCAAGAAACAAAGGAAGTTGTGGGTACAGGGAGTCTCATGCTTACCTTTTCCACCACATGTAATTTGACTATGAGCCAACCACTTTATTCCGTAAGTACAACAGCCTGAGTGAGCTTTTTTGAGCTCTCCCTGCTAAGGAGCAGGCTGCACAGCAGCGATCTCTCCCTGAGCTTGGAAGCTTCTCAAGGTTACTCCTTGAGGCTGAGAGACCCCTTTCCAGCTGCAGATCTTTGGTAAGTGACCGATATGGCGCATAGCCTTGTATTATACCATACTAAGCTTTTGTAATGGTCACTTTATTATTATTATATCCTCAGTGCAGTAAACAATAGAGTGAACCTTGCTATCAGTCTTTGTTAAGTCTCACCTTTACAACATCCTACTTCAATAAAACTACTTTTGCTGCTACCTTTGGCAATGTTTCTTTAAACAGTCTAAGATCTCCCCTGCAACGAACTGGCGTAGTTGGTAGATTCTAAATGCGCCCCGCAACACCAGGGTTAAACCACGATGCAAGTATAATTCTCTAATGTACAAAACAATGTCAAATACGAGGGTATGCTGATGGAGATGCTTTCCATTTAAGCTGCCTACTGAAATCAAGGCCCACCATTACAAGAGTCACTCTATCCATCATCTTTACCTACTTTTCCACATCCCTGGGTCACCTTTGTGTTCTGCCATTTGTGCGGTTATACTGTAAACCCGATGGGGAAAACTCATCTGCCTTGGGGGAAGGACAGATTCCTTATTAATTTCTTTTCCTGCATTTTTCAAACTGATCACTCCCAAAGAGGATTTGGCCACCCAAGGAAAAAGGTAACATTTGACTTGAGAGAGCAGAGCAATCCTTGAATGTCCAAGGAAGCAGGACAATGCTCAGAAGAGAAGCAAGACTAGTTCCCGAAAAATTTCAAAGGCAATATATCTCAAGGAACAGTGTATACATGTTAAATGTGGATAGAGGCCATGGACAACTCCAAAAGAGAATCTGACGAGAAACACCAGCATGCGTCATCAGAAACAGTCTGATCAACACAAGCTGAAAAAAAAAAAAAAAAAAAAAAAAAAAAAGAATTCTGCTTTCCTGCATTTACCAACAAGATCTTTGTCAGGAAAGCATCCAGACACGAAGACAGACAACCGTTCATATTGAAGGAGATAGGGTGTGTTGTGTTCCTTCCCCTCCAGCCTGTCATCAGTTTATCACATCTGTTGTTAACATCTGTAGCTTCACTGCCTTTCTTGATACTATAAAATTCAAGCACAAGTATTGGCTTAAATAACCTTGCTGAGTAAAGGGGAACAGGGGGAAGAGGCTCCACGCATTTCTTCAGAAGTGATTCAAAGCACAGGACGTGGACTCACCTGTTCTCCATATTCAATCCACTGCCCTTGGTCATTCTTCCAATACCAAATCCACTGTGTAGTCAATACAAATCCGGGTTTTGTGACTGATGATGGTGTAGAGAGGCGTCGAAGTGAAGAAGAACAGCAGGTCATTGTCTGGAAATTAATGTTCTTATCCGGTATGCTGTAAGGACAAATTTGGGTTTATTATAGTTAACAGTGTACCTTTTATGCTCTAATCCCCAGTTTAACATGATGCAATTTTCTTTAATATATGTGACTGCCTGAATGGGTCTGAAATAGGAGTATTTCCCACAGCATGCACGGCAGCTCTGAAAACCGTTTCCAGTCTTCAGAAGCAAACTATGGCCTCTGAGACAATGAATGCCACCTCAATCACTAACCAGATGTTGTGCTGCCAGCTTTACAGACAGTCTGGGGCTACATGTACAATGTGGCAAAAGGTATTTCTGCAATAAACAAACATGGTTCCAGTTTTTCTCAGTACAAAAAACCAGAAGTTGATAAGCACCTGACTGAGTTTGCCAGCAAACACCTGCAGCTTATCAACTCTGTTCTTATCCTGTGGTTAGGATTTACAGGGGATGCAATCACAGCTGTGAGTTCTGCAAATAGCATTCATCTCTGGAGCCACCTAGACTCTTACTCCTGGGAGGCTTGAAAAATTCACTCTCAGGCAGAAAGACTTTGGAAAGCAGCCTCCTCTTTGGAATCTTGCTTGTGATTTGCAGCATTCAGCAGCCTAGTCAAGCTGCAAATCAAAATCATCTGGTGTCTGAAGAGCATGGGCCAAAATGATTATACCATTTTATTGAGGTCAAACTTGGCGTCCCCTACAAATTCAGGGGGGCAAACTACAGTGGGGCTTTCAGAAAGGAGTTAAAGGGAAAACAAACTCTCTTAAAAAAAAAAAAAAGGCATTTCATAAAATTCATCTAGGCACATTATAGGTATTATAATTATAGGTACTAGTTGTATTAGGAACAGAATAGCCATACAGAAGGGCCATCTCTGAACTGCTGTTAAAAGGCCCAACTTAAGTACTATAAATAAATTATGATTCATTATCTGAAATACTAATATTCTAAGCGCTAAATTCCACCTACTTCTCGTTACCCTGTAAAAAATTTAAAATGCAAGATACCGCTGTGTTATTTTTAGAAGACAAAAATGGGGTGGTATTTCCATGCAATCACCTTTTCTTTTTAAAGAAAAATTCTCCTTTGTACATCCTCACAGATTCTGAGAAGCTGAGAATCAGAAGTCAGACATCTTTAGGAAGAAAACAAGAGTTTTTCCTCAGGGGCCTAACCACTAAGCAAGCAGCCCAGCATCATTATACCTGCTGTTTTTTGGGTCACAATAGGCTTTTTCAACTTCCTCCATCATGGAAAGGTCATTCCAGTTGATCCCGTTATACACCTGCCATCGATATGGCAAATGGTAATGAACAAATCTGCATTTATCTGTAATGAGATCAGACACAGTCAAGAGCTCTGCAGTCATAACACAGAGAGCAAGACAAGAGAAGAAAAAAACCCAAGCATTTTTCACACTCTGGCTTTATCTAACGGGGTTTAGTATGAGCAATAATGACAAAGTGCTGAAAATGGAAATACGTTTGAACCACAGGGGGGAGTGTTTCTCCAGCCTTATCTAGAAAAGCAACATGAGCTCTGGTACTGCCAAACGCATTTCAAAGAAACCACAGCCTTCCCTTTGCTGATGCTCTACCTCGGCAGCTGGGTGAGCAGGGCCACAGATAGGAAGTGTGTCCCTGTGTCACTCCACCGTATTTCTCAGCTGTAAAATGTCTAGTCCACACATCACATAAGCACTCTGATATATTTGTTTCTCTTTCCCTTAGTCCCTTAGAGTTTATGGGGTGGTTACCAGGGCCTGAATGTGGCCCTGCCAATGAATGAGGCAGCATAAAAGACTGCAATACTCCACAGAACGTCCCCCAAGAGGGACCCGACACTAAGCCTTTTCAGCTATTTGGCGGTCACAGCATAGCTGCCCCGAGTCTGACCTCCACAGCCAGCACATAGGGATACCATTCACACTATGCAGGTCCAAAAGTTCATAAACTTAAGCCTCAAGTCTGATCCTAAAGAAGCAGGGTCTGAGAAAGGCGATAAAAGGCTGGAGAAGCTACTGCACAGACACAGCCAATAGGAGCTTCACCGTTCCTGACCCCTGATGTATGTGACCACAGAACATATGGAAACTAACCCCAGTTATGAAGACAACAGTGTCATTCAGTCCTTTCTTCCTTCTTTTTGTTAACAGGGCTGGAGAGCACCCTGTGTTGAAAGTACTGTGCTTAAATGAACTTGAAAAACTGTAGACAAAACCACACTTGGTCTCCCTTGGCCAGATTTCATTTCTATGACCCATAATACACCCATAAAAGAGATAATTTATTTTTTAAAGTACCGTATCTCTTCAAAGTAATGGTTATGAAGAGGTATTATCAAGCCCCAAAGTAACTTACTCATCTGCCTCTCAGAAAAGGAGCTTCTGATGGGAGAAATGCACCTTTACCAGAACACAAACCCACTACAGAAATACTAAATACAAACAAACACCTCAGACCACACAGTTATCAGGCAACTTATCACAGTTATCCACATCCTAAGCGAGAGCAAACACAGTCTGATCTAATTTAAGCGGATCTTTTACCAAGACCAGGAGGTCAGAAAAGGAGTAGCCCTTTAGAAAGTGACTGGACAAATTCACTTAAAGAAAAATCTCATGGTACCTCCTCATAACCAAGGAAGAGCCTAACCTGGGGGTTAGGTCACTGTTCAGGGACAGCCCCCAAATTCAATTGTTTATACTTGTATTTTCCCCCAGACCCCTGTTATTTGCCACTGCCAGACAAAGGACTAGATTTATCTTTAGCTTAGCTGGTACACCTACTCTGTTTTAAGATGTTGTAATGCCTCAGATCACTTTTTAAAGGACTTAGTGGGGGAAGAATATGGCTATTATCTGATGTATGTAAGATATAGCAGGAATAAAGAAACAGTTACCAGTTGTCAATGATGACAGATCCATTTTAGAGCCAGCATTATGCTAAAAGTTACAGGAAGTGTAACATTTAACACTTGGAAGGGTTTTTGCCACAGAAACATACCCAAAGCCTGACACCATCAACAGGACTGAAATAGGACATAGATGGATCATCTAGAGCAGAAAGGGTTTAAGTGTATCCACTTGACTTTTATTATGTTTGTATGTGTTTTTTATTATGTTTGTAATTGTCCCGGTTTGAAGTAAAATCGAACCAATTTTCTGTTCTGTAACTTTACATCCTAGCTAGGCCTCCTCTAACTCTCGGAAATTAACGGCATATTGTGGAGAAAACTGCTCGTTCTCAGAGTGATAAGATCAATGTTTGTGCTCCATGCCAAGGAATGGTGTGCAGGGAGGCCCTTGCTTATCCTTATTGCTATAACAACCAAGGGCAGCCAATTTCGTTATTTGCCCCCTTAGAGGGTCGGAAACGGAAAAAACGTAGAGGGGTCACATCGGTGGGGAGGAGTGGACAGGAGAGGTGACCCAAACCTGACCAACTGGGGTATTCCATCCCATCTGCCCCATGCTCAGTATAAAAGCTGAGGGATCAAAGGGTCAGCCCCCTTCCTGCGATGGCCGATGTCCAGAGAGGACTCAGTCTGTTCATCTGCCTTTGATCCCAATCCGTGTGTTCCTGACTCCAGAGCTGGAATCCAGTTCCCATCCATCATGGAGTCCACTCCGGGACTTCCCCAGTGCCTGCCAGTGATGTGACTGTCATCCTGGGAGCTTGATACGGTTTTGTATATATTGTATCTATTTCATTATTTTCTTCTTTATTTTTAGTTTAATATTGATTCTTCATTAAAGTAGTTTAGTTCATTCTAAACTTCTGAATCTCCTTATCTCTTTCTCCTCCTCTCTCCTCTTCTTGGGGGGAGGAGAAAGGGGAGGGGGGGGAGGGCCATCTGTCTGTCTGGTTTTGGTAAATTCGGCGGAAACCACAACAGTAATTCTGACAATGTTTATTAGTGACTTGTAAACAGAGTAAGTAAGTGAGAAGGCACAATCGCCACCACCACTCCTGTGCCACCACTAGTCTGAGGCACTGAGCAGGGAGTGCCTCTGCTACTGCTGCTCTCTGAAGATAACATTACTTTTTATAAAGCTTACCTTTGTGTTTGCAGTACTTCCAGACATGGAACACACATATTTCATCACAATTGCCTTCTTTGTCGTCCTTCAAACCTTTTGTAGAGGAATCATCTTTTTTATCTACAAGAAAGAATACATCAGTCCTTATTTGCCCTAACAACACACAACTCTAAGAGAAGGACACTGAATTTGGTATTTCGCCCCAGAAAAAAACAAGGAGCTGACTGCAGTAGCTAAGTTAAGCACTTGGGGATCTGACTATTCCCTGTACAGCCCCCTGCAGGAGTTAGGGCTCTGTGACTGACCAGTAAATCCCTACAATGGAAGGTAGTTTCAGTGGAGATAGGCAAGGGTGATGCCATGAAGCTGTGTGACTTGACCACAGCTGCTGCAAAGAAGCTGACTTGGTCTCAACACAAAGGGGACCAGAGGGTGGCCTTTGTTGTAGATAAATGGCTACGAGTGGGTCAACCAGTGGCATAAGCACTTCCTTCTGAGTTCATTAGAAGACCACAAGCATCTGCCTGAGTTAGCCAGACCAGCACGGGGGGAGTGAATACAGAGCTCAGCCCAACACAGGAGTACAAAAACTACACACCTCGCAAAAGAACTTCAAAGACAGAAACGGGCTTGAGCTCGCTTCAACCCACTTATTCCTTCCCGGGGACTGGGGATACCCAGTGTCATGACAGTGAGCATAGTACACAGACCTGTGATGGGAATCAAGTTGGTATTGTGATTGAACTATTGCAATTGCTGTATTTTGGTAAGCATAACTTAACATTTTTATTGTTTTTTCAATGTATCTCGCATCACTCTGTTACATCAGAAATCTCACTGCGCTGGGCCTGGCTAGGATGGAGTTAATCTCCTTCATAGTTAATCTCCTCCATAGCACCATGGTGCTGTGGTTTAGATTTTTGGACCAAAACAATGCTGATAACACACGATGCCCTAGCTTTGGCTGAACAGTGCTTGCACAGCATCAAGGCTTTCTTTATCTCTCACCCTGCCTCCTCAGTGAACAGATTTGGGTGGGGGCACAATAGGTTGGGAGGGGACACAACCAGGCAGAGGACCTAAACCAACCAAAGAAATATTCCATACGACATAACATTATGTTCAGCAACTGAAGCAAAAAGAGGGAGTTTTAAGAGAGTTAGTTACCTTTTGCTTGGGAACTGGCACCAACCTATCTGTGGGAGGTGGTGAGTGATTGCCTTCGCGTCACTTGCTTTGTTTTCTTCTTTCTTTACCCTTCACTTCCCCCCGACTCCCACCTTGACCCTCAAGTTTTCTTGCTTTTATTCTTTCTTTCCTCCTCCCCTGCCTCGCTGGGGGTTGCGGAGAAATGAGCAAGTGGCTGTGTGTGGTGCCTAGCTGCCCACTGGGGTTAACCTACAACACCCGTGTAACATCAACTATCTTCAAATAAGTGAATTCGATATTAAACATGACACCCTCCATGCATGGAATATCTAAAAGAATCTAAAAGTTCAGAGAGTACTGGACTCTGACAGGCTTTAAAGCCAAGGCCCTTCTGCCCAGGAGGACAGGAGATTTACGAGTTCCTATTCACTCACTGGAAGTTACATCAAAACAAACGCTCTACTGACAAAGCTACATCCATTCCCTGGGGACAGAAGGCAAGGAAAGATACCCAGAAAGGAAGCAATGTGTCCAGAACGGTACAGAGATCAATCCCAGTCTACTTCCCATTGACCTGCACAATGCTCGGGCAGAAATCACACTCTTTTGCAGGCCACCTGGTACTATGGCTTTCAAGCAGATAAGCTGCACTCTGACTACCATAGGGAGCTGTAAGGCTGTGTGAAACCAAATCCCAATGAGAACCACTGATCTCAAGACTGGAGGGTTAGAAACAATCCATACCTTTGTCTTTACCTCCAGCTCCTGTTGGCAACTGGTGCTGGCTCTGATCAGGCACATTGCTACCGGGACCTGCATGAGAAGACTGAATGAACAGCACTGCTGGACAAGAACCTCAGCTAGATGGCAACATCCCAATTTGTATGTTGAGGATTATGTCCATCACACATAATTTTTGACCGGCACTCCCACTGCTGATACAACAGATCAGCAATGGCAGTTACAAATCCCAGTCAGTCACAGTTACCGGCAGCCACTCGACAGCAATTTTGCATGCAGTATTTTAGGCAACAGTAATGCAGCTCTCCCTCCCACACAACTCAGCCATGACTTACTCCATTCCTGAAAGCAAATCAATGGCAGAAGGAAAAGAAAAACTACGTATGCATCGCAAGTGGGGAACTAGGAAAGCTGATTCCACATGGAAGCAGTTGGTACTTATCTAGATATTTACCTTCTGAAGGTGGTGTATGCAGTATGGAGCCCAGTGTTTGCAAAGGTACCCTCAGTTCTTTACTCCTCCTATCTGCCGGCTTTTTCAATACCTTTTCTCTTGGTTTCTGGTAGTGCACTGAAAGCACAGAAAGGACAATGGGGTTTAGCTGTGATGTAAGGCAAGAATGACTTCTACCTCTGCCAAACCCAGTGTTTCTTAAAACTTACTTTTCCCCTTCCTCAGTTCCTTGTTGAAGTCCGCATGCTTGTGATCATATATAGTCTGGATGTTTGAAGCTGTGCGCCCATCAATGCCTCCATTTTGCAACACTGCCAGTGCATGGGCACCCAAGAGGTTATGAGACCTCTTGCATGGAAAAAATCTACATTCCCCATGCAGAAAGTGTCGACAAATATGAAGCTTGTTGCAGTTGTTTTGCTGGATGCAGGCATCATCCTTTCTGTTGTAAAACTGACAGACCTAGAAATAGGGAGGATAGATACAACATGAAATGGAAAAGCACATTAGAATCAGTAATTTTTTTTCTTTGTTCTATAGGCATGCAGCTTTAAGAGTGGAAAAACTGTGACTAAAACGCATGTGTTCATTGTGATTTCTTTAATTCGGACAGATTTCTTGAATGGAAGAGCAGGCATTTTCAGCTGACTCATGCATTTTGAGTTTTGAAGTTGTGCAGAGGTTTTTGTCCAAGAAAAAGAATAGTCAGTCCAACAAGAATGGGATGCCTAAGCAAGACAGTTGCATAACAAATGACTATTTCACAGTTACTCTATTTAAAAGAAAAAAATCAACAAAAAAACAAAACAAAAAAACCAAACAACAACAAACCAACCCAAAATCAAAACCATAACAAAGAACAAATGTCTCCATAAAAACATCCTGTGTCAAATGAGGCATTATCTCATGGAGCTGAAACTGCATTTGCACTTCCTACTTGTAAAGCTTATTCTGCATTGATGATTGGGGCATCTAAAAATGGTAAGAAGAATGATTTGAGATTAGAGTTACGTATGGAAAAAGCAACACACTTCTATATTCCTCTGCTCATGAAAAAAAAGAAAAAGAGACATGCAGTGAATTGGACCCAGGGAACAAATCACACGCCAAAAAAACTCCTTCATATTGCCCACCAAGCACCACAGCAACACTCCCGGCTCCTGCAGCATAGAGGAGCAGCCCATAACAAGAAAGTTGCTTTGAGGAAGACACATAGCTGTCCAGAGGCAGCTCCAGCATCACACCTGAACCATCACAAATCTCCTCCCAACCCCTCTTCCAAGCAACAGAGACAGTTTCTACGCTGTGCTGCAACTGAGTACATATGGATTTATGTATCAGCTAGGGAACTGGAGATTGCTGGGATGGCAGTGTTTAAAAGCCTGAAAAATCAGGCCAGTTTCAACTGCAAAACAACTCTGTATTGGATTCACACTTGTTAACAATAATACCCACTGCCAGAAGCGAGTTTCTCATCGCCATCAGTCAGTATCGTGTACAGAACAATTAGCCTTCACAAAGTTACTCTAAATTAGGTGGGAGCTTACAGAGCCACGTAAGTGATGTAATTTCAGCGAGGACTGACCGTTACTGTCCTTGACAGTTCTTAGCCTCTGAGGGAAGCAGAAACCAAAAGGGGTTGTCTTCTCTCTTCCCCATCTTCCCTCTGTCATTGTGGATGCTTTATGCTTTTCTACCCCTAACACACCAAAGAATGCTCTCATTTGCTTTAGACATCTTATTTTTGGGATCTGGACTTGTTCCAGTTTTGCTTGCTCTACTGCATTATTCTGCTTCCATCACACACCTCTCCTGCCTGCTCTGCAGGATTTTAGTTTTACCAGATATCTTGCAGATTTTACTTCTACATGTTTTCCTGCACCCCGTTTGTGCAACTCCATCACAATTTCCCATTTACCCCCTTGCAATTATGCCTATAATTTATATATTGAAGTTCAGCTGCATCACAAAATGATTTCAGTAGTGTTACAATCCGTTGGGTGCCCATGGCAAGGTGCTGGCAGCAGGGGTGACCTCTGTGAGAAGAAGCCTGGAGCTGGGAGCTGCCCCATGCCAGACACAGATGGCTCCAACAGACCCACTGCGGGACACAGCTGAGCCCATCAGCCAAGCTGTTGGCACCTCTGGGAAAACCTATTTAGGAAAGGGCAAAACACTGCCCAATAGTGAGGGAGGCGACAGGGAAAGTGTGAGAAACAGCCCTGCAGACACCAAGGTGAGAAGGAGGAAGGCAAGGAGGTGCTCCAGGTGCCTGAGCAGAGATTCCCCTGCAGGGCCACCCACAGCTGCTTCCCTTAGATTGTGTCCAGACCACTTTTGAGTATCTCCAAGGACGAGAGCTCCACAGCCCCTTTGGGCAGGGCCCAGTCACCCTCACAGTAAAAAAGCACCTCCTCTGTTTCAGTTTATGCCCATCACCTCTCGTCCTGGGTACCACTGAAAAGAGCCTGGCTCTGCCCTTTCCACACCCTCCCCTTCAGGTGTCTGTAAATACTGATGAGATTCCCCTGAGCCTTTACTTCTGCAAGCTACACAGACCCAGCTCTCTCAGCCCGTACCCACGTGAGAGGTGCTCCAGTCCCTTCATCATCTCAGTGGCACTTTGCCAAACTCCTCTTCCAGTAGCTCCATCACCCTCTGAATGAATTTTGGACCTATTTTCAGCTAATGTAGCAGGCCACCATGGAAGACATTAAATGAGGAGATACTGACTTCTGGCAACTCTAGGCAATTTACCCGCAGGCCTTGGTTGTGGAGGCCCATACGTCATCATCAGTGACAGCCACATAATGAGAGGACATACCATGCCATCAGCATGGACTGCCTTTAACAATACAACCTGTATGTACTGTTTGTAAGAGCTTGTTCCTATAGCATTGCATAAGAGCTTAATGCTCTCAGTGAACTTTGGTGTACCACCTAGAACATACAGATTTATATGGGTAGAAGATGAATAGCTTTGGGTTTTTTTTCAGAAAAATACTGTAAAGATGTGAAGAACAGTAAGGTGCTGAACCTCACCATGGATGGGAATTCTGCCCAGCAGGCCATGGTCCTCCCAGAGAGGTTTGATGCTATTCTTGTTGTGGGTTCCCACAACATCAGAAGGGACACGTAAGATTTCTTCTCATTATAACCTACAGTAGTAACCAGTTATTTATCTTACACATCATGTGCCTTTTTAGTGAGATCCAAAAGCACCAGCACCTGCCAATGTCAAGCGATTATTCACCTACTCCAGAATTTTGGGTAAGTCACCTCATTTTTCTCTCCTTCGTTTTCCCAGCTTTGCCCAAGGAGAATGCAGAAAGGCTTATCATCTACAGAGCACTCTAAGATCTATGTATCAAGAACATATGCAAGTGCTAGGTAATAACAAACAGTCTTGTGGGAGGTGCTTTGCAACTTCAGTCAATAAAGAACTCAAATCTTACACCACTGCCAAGGAATGGTCTTCCTCAGTTGAAGAACGTTTCTCTATTTTGGGGGCCTGATACCACCCGAAGTGTTACCCTCATCTAAAATATAGATGCCTCATACGAGTGCCTAACTAGCAAGACGAATATGTTAAGGCTTTAAAGATGCAAATTTTTTCTACCTCTCCAAGTGGAGATAACTGTTCAGGTTACTGAGCTGGAAACGAGCAGTTAGGCCAACATCCACCAGAGACAGAAAGTCAAGCACAAACTAAGGGCTGTGATATGAATTTATACAGCAGCCCCTTGGTTCAAAGGAGTAATATAGTTCCCTGATGTTTCTAGAAAAAAAACTTACAATCACTGCTTCCTTAACAGGTCTTTCCCCAACACATTTTTTCCCTCTTACCTTCAATATCCTCTCTTTTCTAAAACTTTCTCCTGCAGAAATACTGCTAATTAAAACCAGAAGCAGAGAGCACAGTTTTTCACACAGCCTGAAGCTAGTTTAAGAACTACCAAAAAAAGCATAAGACTTAAGTCAGACACTGGTTTTGGGCGCCAGAGCATAGGAATTGCTTTCGTGCTTGCATCTTCCTGCTCAAGAGTAGGAAAAAAAAGCAACTAAGATACAGCATCAGATAAAAGCTGAGAGAGTACTAAAAACATAAACATAGTGCGTAGAACATCCATTACACAAAATATTACTTTAGAGTAGTGGAGACACCAGCCACTTAAGCTACAAAGTGAAACTCCCAGAGATTTAAAGACACTGAATCTGGTTGAGAGTGATTTTGTAGAGCATCTAGAGGAAGATGCATTAAAAGATATAGTATGCAACAGAAAATTCTTACACGGGAGCATCAGAATAAAATACCAAACCAGAAGAAAGTGCTGTGTCAGCTAAACAGGGAATCCATTATTTAACTCCATCAAGAAAGCACACCGCCCCTTGCACTTGCCAAGAAAAAGGAAAAAAAAAAAAAGGGCAAGCCAGAGAAAAGGTGAGAGACGGTGTAAAACCTCCTGATTTTGCAATGCTATTGTGTTTTTCTTACCCTGCACCCCAGTTCAGGTCACAGAAGACCAAAGTTTCCTCTTGCTTGAGAGCTTCATATATGCCATTTGCCAGCACACACAAAGCCAGTCAGCATTTCTAAGCAGGAAACAGCCAAGCTGGCTATCACGTCACCCTCCCCAGCTCTCAGGTTTATGAATGGCCTGCACCAATCACTGTTTTCTGTTGTTTCTGCTATTTTAGCCATAATATGAGTTAAGGTGCTCAATCAGAGTAATTAATGATGCCTGCCAGTGGTGATGGCTGAATAGATCTATAGATAAAAGCTTAAGAGTAATACCAATCAATGATGGTTTCTACTATCTGCTCACTGCTAGGATTAATTAAACAAGAAACACTTATATTTTAGATGCAGCTGAGCAGGACAAAAATATTATTAATCCTCCCTGCTCATCACCACCATGCTCCTTGAATCTGCCACCATAACATATTTTAAAACACTACCAACAATAAAAAAGCATCTATTTTGTCAAAGCCCAGCACTGTCACAGAAGAGAATAAGAAAACAATAAAACTGTTATGCCAACAGATCTGTGGAGATCATAACCTCCAAAAGACCAGGGTAACAGGCAGTATTCTGGTAATTTCTTAACCAGGAACAGCTGTAGCCAGAACAGGATACTCTTGGCTTTGAAACAGCCATACCTTGAGGACACCATTGCCCTTATACACACATTCAGAACCAGAATGGATTGTTCAGCCAAATTTAACAAAATCGATGACTTGCATACAAACCGGACAAAGGTTGCATCGTAGAAAATTAGTGCCCAAGAACTCAGCGCACTTTGAAAGGGGCAGATTTTACACAAAACTGACTGCAGTCGTTTGGTCATTTTCTTATAGATTTTTCTCGCCTCCCTATTCCCCCAAGCACCAAAATATGCTTCCTAGTCTCCATCGTCTCTTGGAGAAGAGCCAACAAACTGGTTTTTGGTCAGGCCTTTTATCCCATAAAACACGTACAATTATTGTGATCTTTCACCTCTGCTTTGCCTGCCTCACCATCTGTAAATCTCTGGTGAAGCTGCTGACTTTTTTTTTGTTTGTTTGCTTGCTTGCTTTGAGTAACTTTATGGCTATCCTGTTGGGGTAACAGGAATGGCGTGCAAATCAGTGTGTTGTCCACTTCCTGCTGTCAGACCCCACCTCTTCTGCTGACAAGTCACAGATGACATGGCCTTATCCAGGTGCCAGCCTTCTGGTATTTACGTAAGCAAAGCACTCCTCAGTGTTTAACTTTTTTACTGCTGATAGTTTTTTTCAGTTGTACGATACCTAAAGCAGACTTTATGTATTCCATAACTGGTTAAACTGTAGGAATGTTCTTTTAGAGAAGAAATAGAGCTATTTTAGTAACCATCCTAAATCGTTTCAAGGACTTGGTAAGATAAGAAAGGATGTATGTTGCCTTGAGAACATGCTGGCCTAAGACAAGGATGCAATAAATACGGACATTGTCTGACAAACAGATGGTAGCAGGAAGATCATTAGTTCTAATAGCTAATTAAGCAGTTAGAATGTTTTGCAAACATGGAAAGTAAGCCAAAGGACAGATGAAGAAGATGAAGATTGAGGAAGAAACGACTCTCATTCAGGATGAGGACCACCAGAAGGCACAACTACACATGTCTAAAGGCTCATTATAATATGTAAATGAGTTCTTGGAAATGTAAAGTATATGCTAGTGTTTTCTTGATATTATATTGAATACATATACCTGTCATATAAATTTGGCTTAATGACAGCATTTGTTGTGCACAATAGGAGGAGCGATCCCCTGCGCACCCAGCGCTGCAATAAAGAATGCCTGCTTTCTAAAACTTTAAATTGAGTCTTAGAAAGTTTTATCTGCCAGTTTGCGGTAACAATAAGTACACGGCACTTTCACAACCCTGGCTCTATATTGTTTCTTCTGGTGCTTTCGCACAGAGCCATTCCCATTCATACTTCATCCAGACTAAACTTAATATTATTGTTACGTATCTTAACAGCTTCAGCTTGAAACTGAGATCAAAACTTCACATTCTCTTTGCCCTCTCCCATTCTTAATTAACAAAAGCTTCTCTTAAGAAATCAGTACAACTCACATCAGGGAGGAAGAAAGGGTCATTTTGGAGAAGCAGGACTCGCAGGTCATTCTCATCGAGGCAAGACAACTCATGGGACTTTAGAACTTTTTTGTTCTCAGCATTGGTGATGTCGTGTGAGTACTTGCAAGATCTGCAAGAAAATACACAGAAATATCAATGTTTACTTCTTCATTCAAGTTGATTTAAAGAAGAACCTCAGATAATGCGCAACTTGTGAAAACCCATAGAGAGAAAAGACAGTTTGGCAAAAGTTTCTGTGAACATTTAGATGGTCTCTGTAATTAGCTAGAGAACGGACCAAACAGCATAGTAACCCTGTGAAATACAGTAGCATTATTACCCCCATTTTAAACATCTATGTGGCCAGACCACTTCTAAGAAAGCTAGCAGCACAGACTTGAAGCCAAGTCAGTCTACGCCACGCTTTCTTCCCCTCCAGCAAGAAGCAAGTTAAGTCACACGATCTGAACAGCTGGAGGAAAAAACTCATTTTAGAGCAACACATCAACAACGGTGGAAGCTGCAACACCCTTGATTTTGTGAAGGAAAAAGACTGTTATCCCAGGGACGGCACGTAAAAAAAGATGCAAGAATCTGAGGGTGTAAAACAGAGATAATGAAGCTGAAAACAACACAATTTGTTATCTTTGCTGGCTGGGAAGTTAGAAAAAAAAAAAAAAAAAAAACCAAAAAAAGCCAAACCCAGTAACAAAGATACTGGTGCACTTACTAACCCAAGAGAAATGTCTGAAGTGAGTATGTATTAGAAAGAGAGATTGCAATTTTTTTTTGCATCTATTTTAAAAGATACTGCAAATCAATAATAAGAGGAAAACCATGGTCAACCTGTGCATTAGTTCAGTGCAGCAAAATATAGCTTCCTTACGCCCTGCTCTTCAAAAGCATGATTTGATACAGCCTTAAGTCTAGACGTACTCAACCAGTAAAAGTACCTGTTAATCTATCAGATTCAAGACTCTGTTCCCTTTATCCTTTTAGCCTCTAGTTAACTCCTGAAACTCTCCTCATGAAAGAGGAGACCCAATCTGACCCAATCCTTTTCTACAGACCCTTGTGTGGACATTTCACTGCTGAACCCCACTACCCGCTGCACACGTTGCTTTTTAAGCAAATAAAGAAGAATGTGAAACCTGAACAACTGAAGTGTGCCATCTTTGGTCTTGAGAAATGATTTTCTAAGGATAACTAGATTTTGTAGATACTCGACTAATGGCTACAAAGGTAGAGAGAAGGTAGAGAGCAACAGAGTATTCAAGGTGGGAGTCATCACTGGGAGTTCCTCCACAGTTCATTTCAGATTCCACCAACAGTCACACGCTGATCTACATCAATTAAGTACATATTTCTAAGTCAAAGCCTGAAACAGTCCACAAATACAGTGATAACTAATCAGCTGAGTTTAATAACACATTTAGAAAAAAAGCAATGAAAAGTTACTTGCCAGAAACAGCTTTAACTGGACTAGAATCCTGATTCCACTAAACAGGAAGACCCCAGTAACTTGCACAGACATTTTTTCTTCCTGAGATTCTAAAACAAGAAAGATGCAAGATCTGGAAGCAAGGCTAGATTTTACCTTATCAGTTAAAAAAATATTCTGTCTTGATCCATGTTGTCCACCTAGCAGTATTTCTGCCCCCATGTTGTCCACCTAGCGGTATTTCTGTCCCCCCTCAACTTTAATCAACCTCCCTGCCACGAAAGGCATACTCTTCGTTTTATTAAGTATTATCACATACAAAAGTGACTTAAAGTATGTAGTGCTATTGAGAGGGCAGAAGGGTTTATCGTTACAAAGGAAATCACCCCATTGCACATTTTAGTTCACACAGCATCATCCGTCGCCAAGTGCCTACATGTATGTATGTTAGAAATACAGGATATTTCTGACAGCGAATCACGCAGAAGCCTATTGCAAAGCGAGAAACGGTGAGAAAATCTCAGCATCCCAGTATTGTGCTGATATCATTCCGAGCCAGACCACGGCCTTTGCCCTCCACATTCTTCAGACCGGAGTGCACAGGGAAGTGTTTTTTGCTGGGGCAGAAGAGGAAGAATCTGGTGCGGTCTCAGCATATTATTAACACTGCAACAGTTCAAAGGGGGGGGGAGGGGTGGGTCTTAAACTGCAAATTCTCCCATCAGAGCTCACTGCTGCCATCGATTGTCACCGGTTTTCACTTCTGCATTGGTTTTTGGTTCCCTTTACCGTTATTTTTAAACCAAGGACCACCTCTGGCCAGCCTGTAATAGATTCATAGACTCATAGATTGGTCCAAGCCAGAAGGGACCTCCAAAGTTCATCTAGTCTGACCTTCCCGCAGTCAGCAGGGACACCCCCAACTAGACCAGGTTGCCCAGGGCCTCGTCGAGCTTCACCTTGAATATCTCAAGGGAAGGGGCCTCAACCACCTCCCTGGGCAACCTGTTCCAGTGCTCCACCACCCTCAGAGTAAAGAACTTTTTCCTAATATCCAATCTAAATCTTCCCTTCTCCAACTTAAAACCATTGCCCCTCCTCCTGTCACTGCAGGCCTTTGTAAACAGACCCCCCCCAGCCTTCCTGTAGGCCCCCCTCAGGTACTGGAAGGCCGCTATGAGGTCTCCCCGGAGCCTCCTTTTCTCCAGGCTGACCAACCCCAGCTCCCTCAGCCTGTCCTCATAGGAGAGGTGCTCCAGCCCCCTGATCATTTTGGTGGCCCTCCTCTGGACCCGCTCCACCAGGTCCATGTCCTTCCTATATTGAGGGCTCCAGACCTGCACACAGTACTCCAGGTGAGGTCTCACCAGAGCAGAGCAAAGTGGCAGAATCACCTCTCTGGATCTGCTGGCAACACTTCTTTTGATGCAGCCCAGGATGGGATTGGCCTTCTGGGCTGCGAGAGCACATTGCCTGCTCATGTCCAGCTTCTCGTCCATCAGCACCCCCAGGTCCCTTTCCTCAGGGCTGCTTTCTAATACCCCATCCCCCAGTCTGTATTTATACCGAGGATTGTTTCTTCCCAGGTGCAGGACCCTGCACTTGCTTTTGTTGAACCTCATGAGGTTCATCTGGGCCCACCTCTCCAGCCTGTCCAGGTCCCTCTGAATGACATCCCATCCCTCTGGTGTATCGACAACACCACACAGCTTGGTGTCATCTGCAAACTTGCTGATGGTGCTCTCAATCCCTTTGCAAACTTATAGCTAATAACTTATAAACTAATAGCTGCAAACTTACTTCATCCACGTGCCGGGAGGTGGGGGGGGTGTTGAGGGACGGGTGTGGCGGCCAAGCGGCTTTAAGACACAGAGACACACACAGACACACACACACACACACACACACACAATACCGACAAAGAAAACCCGGCTTTAGAAAACTGTAACCTATCACTTCGGGCTTTTACCCAAAACAGCCAGAATCGCAAACGGGCCCTTCGCGAGTAAGAAACACCCGGAAGGAGGCTGTGCCCGACCCCCGGCCGGTGGGAAGGGGGGGGGGGGGAGGGACGACACGACGGGAACGAGGCGGGGGACAGGGACGACACACGACGAGGACGGGGTGGGGGGGGACACACGCCGGGGACGAGGCTTCTCCTCCGGCGGGGAGCCGGGGCAGAAGGGTCCGAAGCGGCGCTTCCAGCGGAACCGGCGCTCCGAGGAGAAGCCCGGGGAAAGGGTCCGGTGTGTGTATGTGGGGGGGGGTGCTCCGCTCCCCTCCCCTTCCCTCCGCGGGGGGGGGGGGTACGGCCGGCCCGGCCCCCCAGCCCTCACCTGGAGCCCAGGCCGCACTTGCCCAAGAGGTGCCCCTTGCAGAGGTGCAGCCGCTCGCAGCCCCCGCACTCCTTGCGGGTGCAGACCCGCACGCCCGACACGGCCAGCACCGAGGGCTCGCCGCCGCACCGCACCACCAGGAACCGCTGGGGTCCCGCCGCCGACAGCGTCTCCTCCAGCTGCTGGGCCGACAGGCCGACGAGCTGCTGGAACTCCGGCAGCCCCAGCCGCCCCCCCTGGACGCACAGCGTCTTGGTGAGGAAGCAGCACACCGCCGGGTCGCTCATCGTGCCCCGCAACCCTCGTCGCCTCAGCCGGAACGGCGGGAATCGAAACTGGGGCGGGCTGGGCGGCGAGCGGCGCCTGAGGCGATGGGGAGAGGCGGGAAGCGGCGGGGGAGGGCGGGGGAGGTCCCTCGGCGGCTGAAGAACAGCCAGGAAGCAAATAGAAGCATAGAATCGTCGGGGTCGGGAGGGATCTTGAGGAGCATCAAGTCAAACCGTCAGCCTGGCGCTGCCAAGTTACCGCTAAACCGTGTCCCCAAGCACCACGTCTACGCCTCTTTTAAATACTTCCAGGGATGGTGATTCCGCCACGTCCCTGGGCAGCCTGTTCCAATGCCTGATAACCCCTGCGGTGAAGAATTTTTTTCCTAGTATCCATCCTAAACTTCCCCTGGTGCTACCGGAGGCCATTTCTTCTTGGTCCTGTCGCCTGTGACTTGGGAGAAGAGACCGACCCCCACCTGGCTACAGCCTCCTTTCAGGTTGTTGTAGAGAGCGATGAGGTCTCCCCTCAGCCTCCTTTTCTCCAGGCTGAACGCTTCTCTCAGCCTCTCCTCCCAGGACTTGCTCTTGACCTCTCTCCAGCTCCATTGCCATAATGCAAGAAGTGATCGAAAGAGGGGGGAGTTCTTTTTTCTTTTTCTTTTTCTTTTTTTTTTTTTTTTCAAATGCCAGATTCTTTGCTGTTTCTGATGTTTGGATTTGGACATGAGCTGCTGCTGGGATGAAATTCCATATATAGTATTGTTATTGGTACCTATATATCAAGTGTGGATGCCAGCTAGTCCCTCCCAGAATGTGTACGTAGAGCAGAGCACTAGCATCCTCTGAAGGAGTTCCTCACCTTCCTGCTAGCTTCTGCTCTCTCTACCTATACGTTACACTAACACAAACGTGGTACAGAGCGTTAAGCCTATTATGTAGGAGAAAAACTGAGCGTACATTAATAATTCCAGTATTTATGTAGCAATTCCATTACTTTTCTTTCTTTCACGTTGGCAGTCGGCTACAGATCAAGTCTGGTTTCATACCCCCTTATGAAACCACAAGCGACCCTGGTTCCTGTTAACGCTGAAGCAGAGCCTGGGAGGGTCTGCAGGGCTGGGGAGAAGCATGGCAAATACTGAATTGGAAAGGTGGGGAGAGGGCTGAGCGCTAAATCCATTTGAGATGAACTTTTCATACTCAAAACTCCTCGGCAATGCAAGCGTAAGAAACAGTTAAGTACCAGCCGCTCCCTCTGGATCAGGAAGTTAACCTCAAAAATAAAGTGAATGCCAGCCTGCGTTGCCTGGTGCTAATGCCCGATTTGAAAGGTATGTGAAACTGCACAGTCGCAGTCACGATCTCTGTTCACGTCATAGAAAGGGAACCACCTCAAAGAATGGGACCAAGGTGATACAGCCTGTGGTTTTGCTCTTTCTTTGCAGAAGGGAAGGTTATGGAAGGATCTTTTCATTGGGCATATTTCCCTCTTGCTGTGATACTTGAACAAATGAAGTAATTTTTAAAAAGCAATAGAAAGGAGAGGTAGAAGGAGGAGTTTTCTGCATCAGTTCTAGCTCTAGAAAAGTAAATTGATAGTTCGAGGCTGGTTTATGTTCTAGGTGTGCATACGTGCATTCTCAGATTGTCAGCAGGTTGTCAGGGATGATAAAACTCAGATCCACGCTCGATGTAGTTTCAAGACTGACAGATAAGGTAGAGAATGATTCAAACAGTGAGTCAGCAAGGTATTGCCAACTTGAAACGGTAAATAAATAATAATCAAGCGTCAGGAAAACCTTTCAGTCATTTGCTTGTATTTGTCTTCTGCTTTTCAGCCAGTTCCAGTGAAAACATGCATTTGTACATTAATCCACTTAGAAATCTGAACTATGTGAGCAGAGGAGCTATACTGGATAGCTTGTTGGAACAGTATTAACAGCATGGAGCAGGAAAGTAAAGTGAGGCACTGCGAGCAGAAAGAATCTGCCAATACAGCCTTGGCACGCGTGTTGTATTCTACACTTAAGTATGCTTAAGAAGGGGTTTGGATCAGTCCTGACTGAGAGCAAACAGAAATGCTACTGGATTTGTTCTGTTTGTTGGTATAATATTTTGCAAATACGAATGCCCCAGATATTTGACTTCCTTACCAGCTTCAAACCGAACCCATTTATGTGAAACGATACAACGGGTTGAGGCAGAAGGGATCACTCTATCAAGGAGTCCCAAATCGGTATTCTTTTCACATGACGGTGAACAATTCCAGCCCTATATATCAAGCCATTTGCTTAAAGTTAGAAACCACTGAAAAAGTGGCTGGGTTGATGTAACCTCTTGCTGCTGCTAAAAATGTAATCCCTGTACATCTTTCTCTCTGCTGTTTTCTAGTTCCGTCTGTAACTTCTCCTTGTTTACCTTGGCTCTGGCATTCACCTGACTCTCTAGTAAGCTGAAGCAGCTTTCAGAGATTGAAAGTGAAATATCAATTGGTACGAGCGAAGTATGAATGGAAATGGGTGTGTGTAAGCACCAGAAGAAACAGCAGAACAAAGGTGGGAAGAATGACCTGTGTTGGTGAGCAAAAACACAGTTTAAGGCAGTAAAATTGAGAAGTACGTTGTTTCTCTCAAACCAGAAAGACCTGCACTCTGTATCATAGACAACTTGTCTGCAGAAGACCCTACCATCATGCACATCACAAATGCCATTTCTTTTCCTATTAGTCCAACAGGAAGCAGACCACAGCCTCAGACACTCAAAATGAAGAAACACAGAAAATGGGCAAACTTGTTGCCTGAAGTGTGTGGAGGCAGAAGTAGCCAGACTGTGAAGCACAGGGATGCCACCATAGTAAGTGCTGGCTATTTTCATACCCATTTTCATACCCACTATTGGGCACAAAAGATCCGTCCAAGGCAGTTTACCACTGCCAGTGAGAAATAACTCCAGAGATGCCATAAGGGTGTGATAGTTGGTGCCCATCTTCCCTTGCATTGCACACAAGCGTGGGGGCTGGCCAGACCTGTTGGGCACACGCACCTCGCTGCTTGTGAGTATGGGGTTTGACAGTGTGAATGACGCTGAATAAATTGAATGAAGGTGAATGAAAGCGGGGGAACTGAGTGAAATGCATGCGTACCGAAATGCAGCTTCTGCAGCTTAACTGGAGGCAGATGGATCTTGATAAACAATTTTGCCTTGCCTGCCCAAACGCGCGATATACTGTTATGCTCAATCCTGTGGGACTGTGTGAACCCTTCTCTGCTGTGTGTGAAGAAGTGGCTATTCCTGCTCTAAATAGCCTGCACAGCCTGGCTTGCCTGGTAGCTCTGTCTGCATCAGCAGTTCTGTCCCTCTGGGGATGGCTAAAGTATGCAGAAACACCCTGGGAATGATGGTGCCAAACCGTTTCCCCTCTTTTCCAGTATGTGGCTCGTTCAGTTTCTCTCATCTTTGGTGCCATTCTACTTCTTGAGAACCCTCTTTCATGTCTCAGCTTTGGCTCACTCCCATGCAACCAACTATTATACTGGCTCTGGTTTCCCCAGGCTGTTTCAGATAGCATTTTGCAGAACGTGCTGGGACCTTTGCTTTCTCGTCCCTCCCCCATTTCTTGCACAACCTTCCCCAGGTTCTGTACTGTCTGCTTCATCAGCTGATGGCTGGGTATACATCTGCCTGAGGATTTCAACATAATTTTGAGGGTTTTGTTGTGTGGAGACTGTTAGGTTATGTGATAAAAGCCCATCTGATGGGAGGTAGGGCTCTCCTCTCACCTGAAAAGCCTGCCCCCCCCAACCACCCAATAAGTGAAATCAGTTCAGACCAGGTTTGTCCCCAGTGTGGGGACTGGGCTGGGGCTGACACTGGTTTCACTGTAAGTCGTAACCGTGACCCTGCACAGGTCCCTTCCTGGAGCGGGTTGGGGTGTGGGGCTGGCTGGGCAGGGACAGAGTAATTTAGGGGAGTATGTGTGTGACAGTCTGTACTGGTGCAAGGCTGCGCCTTGGGGACTTGTATGTCTGGGTGCCAGCAACTGGGGAGACTGGAATCCAGGGGCGGTGACTGGGCAGACTGTCTGAGCCCAGTTGCTGGAGAGATCCACATCCACAGATGTATGTTTACATCTGTGCAGCAAGATTGCAGATGACACCAAGCTGAGTCGTGTGGTTGACATTCCTGAGGGATGGGATGCCATCCAGAAGCACCTGGACATATGCGAGAAGCGGGCCCATGTTGACCCTACCTGGAGTAGTGTGTCCAGCTCTGGAGCCCTCAGCACAAGGAAGACATGGACCTGTTGGAGTGGGTATGGAGGAAGGCCATAAAAATGATCAGAGGTATGGAACACACTCCTGTGAGGGCAATCTGAGACAGTTGGGGTTATTCAGCCTGGAGAAGAGAAGGCTCTGGGGAGACTTTATTACAGCCTTTCAGTACTTAAAGGGGGCTTATAAGAAAGATGGGGACAAACTTTTTAGCAGGACCTGTTGGGATAGGACAAGGGGTAATGGTTTTAAACTAAAAGAGGGTAGATTTTGACTAGATATAAGGGAGAAATTTTTTATACTTGGGTGGAAAAACGCTGGCACACGTTGCCCAGAGAGGTGGTAGATGTGCCATTCCTGGAAACATTCAAGGAGAGGTTGGACGGGGCTCTGAGCAATCTGATCTAGTTGAAGATGTCCCTGCTCACTGCAGGGGAGATGGACTAGATCACCTTTAAAAGTCCCTTCCAACCCAAACTATTCTATGGTTCTATTATGTGTATATATATTCTCACTAGTGGGCTGTATGATATATATATACTCCTGACCAGAGGCCGTTGGTGCTGTCTACGTTCATGTGAGTGCTCTGAGTGTCTGTGATTTGTGTGACTGTCAATGTGTGTATGTCTGTATGTGGTGAGTGCATGTCCCCTGTGTGCATGTGCCTGCTGGGAATACGTTTTCAGCCTCGCTACTAGTTGGACCTGGGGACAGGGAACTGCAGCAGCCTCACCTTTCTCAGGCTGTTGCCTCTGGCATGAGATGTTTTCCTCTACCAGGAACAATTCCACTGGTTTTAGCTTCCAGAGATTACTGTAAAGGCTTTTGTTTCTGTGCGTTTGAAATCTGTGCTGGGGAAATGACTTTCCTTAAAACCAGAATGGCACCCTGACGTTTTACCTCATAACATGAATGTATTCCTAGCAGACCTTTTTTTTTTTTTTCTGAGAAGTTACTTCTCTACAGAGGAAAAATAAGCTCTGTACATAAGGCTGGCTGTGACAATATGTTAAAGCTGTACCAGCGTAGGGATTTTAAACAGAAATAGGCATATTGATATGAGTGCAGCATGAATGGAACCATGCATATGTCAAAGCACCAGAAGAGACAGCAGAATGTCCTGTACTGCCAATGAAGACCAGCGTTCCCAGGACACTGCTCCTGTGACTCTCCTGGGATGGACAATCCTGTCCAGTTTAACTCCACAGAATATGAGCTCCTATAGCAAGCCTCTGCTCTTCGTTCTCTTCATTAGAAAAAGGGTCTTTCCTGAAGCCCAAACTCTCTTTCCCCCTCTGTTCTTTAGCTCCCCAGTTGTCTTCCCTTAACCACAGCAAAGGAAACAATGGCTACAAAGACAGATTAGGAAGTCATCTAGGACAGTAGCTGGAAAGAACATGGAAGGCAGAACCTAATCCTGCTCATCCTGGCTGACATGGAAGCTCTCTTCCAAATACGCTTAAAGTGGTAAAGGTGGTTGTGACTTTGTAGGCAATTGCTGGTTTTCCTGCAGCTACATATCTATAAGGATATCAATAAATAAATATAAACACTTAATAACTCTTTATAAATAAATATGTCACTTGTGAGCTTCATGCAGTCACCCGCAGAGGTTTCAGAGAAATGTATTGTCATCCTGCTGCTCAGCTAGCTAAATGTATTCCATTACGTGGCATTTTCCATCTTCTTCAGAAGCATCAGCATATGGCAGCAACTAGACCTCAAGGTTACTGCAACCTGAGAGAAGTGAGGGGGCAAGGGTCACAGTGAGTGTACTTGGGGAACACCATGACAGAGGGGGCCCTCACACTTCCTCTGTAGAAGCAGCACAGTTTGGGGCTCAGCTCTAATGCCTGTAGGCAAGTGCAGGCAGCATGGGGAACAAACATGAGGAGCCAGAAGTCCATGCGTAGTTGCAGAATTGACTTAATTGGGATTACAGAGACATGGTGGGATGGCTCTCCTGACTGGAGCATTGCAGCCAGTGGATAGAGGCTTTTTGGAAAAGACAGGGTAGGAAGGCAAAGAGGAGGCTATACCCTTGCGGTACACCAACATGGAAGAACAGTTTGAAAATATGAAGGTTGAGAGCAGCCTTTTCTGCACTGTGGAGTTCAAGATCCTGAGAGAAGTGAGCAATACAAACAGCAGAATTACAATCCTGGACTTCCCAAGAGTAGTTTTTGGCTGTTTCAGGGACCTGCTTGGCAGAATTCCATGTGAAACTGCCCTGGAGGGCAAAGGAGCCCAGGAGAACCAGTTGATCATCAAGGACAACATCCTCAGAGTCCAAGAAGTCCAAGTCCATTACAGTGTGCAGAAAGTTGAGCAGGCATGGCAGAAGGCCAGCGTGGGTGAATATGGAGATCCAGACTGAGCCAAAACACAAAAATGAAGCACACGGAAGGTGGAAGCAGGGACAGAGGTTATTTGGGAGTAGTACAAGCATTTAGAAATGTGGTGATGAATGCCAATGCTCCTTAGCTGGAGCTGGAATTAGCAAGGGAGATGAAGGGCAGCAGGAGGGGTTTCTGTAAAGACATTGGTAGCAAAGGAAGGCCAAGAAGAGTGTGCACACAGTGATCAATGGGGAAGGAGACCTAGTGAAAAGTGGTATGGAAAAGGCTGTAGTTCACAATGTCCTTTTTTTTGCCTCAGTTTGCACTGGTAGGGTTTGCCCTAAGGTCTCCCAAGTCCCGAAGCCTCTTATCAGAGTCCATGGGCATGAAGCAGTACCCACAGCAGAGGAAGATAACATTAGGGATCACTTAACCCACTTGGACATACAGGACACTTGGACATACCCCCATGGACCGGAGCGGATGGGTCCAAGGGTGGTGAAGAAGCAGCCCAACATCATTGTGAGGCTGCTCTCTGTCCTCTTCAAAAGGTCATGGCAGTTAGTGGAGATTCCTGATCACTCAAGAAAGGCAAATACCACACCCATCTGCAAGAAGGTGGCAAGAAGGATGGTCCAAATCTATTGACCTCACCCACAGTCCCTGGGAAGGTTGTGGAGCAAATCCTCATAGAAGCCATTTCCAGGCACGAGAAGAGCAAGAAGGTAAGTGGGAGCAGTCTGCATGGATTTACCAAGGGCAAAGCACGCTGACCAACCTCATTTGCTTTCTCTGACAAGGTAACTGTCCCTGTGGACAAGGGGAAGCCAATGGATGATGTATACCTTGGCTTTAGCAAGGCCTTTGACATAGTCTCCCATAGTTTCCGTTTAAACAAATATGGGCTGGGTAAGGGGATGATAAGATGGGTAGGAACTTGGCTGGCCTACTAATGTCAGAGGTGTAAGCAGTGCAAAGTCTAACTGGCAGCCAGCTGGACTGCATGCCCGGCTTCTCAGCATCTTATTGTGTTAGTATTGAAATTTGTGCTCCCATATCTATTAAAAACTGCACCAATTGTTCTCAAGGACCAATTAGAATTAATAATATGTATTGGCCATCATCACTTATCCACTGATATGCCACTACTTTCTGGACAGGCAGGTCCAATTGCCTTCCGGACATCACTCTTTTTTTTGACTTCATGTCCTGCAATTCCTCCCTAAGTGGGAGAAAGGGATTATTCTCCCTTCAAAGAAGTAGAAACACAGCTCTTGCTTTAACTGTTATCTTGTTTCTGGAATGCTTCAGTCAGACGCAAGATAATGCCAGTAGGCTGACCTTGAATCGCGGCTCTGGGAATGCATAGGGCTCGTACTTTCCTCCATATTTCATTCCTCCGTTCTCAAGACTGTGTTTGCAAGTTTTTAAATTTGTTTCCCTTTGTTTTAATTTCTGTTCCCTGTTTCACAGGTCTTACTTTGTGATCTCCTCCCCGGGATTTCTGGTTTTGTTTTTCAGCTGGTGCATTGTCCCAGCCCATTTCATGGCTGTAGTTAGCAATGCCGTGCATTAATTCTACCCGTGTAGGAAGTTGCTTGGGAGCATTATTGCCCTGTTTATTATATTCAGTATCTCTTTTAATCTCTGCAACTAGATGGGGATTAAGGATTGCTGGGGCTCCTCTAATTAGTGGTTTTAACATTGCGGAATCTACTGTAGCAGATAGTGGAACATCGTGGCATCCTCATTCATGCATGGCTTGTATGCAAGCCACTTTTGTGATGGCTGTAGATAGCTTGCTCACATATTTCATGGGGATCATGGAGGGTTCACCCCACTCCATGGTGTTGATTCCACCAGCCCAGTAAGCTGCTCAGCTGGTGATAGAAGTATCTGTTGGGTCGAGTCCTAAATTCCCAAAAACTCCCAGACCCCAATAGCTGTTTGCTTCATCCCCACTCAACATTGTCGCTGCCACTTAAGCATACTTGCCACAAGTATTCAGTTTCAGTTTCACCTGCGTTTCTGTTTCTCTTGCAAATTTTTCAATTGAAACGTATCCCAGGGGATGGTTTGGGTAGTACCTCGCAGGTGACCACCCCACGGTCCCACAGTTATTTCTGTTTTAACAATGGGTCTGACTTCACATTCAGGAGGATTTGTGGGGAACAAAGGATCATCGTCTTCTGGCTCACTATCATCGGGATCAGTTCAAATGTCTCCATCCCAGTCTTCAGGGTATACTATTAGTTTCCTGATCTGTACAATGTCAGGGGGGCGGGGAGCCTGTATAAGTATAATTTTGACATTTTCTCCCAAGTTTTGTCTTTTTCCTTTTTTTTCCTGTAATTGTTTTTGCAGCTGTTCAAGACAGCAGTAACTCAGTTGCTTTCCTACTCTTTATTTCCTTCTCTAGGTCCTTCTTGCTATTTCTGTTATCCCTTTCTCAGTATGCAGCTTCTAAACAGATACCTAGCATCTTGCAGATAACTCCTTTCTCTTTTCCGTCCCTTGTGTAGTGCCTAATTACTTTTAAGTTCTCTTCAACGACTTTCCAATTGTGTCAATTGTCATGAGCCCATTCCTCTGAGAATCTGGGACTCGTATTCACTCCATGCCTCCACAAATAATCGGTGATACTGCTTGCCATCCTGCCTTTGTCAGGGATGGAGTGATTCACTTCACTTGTGAGAGAGAAGCAGCAAATTATTTATTGATATAAAACAGCAATTTAACAAACTTTGATAGTAAATATGTCAGTGTTTTAACAAGGTTCGACGGCAAGGTACACTTGGCTATTTACTGCACAGAGGACAGGGTTAGGCAGAACTGTCCGGGAGACCCTCCCATTGAATTGAGGACCTCCTTGCTAGAAAGGAGCAGAAAGGACTTGCTAGAAAGGACTCCTCTCCTTTTCAGAGAGGAGTCTAAGTGCAGCTGGATCCAGTCCCTGTCCCAGGCTTGGTCAATGGTTTATATCTAAAGGATTATATACGCACAATCAATCCTCTGTATCAGTTAACTAAGATTTCAAAGTTTAGCATGCTATAAACCACTTACTGAGGACCTGTTGCAGCAAGGAATCTCTTAACCTCAAGGAATAACCTTGAGCGACGTCCCTACTCAAGGGGAGATCCTGACATGCAGCCCGCTGCTGTGCAGGAGAGCTTAATGGGCTCTTGGGCTGTTCACTATTTATGGGGTTAAGATGATTGACTTACAGTCATATTTGCATATTGACCACAGTACCGGTATTGTGGTGAGGTGGGCACGTTGGTCAAGTTAGCCCTTGGCTATTGTGTTGTTATCTGTCTCCTTGAAACCACCTTTGAGCCCTACCATCACGTCTAGATGCACCCATTATGACCACCATGGGTGGTTATCGCTTGGGCAGGGTTACCGGAGATAAAGGTCAGGTTGGGGCCCATGGGGGAGCACACAATCGTAACTTGCAGAATAAAATAATGAGACACAACCTTAATACATTTTCTAGTCATCATGAAAGCTTTCGTGAAAAACCAAATCCTTAGCAGATCTTCTAACCGCTCTGTCAGACTTGGCAAAGGTAAGAGATAGGATGTATATTGGAGCTTTCTCCTAAGGGAAGGAGATTCTCTCTTTAAGCATGCTTTATACATGTGCATTTGTAAACAAAATCCAGCATCTAGTTCCTTCACAATAGACTTGTAAATCTTTTTATGTGGGAATACAGTAACATAGGAGCATTGCACTTCAGTTATTATATCACTAGAGGCATGGTGTTGTCAAAGACCAAACCTCTAGATATATTGGAAAACGCACCCTACTGTGCTAGTGCTTTTGAAGAACACTTGATATTAAAATATCTCCAGAACCTATTGTGCAAACTCTGCAAGGCCGGCTGCTCTTATTGCTCCATTAGTAGGGGCTGTAAAACCTTTCTTACCTTAAACCATTATATGCCTACTTTGCTCTCGCTTCAGCACCCAACTGTACAACTTAACAACGGTAACTTGTCGACTGTTGACCCCTGCAGATCCTTCAACTCAACCTCTCTCAAAGAAAACTGGTTTATGCTTGCGTAGCCGTTAGTAAATGGTATAAGCAAGAGTATCTTTACGCGTTCCCTAGATGAGGTGATCTTACCATGCCCTCTGTTACGCAGTACTCTTCCTGCAGCCATGACCACCAGGGCCCTGGTGGCATTCACTCCCCACCCTGTGTCTGCCTGGACTCTAGGTCAATGCTGATAAGAAGCTCCCTGGCCTTGAACAGAGCTCTCTGAGACAAAGCTGGCTGGCGTTTCCGTGGGGGCTGCCCTTATTTTGCTTGGGAATCCTGTTTAAACCAAATGTCTCGTCCCTCACCCCGACCTGTGCCGGGCCTGTGCCTGTGCCTGGCCACTGGCAAGTGATGTACGGTGGTGGCTACTCTTGTGGCTACCGCTTCTCTCACTCTCCAGCTGCTGCACTGCACTGCAGACATCAGGGAGTGTGGGAAGGGGAGCTGGCAGCACAGTGTGGCATCCAGGGGAGCCAGCCATGAGCAACTCCACCAAGGGAGCCCCCCGTGCAGAGCCGCAAGTCCGGGTTGGGATCAGGGCTGGAGACAGCAGTCAAGGTCAGACACAGCTCAGGGCAAATGATGGGGCAGGTTTGAGGTCAAGCCAGGAAGCAGAGCTCCTGGGTCTGAGCCAGAGCCAAACCGGTAAAGGTCTGAGACTAAGCATAGATGTAGCTTCTGCTCAGCTGCAGTGTAATGCAGGCAGGGGCCAGCAGTAAAGCCTCATCTTAAAATTGGTTCCCAAGGGACAGGAGGGACAGGCCCTCACTTCCAGCTTTCTTCACAACAGCTCTGGTCGACGAAGGACCTGGCCTTGGACTCAGCCAGCTAAACTGTTTCCTGTGACCAACTAAATGACATCGGGAAGCTGTGGCTAGTAACTTTGTCCATAGCAGTTCTGTGCCAGGAGTCTGTGCCATTGCTGTGAGAGGGTTGCTTGTGTTCTTCCTTATTTGGAGGAGAAGGAAAATGATGAACAATAAGGCAAAGTGAGGGCGCCCCCCTATTCAGGTATATTCATATAGTGTGGCCTCGTGCTAGCCCATCTCATGAGAATGTTACTGCCACTTGTTTCTTACTCCAAAGCTACTTTCACTCCTTTGGCACTCCTCGTGGCTTATGTTTGCCAGGAGGTCTTGCTTAACGTGGGGAATCACGGAATCATGGAATTGTCAGAGTTGGAAGGGACCTCTAGAGATCATCTAGTCCAACTCCTCTGCCAAAGCAGGATTGCCCAGAGCACATCACTCAGGACTGCATCCAGGCGGGTCTTGAAAATCTCCAGAGAAGGGGACTGCACCACCTCCCTGGGCAGCCTGTTCCAGTGCGCTGTCACCCTCACCCTGAAGAAGTTTTTCCTCATATTTGAATGGAACTTCCTATGTTCCAGCTCGTGCCCGTTACCCCTTGTCCTATTGCTGGGAACCACTGAAAAGAATCCGGCTCCATCATCCTTCCACATCATCCATCATACCCACCCTGTAGGTACTTGTAAACATAGATAAGGTCTCCCCTCAGCCTTCTCTTCTCCAGGCTATTTTCTTGAATAGCTTTCCAGAAAGCTCAGATCCACCTTCTTTCTCTAGTCAGTGACATGACCAGGCTTCCAGCCTGAAGTAACCCAACTGTCCCCCTTCTTGCCTGTGTTGTAGTGTGGTGGTTTGTGGGAGCAAGAACAGGACATGTCTGGCTAGTGCTGATGCCTCAGAACAGCACACTGGGGTGGTATTTTTAGTCACTGCAGCTTTTATGGGTTGGTCCCGAGAGTCAGCAGTGAAAATAAACCACAGTGTTAGGACTGATGTATCACCATTGAGACGTTCAGGGAGATTATTCCATTGTGAAGACCAAACCTATCCTGCTGACAGCTCCCAGGCTGGATTTGGTCTATGGATACTTCTGTCAAATGGACTCCCTTTTCTTTTTGAAAAAGCTTGCTACTCCCTCTCTGCCATGCTTTGGGATGCCTCTGTGCCTATCAGTGTGCCTGTGCTAGGCTTCTAGAGCTAGGAGCCGTCATGTCTACCATGGCACCCCGGCAAAGAAAAAAGGAAGTTGTAACGCATGCAAAATGAAGTCCCAATGAAAAATCCACCAAAAGAGGATAATTTAACCATATGGCCTCAAAGTACCAGGCTAATCAGATGCTGTGGCAGACATACCTGTTTTTTGTTTTTCAGTATTTTCTTTTAATAGAAGAGAGGACTTCTTTTCAGCCGTCTCAACTTTCCGCAAAAATAAGCATACTGTCATGCAAATCATGCACTTTTCAAAAAGGTTAGCTGAGTCAGAAACCACCAAAACCAATTTTGACATAGTCTTCAGCCACCCACCTGGTTGTACTAGGAGGAAGACCCAGATTAGAAGCTTTTTCTGCAGGCCAGCCAAGTCTGGCACTCAATCCCTCCAGCCTTTCCCTGGTGGGTAGGGGATTACCCTTACCCGGAGTTACTTATAAAATCGTATCCCTTTGCCATAGGGACCATTCCTACAACCTCCGCAGAATCTAGAGTCACTGTAGCTAAAACTGCTTCGTCAGCAAAGATTGTGCAAATTTAAGCCTATGATTCATGGAGGAGTCTGTTTGGAAACCTTTGGCTTGCATTTGAACTATTTCCAGTCACTGTTTTTGTTGACTTCGTGGTGGAAGAGAATTTTAATAGCTGTCTTTAGTGGCCTTTGTTTTGTGCATTGCATACCAACCGATCTTTTCATTCATCTGTTCAGTTCTCTCTGGACTAGTGGTTCTCTACAAGTTTTCCTAGTTCAGAAAGTTATTTTTTTCTGTTTATTGCCATGTAGAAAATCTGAATTCCTTTGCAATCACTAATGAGGAAAACTTCTTTTTTCTCTATTGCTGCTCACTAGGGGGAATACTTGTACTGGAGAAGCTTTTCTGGAATAACTCATGTTGTCCAGAGGATGTATTAATTATGCAGGCAACAAACTTTCTACAGCTTCAACTGATGTTCTGCCCATAGGTTTGGCAGGGCATGACAGACTATGCCACAGCTTATAAACATAAGTCCTTTTCTTCTTGACAGCAGTGTGCTATTCCAGTCTTCGTTACAGGTGAGCCAATTATGGGCAGAGCTATCAACCATTAATATGTCAAACAAGCAGACATTTAAGGAGATGCTCACACCGTCTTAGTTAAAGCATCTTTCTTAGACAGTGCTTCAGCTGGACACTCAGGGGACTACACAAGGAGCCTGGGAGAGCTGACTGAAGCACCCTGTTCTGTGTAGTCGGGCAGATAAAAGCTGGTGATGCAAAGACAGAATCATTTCCTTGGCTTTCTCCGTGGACACTTTGAAGCTCAGGGGGTAGACAACAGCGTAGAATCGATCCGCGCATATCGAGAGGAGCATGTTTGGACTCCAGGGGTGAGGTACTGTACGTACCTTACCAGCTTGCACATCATGTTCCCCAGCATCCACCTGCTCCAGATAAACTGGAGCAGCACGAAGGGCATGCTTGCGACACTGATGAGAGGGTCTGCACAAGCCATGGAGACAACAATATAGGTGGCTGTGAATTGTGTCCTCCTGCTTTTGTGGGGCGCTAAGCAGACAAGGGAGTTTCCAAAGATGGAAACCAGCCACAACGCTCCCAAAAGCATGCTGAAATGAGCTGTTGGATGAAGTTCCTCATCTCTGCAGCCTCTACCATAACTGTTTCACCATATATGGTTTTTAGTGTTATTATTTTGGGGTTTTCACTTTCCTCTTTCAGCCAAAGATAGAGACGTAGAGGCCCAGAAGCAGTGTACATCACCACATTACTAAACGCGTAGTAACATTCATGGCCTGACCTCTGCTTGGGATGCCTTCTATCACAGAAGGCAGAGATCACTGTTAGAAGGTCGATGTAATTGAACTAATCCTTGCTGTGAGGGTTGTCTCGGAGAAGAGGTGCTCTTAATAATTTAAATAAAAATCAGGATCAAAGTATTACTATTTTCAAGAAATTCTAGTTGCACAGAGTGTTACACAGGCGTATGCAAAAACCTCTCCTCTCACAGGACAAGCAAACCCCCCATCCTTCTGGAAGTAAGGGTGCCCCTACTTGCAGTTATGTTTCTCCAGCTTTAGGGGTACCTGTGCTGCTCTCTACCATCTCCTGGTCCACAGGTCGGTGAGAAAGCACCCCACAGGCTCACATAAGCAGCCCCGGGTGTGGATCCTTACTGGCTGCACCGTGTGGTGACTCTGCTAGCTGGGTGCAGGCTCCCCATGGCACCCAACAGGGAGGCTGCTCTGTCTGGCCGAAGCAGTAGTCGGGATGACTGCAGGGTGACTTCTGACAGTGCCAGACTTCCAGATTTTGGCTCCTGCTGTTTCCAGTCCAAGGTCTCTCTCCTGCTGTCACAAATTTTCATGCTTCTCTTTTACTTCTTTTCATGCTGCTGCTTTATTTCAAAGACATCCTTGAAGTTCCCCAGTTACTCTTTGATCTGGGTGATGATCACATTCCCCTTTAACATAACCAGTTTTGGGCACCTACCTTCCAGATAATTTTTATATTTGATCCATACGCTCCCTGCGTGCACTCATATTTTTGTTCTAATAGGTGAGTTTCTTCAGGTCGTTTGCCAAGGCTGGGCCATGAGCACCCCAAAATGGGTCTTGCTGTCATAGTTACAACTGCAAATCCTCCAGGTAAGCTTATGTCAGCCAAGGAAGACTTTGAGCCAGTTAAACCAAAAAGCAATTTTCCCAATACAAATTATGTGCTCATCGTTCGTGGTAGAAGGAAAAGAGGGGGAAGATTTTCAGCCCTGGATTACATTTTTCTCAACCTTTCTGAGGAAAGAGGTACTAGGGAAAACTTGACAGTGCAGACCTTTAAATGAAGCAATCATAGAATCATCTGGGCTGGAAGGGACCTTCAAAGGTCATCTAGTCCAACCCCCCCTGCAGTCAGCGGGGACACCCCCAACCAGACCAGGTTGCCCAGGGCCTCATTGAGCTTCACCTTGAATGTCTCCAGGGAAGGGGCCTCAACCATCTCCCTGGGCAACCTGTTCCAGTGTTCCACCACCCTCATGGTAAAGAACTTTTTCCTAATGTCTAATCTAAATCTGCTTTTTTCCAGTTTAAAGCCATTACCCCTTGTTCTGTCATTGCCGGCCTTTGTAAACAGACTGTCTCCAGCCTTCCTGTAGACCCCCCTCAGGTACTGGAAGGCCGCTATGAGGTCTCCCCGGAGCCTCCTCTTCTCCAGGCTGAACAACCCTAGCTCCCTCAGCCTGTCCTCACAGCAGAGGTGCTCCAACCCCCTGATCATTTTGGTGGCCCTCCTCTGGACCCGCTCCATCAGGTCCATGTCCTTCCTATATTGAGGGCTCCAGACCTGCACACAGTACTCCAGGTGAGGTCTCACCAGAGCAGAGTAAAGTGGCAGAATCACCTCTCTGGATCTGCTGGCAACACTTCTTTTGATGCAGCCCAGGATGGGATTGGCCTTCTGGGCTGCGAGAGCACATCGCCTGCTCATGTCCAGCTTCTCATCCATCAGCACCCCCAGGTCCCTTTCCTCAGGGCTGCTTTCTAACACCCCATCCCCCAGTCTGTATTTATACTGAGGATTGTTCCGGCCCAGGTGCATAACTCTGCACTTGCTCTTGTTGAACCTCATGAGGTTTACTTGAGCCCACCTCTCCAGCCTGTTATGTCCAATGTTAACATATCTTGCATGTGGAGATAACCTCACTGCAAGCTGCAGTGTCCTAGAAGGTTATGGAACAAACCCTCCTGGAAATTCATTTAGCATCATGTTTAACATCTTATTAAATAATGAGTGCACCCTTGTCAAGCTCACGGACCACTGGGAGGAGCAGTTGCTCAGCTGAGAAGTAGGTCTGCTACTTAGAGGGCTCTTGACAGGCTAGAGAAACGGGCTGACAGGAACCTCATGAAGTTCAACAAGAGCAAACACAAAGTCCTGCCGCCAGGAAGGGAGTAACCCCATGCGACCATACAGGTTGAGACCTTGAGGCAAAGAAGCCCATGAGCATCCTGGGCGGTGTTGGTAAAAGTGTAGCCAGCAGGCCCAGGGAAGTGATCCTTCCCCTCTGCTTGGCACACGTGAGACAGTGTTTGGCATTCTGTGTCCAGTTTTGGGCTCCCCAGTACAAAAAGGGTAATGACATACTGGCACAAGAGTAATGGGAGACCACCAAGCTGGTTGAGGCTCTAGCATATGACACGTGAAGAAAGGCTGAAAGAGCTTGGGCTGTCGAGCCTGGAGCAGAGAAGGCAAAGGAGAGACCTTATTGTGTACCCTACTATGAAAAGTGTGGAGGGAGATGTTTGCACAGAAGAAGGATTCAGACTCTCAAGATGCACAGGGAAAGGACAAGAGTCAACAGACATGAACAAGAGATATTACAATTAGATATGAGGAAAAATCTCTTCCCAGTGAGAGTGGTCAAGCACTGGGACAGGTGCCCAGAGAGGCTGCTGGATCTCCATCCTTGGAGTGATTCAAGGCTTGACTAAGCAAGGCCCTGAGCAAAATCTATCTAATCTTGAAGATGGCTCTGCTGTGAATAGGAGGCTGGATGAGCAGACCTCCAGAGGTCGCCTTCAACCTGAATTACCTTGTGATTCTATGAGGGGAGGAGGAGTGATAATAGCTCCCACCCCCCGTTAAAGATTTCAGCTTGAAACCTCAGATAGTCTACTAACAACTGTTACGCTGCAGTCGTACAAAAACTAGAGAGCAGGGCAGTGTGGAAAGGATGTGTGGTTCTCATCAGCCTCATCTGGTCAAGCCCATTCTGTGTTCTGTTACAGGGGGCTTATCCTTCTAGCACTGCCTATTGCCTCATCCAACACAATATCCACACCTGACCCCTGCTGTACTGCACTGCCGCAGGCCTCCGCGTAGCTTTCTGTGACCTGCCTTGTTACGGATACCCCATTTTCTAGGGTTCCAGGTTCTCTTGCTTTCTTGAAAACATACTTTTTCAAGGCCAGCTGACCTTGTGTCCTACTTGCTCTTCTATCTATCTATCTATCTATCTTATCTATCTATCTATCTCCTACCTACCTACCTTTGAACTTCTGAAAGACAAACAGACAGTCTTTTGTATCTCAGTATTCACATTAGCCAGGTCCCTTTTATCTGCATCGTCCAAGATTACAATTTCCTCCTAGTGCTCTAGTTCTGCGCAGGCCAAAACCTTCCAGCCATCAGCTAAAGGTGCTCGTCACACTGGCCAGCATGCTCTGCTACAGCCTTTTTATCCCAGTTGCTCGTTCTCTCTATTAGCAGTCTTCACAAACATTACCAGTTGTTAGCCATAAGCCGGAATTCACAAGAGTTAACAGTACACTGAAGGCAGCGTGGTGAGTCCCTTGAGCTCCTCAGTCTCTCTTCAGTAATCCCCCTTGCTGTCAGATAGTGGGATGCTGAAAATCAGCAGGAGTTGCTTGCAGCTCTTTGGGCTACATGAAAGATTGCTACGTTTCAGAGTCTATGGAGTAAGCGATAGTAGAGGAAAATTATAGGAATTTAAAGAGAAGGAAAAATTAAGCTAATGAAAATGAAGCTAAGATCCAACACAAACCAAAAGTTTAGATTGTTAAAAAAAAAAAAAAATCCAAAAAATTCCCAGTCATAAAGGATGTAAATGGAATGAAAAAAAAAAATCCCATCAGTAATAACAGGGCAATTTGCAGGCTGGATTGTTCCCTGCTTAATATCAGACCCATCAAATCTCATGCTGTCAGTGCAAAGTACAGGAATTTTTCACTTAGGTCTTCCTAATCTCTCTTTTCAGCTGCAGAACCAGCATCTTGCACAGCTGTGGTACCAGGATGGACTTTTTCTCCTTGCTGGATGCCCCTCATCCCATGAGCAGGGACAAAGCTAAAGCAGTGGCTGGGAGGCAGAACCCTGTGGGTGTCAAGGACTCAGAAAGTCAAGGGGTCAAAGACTGGTCAGAAACTAAGTTAGGGACCAAATATGTGGTGATGACTATGATGACATAGTAAAAATTGTCACAGCTACCCGGCTGCTACTGGGTGAGAGGCACGGGATAAAAGCAGCCCATTTGAGACACAGCTGCTGGTGAGTTTGTAACCACTAGATGGAACCCAAACACTTTGCATTAATTCATTCATCAGCCCTAAGGAGTCAATCCTGATTTTAGGCGAGGTTGTGGTTCTGGTAGCAGAGTGTCAACACCTCTGCTCAGTAGCATAAGGCTTTTATGGGAATACAGTGAGTGCTCCGAAAATACGGGTAATTCATTTACTCCAGTAAGCAAGAACACTGAATGTTTTATGTCCAAAACATGGAAGTGTTATTGGTTCCTACTGCACGGCACAAAAACCTCTGATGATTTGATGAAGAGTGCTGGGATACATCCTCCATTAGATGAACCACCAGCAAGTGATTTTGGGTAAGTCATTTAACCTGGCTGTGGCTTGGTTCCCCCGTTGCTAAAGTGAGTTTTGAAACTATCTGCGTTGAAGTGTGCTGAGTGTCCAATACGTTATTCTTGAAATTATTTAATACTCTTAGGTGGGGTACGTCGTGCCAATGCGCAGTGGCAGACAAAAATGGGGTGACTGAGAAACTGCTGCTCTGCCGCAAATCCTGAACTCTGCTGTCCTCCAGGTTTCTGGGCAGAGGAAGAGGAGACTCCAGACTTATTTTCTGACAGCCCCCTAAATAAAGCAAACAAAGGAGACTTACAACTAATTTCTGAAAAGCTTATAATGTTTAATTATTATTAAAGAATAACCAGTATAACAAAGCCTAGAGGCCCCAGGCGAGATCAGGTCTCTGTTGTACTGTGTCTTGTACAAACAGAGAATAAGAGGAATTCCTTTCCTTCAGCAGGTTACAGTCTTCATAGAAAAAATGTACCTGGGGACAAAGAAAGCAAGCAGTGCCCTAGTAAATGCAAACAAGCCATCATTTCACCTAAGGGAATTCGATGGGGGAGAAGAGTAGCTCAGCAGCTGGTGTAAAGCTGACATAGCACCACTGATGTTGTGAGTTTACAGCAATTTATACCAGCTGAGGATGCGCCTAAGGTAGTCGAAGCGTCTTTCTTAATGTCATATTCAAAGCCTAGCCTGGAGTTCAGAATCCTAGTCAAAAGGCTTTCCTTTTCATGCGCTTGCTTTCCCACCGGCCAGCTCCTGGAAGAGCGGCTTCCTTGTCTCAGATTGCGGTCCTCGAGGACTCAGCCAAGACATTATTGCACACAGCTTGTAGGAACCCAGTTGGGATTTTAGATGGGCACACAGTATCATGGAGACAGAGTAGTTCAGATCTGAAAAAGAAGAGACTGAAAAATTGTAATTCATGGTTTTAAAGGAGTGTCAGATGGAAGAAAAGTGGATTTCTCGCTATTACCAAGCAAACTTTAAAGATAAATGCGAGACCTGGACAGGCTGGAGAGCTGGGCAAGGAAGAACCTCATGAGGTTCAACAGGGAAAAGTGTAGGGTCCTGCACCTGGGGAAGAAGAATGTCAGGCACCAATACAGGTTAGGTGTGGACCTGCTGGAGTCAAGTTCTGAAGAGAAAGATCTGGGGGTCCTGGTAGACAGCAAAATGACAATGAGCAAGCAGTGTGCTCTTGTGGCCAGGAAGGCCAATGGAATCCTGGGCTGCATAGGGAAGAGTGTGGCCAGTAGGTCAAGGGAAGTCATTCTCCCCCTCTACTCTGCACTGGTGAGGCCACAACTGGAATACTGCATCCAGTTCTGGGCTCCCCAATTCAAGAGGGATAGGGAACTACTGGAGAGAGTCCAGCGAAGGGCAACGAGGATGATTCAAGGATTGGAGCATCTCCCTTATGAAGAAAGGCTGAGAGAGCTGGGACTCTTTAGCCTGGAGAAGAGAAGGCTGAGGGGAGACCTTATCAATGCTTATAAGTATCTGAAGGGTGGGCTGAAGGAGGAGGGAGCCAGACTCTTTTCAGTGGTTGCCAGTGAGAGGACGAGGGGCAACGGGCACAAGCTGGAACATGGGAAGTTCCATTCAAATATGAGGAAAAACTTCTTTAGGGTGAGGGTGACAGAGCCCTGGAACAGGCTGCCCAGGGAGGTCATGGAGTCCCCTTCTCTGGAGATTTTCAAGACCCGCCTGGATGCAGTCCTGAGTAACATGCTCTGACATGCTCTGGGCAATCCTGCTTCGGCAGGGGAGTTGGACTAGATGATCTTTATGGTCCCTTCCAACTCTAAAAATTCAGTGAAAAAAAATTCAGTGAAATTCAGTGAAATGCATATTCTAAGCGATGCTTAATTATTAAACATTGTCTTTTTTCACTGAATACAGTGTGATATATTGCTGTCTAACCTTTAATCAGATAACCGAGTTGTGTATTAATTGAATATATTGCTCCAGATGAATTAGCGGCCTGTAAAAGTCATAAAAGATTATTTTTCCTTACCTGCATTGGGGTGATATTGTGACTATATTAATAGCAGCCACGCAACACAGTGCAATATGGAGATATTTGGTTTCTCAAGACACTTGGGAGGCAGATGGCTCCAACATGTTGCTTGACAGTTACTTTACCTTTCAAATAAAATTAAAAAAAAAAAAAAAAAAAAAAAGAAAAAGCCTAGGAATAGCTGGTAGCTGTTCTGAGAAATGTTTATAAGGTATCCAGCTGAAGATTAAAAAAAAGAAACACTTTTATGAATTTGTATGTTTAAACAAAAGGCACACCCAGAAACCAGTGAGAGTCCCCAGAATATTGAAGATGGAGCAGGAAAACCTGCTCTCTTACCAGGAAACCAAGGCTCCCTTTGTTATACTGTCCTTCAGAGAAAGAAAAGCCAAACCTCCTACAGGTACATTTTGCCGACTGTCAAAAGCATGCAGGGGAAGTCGTAGGCAAGTTAGTTCCTAATTTAATTTGTCAATTAATTGATTGCTTATATGAAATACATTAATTGATATAGTCTTTTGTACTTCCAAATTCAGCTAGCGGGTTTAGCAGGAACAGTTTACAGAACCTAATTTGAAGCTGGTGAAGTTTGCTTTGGAGGGGTTCAACTAGGAGAGTAAACCTTCAGATAAGGCATTCCGGAGCAGAGTTATACCAGTCACACAAAAAAAGTATGGAAAAAGAGGGAGGATGACGGATATACAAGCAGCAAGCCAGTCCTCCTGATTCACAGACCAAGGGACAGACATTGCATTTCACACTTTTGGCTTTTCTTCCTGTCCGTGTGGTGTTATTAAAGCAAGATGCAAAACTTCCACTTTGCAGTGCTAGTGACTGGAGGAAGATCAGTCAAATGAGGTATTTGGATATAGAATAGGTTGAACAAGGGGTTTTTTTTAATTGTAGGTTTGCTCTGCACACGAATTCTGAATTTCTTGGCTTTGGTGAGTGCTGCCCTTCTGCTTCACAAATGCTAAGAACTGAACAACTCCATCCTCCAGCTCTTGGACAAAAGCAGTTTGCCTCAGAGACTTTCTGCAGTATTCTTGGAAATAAGGACAGAAATGAAATGAAGAAAGCAAATGACTTGTGAAAAGGGAAGAGCAGGGTTGTAGCAGCCTCAGCTTATAAAAAAGACTGTGCTTGTAATACTACGTTTTATTAATCTGATATAAAGTGTCAAAACTCTAAAACAGTAAAACTCATTGCTGATCCTCCGAAGAGAGTGAATAATAAATGCCCATTGAGCTCTTTCTTCACTTTCATAAAACTGTGCTTTGACACTGACCACACAGAAATGTTGTCGTCCAGATTGAGACCACTGACATGCATCCACAACTTGTGCTTAATTATGAAATCCCTGTGGTCTTGGCTGGAGACAGTTTTCCTAGACTTTGGGCTTGATTATCTTCTGTGATATGCAGGCATCTGTTTATTGGAGGGCACAAGGGCATATTAAGAAAGTCTGTTACTGATGTGCAACATTCACAAGTGATTAAGGCTTTACATTTAGTTTAATCCTGTTTCTGCTCTGGAATAGTTTTGCCTTCAGGAAAGGGCAGATTACTATTTGGAAAAACCAAAATCAGTTGTTTAACAAACAACAAGAAGTTTAAAAATTAAATATAGGATCAGGTGTTTCTCCAAGTGGACTGTACTCTCACGCTTGGGAAGAAATTGGAAACTGCATGGGGGTTACACACTCTACAGTGTGACCTTCCTAGCTCCAGTGTGCTTTCAGTTCCAGCTCTGAGTGCCTGCAAAGACAAAGTGAAAAGATGGTGAGTGCTGGGGTCGGAAACAGAAAGGGGAGCGAGATGAGTTAGTTTTGGTGATTCCGACAAAAAAAATAAATGCTGTGCATTTTGTCAAGCTTTTTTTCTATTTAACCGTCAGTTGTGATTATAAGCCAGAATTCACAACGCTAGTTGACAAAGGCCCTTTATGCATTGTGCAGCTCCATCCCGCTAGAGTAGGACCGGTGACAAGGCTCTGTAGGTGGGACTGAGGTGTGCGTGATGCCTGTGCTCCCTTGTTCTCCATAGTCAATATAGCTCCAGACGATGCAACTGAAGGATCCCAGAGGGTGACTCATCTGATCAGCCATGAAGGGACTTCTTTAGGGTGAGATGAACTGTTCTTTATGCTCCCTTGACCATATTGACTAGGAGTGCAATTCAGTTTCTCGATTCCAGGTACCTAGGGCCATCTGAGATGTCATGCCATATCTGCCAGCTTTCCAGCCAATGCTACAGGAGGTCACTGAGCCTCCCACAGACCTTGTGTCGTATCCACCAGTCCCAATACAGTTAGGCCACAGGGAGACAATATCACAGAGGAGCTCCATAGTTCCCTAAAGGTTGAACAATCAGAAAGATGGATAGAAGGAACTACCTTAGTCTACTGACTCAAGATTAAAAAACCCTTAAAGCCCAAATCTTTCTTTCATAAAATATGAAGTATGGTTGGCTAACAAAGACAAAACTGGCAGCTTTGGTCTGAATCAGATATCATAAAAAATGAAAGGTGGCCCACAAATTTTACTATGCTGTGGTGACTGATGGAGAACAAGAGTGTGGTAATCGATTGCAAACCAGTCCTGGAAACCTCTTGACTGTTCTGAGATGCAAAAACGGGATCTGAGGATGATGCAGCAGTAATCGACATTTTACCTGAAAAACATTAGCAACACTCTCTTCTTTGGAGACTGAAATGATAGGAAATATAAATATGGCAAATTAATGTAGTAGCATATGTTAAAATGGACAAAAAGCTGAAAGAGAAGAGGAAAACATCAAGCTGATGGCAGCATTTACTCTGGATTAAAAGGCAGTGATGTTTTTCAGGCACATAGGAAACCACGCAGCCACTGTGGTGTAGGACACATTAAGGTTGCGGCAAAAAATTGGAATCAGCATTTGAAGTTTTTAGTTTTCCTGCAGTTTTCCTTTGGGTTTAGTCATCACTTGGACAGGTTCTTCCATATATTTATATATCTAAATATCTAAAGGCACGCTTAAAGTTGTTTTCAAGAGCTTTTCGGGTTTTTTTGGCAAATCTTAACGCACTTTCTGGCAGCCGTGAGCATTTTGTGGCTAAGTGGAGAGGTCACAGCTAAGTAGTGGGGCCGTTCGGGGTCAGAGGCTCAGTGGTTATGTCAGTTCAGCGCCTAGTAGCCCTCCGCAGACCAGCCACCGTCGCTGCGCCTCTCCTAGCAATTTAAACAGTCTCAGGGAACATCCTCAGCCACGGGAACACAGTCACCTACCCCGTTGAGTCATTGGTGGCGCCTTGGTGGCGCCTTTTGGTTTTGTGCCAACCAGCACGCTCCTGAGCAAAGCCTGGGCATGGTTCAGGAGCTAATGTGGGCCAGCGACCATTCCTCAAAGGAGGTTTGGGTGCGATGGGGCTGATTTGGAGGGGTGAGCTTAACAGTGAAGTTGTTGGCTGTCCCGTGACCATTGGCAGCAGGGCCAAAGCACTGTCTCGGGGACACTACGTTTACTGGTACACGCGTTACCTGAGAGTACCAGACACAGTCTGGATGCACTGGCTAATTAACCTTGCTGGGAAAGGGAAGATATTATCCCATTTAAATGGCTACACTAACAAGGCTGGAGCACCTCCATTACCTGCAGTGCCCTGGGCATCTCTAGATGTCCCATCTTGACAGGCACTGTCCAGACACAGGTCATTTCTGCCTGTCAGTGGGCAGGAAGACTTTGCATCCAGCAGTTTCCCTCACGACTGGCGCCATGTGCCAGGGTAGGATATTTTTTAGCATCCCGTCCACCAACGAACAGAGACTTTTGCAGCACTGAATGTGTATGATATGATTGCCTGGAGTTCTTCATCAACATTTGCAGGGATGAAGGAAACAAACCTTCCTCCTGTCCCATAAGCTCTATCACCCTTAAGCTCCTAGTGACACTCACCAGCTTTCTCTGCTCTCAGACAGAGCGCACTGGGCTTTCTCCAGGGCTCAGACTTTCTCCTGTGCTGTCGACAGGCCAGCAAATTAGCCCCTAGACATCTCTCTTGGCTTTCAGCCCTTTCCAGCTTAGGCGAAACTAACAGATGTGCCCTTTTGCTGTTCTGCTCTGAGCTCATTACAGGTTTCCAGGCAGGGGAAATTAGCAAAGTCTCCTTAGCATCTGCCTTTTCCAGCCGAGGAGGAGTCACATGCGGACAAGCTCTTCAGCCCCGGCTATCTGATCTTGTTTGGGCGCAGATCCTTGTAAGTTTGCCACCCAAACCGATCCTTTCCTTTGTGACTTGTGCTGGCCCCAGCTGGTCCTCCCGGGTGCGTGTACCTTTTGTCTCACAGGGCAAATGAAGTTGCTGTGCTCCAAGAGGTCAGGGCCTTCGTGGCACTGCTCCGGAGAATTTGCAATTGGTTCAGATGAGGAGTCAGAAAACTGAACAAAACCTCTAAGGCTTTAGGTACATTTTCTTTAACAGTGGTAAAAGAAGCCATGGATCTGTTGTCAATCAGTTGCCATGGCTATTTATTTTTCTTAAAGCCTCAGGTCCTACAGCCCGGTAATTACCTGAGAAACTTGGTTCTTGCTTTAAAAGAAATTATAATAACAGCTGTGGATAAAGGCATGGCAATATTCTAACAGGCAAAACAAGAAATTTAAAAAAAAATAGGGCGGATGCATGAATGTGAAATGGGGGAGGTTGCTGGCTGACTGGGCTACATCCTGGGTGGCATGTCCCCACACCAGATCGTCGGATAAGGAACAACCTCAGTGTCAATTCACGTGACAAGGGCCCGTGCCAGACTCAGCCATACGATAAAGAAGGGAAACACTGTTCTCTCTGTCAGGCCACATGCTAAAGGCCAGGCCATCCAGCTACATGAAGAGGAAGGTCTCTTTCTCCTCCTTTCCCCCAGCTGCATCACCTATTCTGGCTCCTGCAGGCTGTCATGTTGGGCTTTGAACTGGAGAGTTATGAGCACTTGGAGAGGTAGCAGGAGGCAGGGAAGGACAGGTTAACCACAGACCCTTCATTTGGGAAAGCAACATCATGAAGTAAATTGTGCTGGTGATGTTTTAGAACTTGCTGGTTTCAACTAAGTGTCTACATGGGGAGAAAACCCTTCATCGTTGATCAATCATGGGGACCGTTAACACTGTTAAACCCACTGTGGCAGTGCCGTAGTAAAAAAATATGTTCTGTAATGTGAGACAATGCCTTTGCAGTTCTTGTTTACGTGTCGTAGCTTCGATATTAGCAATGAATTCTAGAAAAAACTTTACACCTGTTTCTTTCACCAGCAGAATCACTAGGAATCAAGATGACATTATTGTGGTGTCTAATAGTAGGGCAATGAGCTATAGGAGACTCTTACCTAGGACATAGAAGAGTTAACTGACATTGGGGTGGGAGGGGGGCGGGCTTTGAACCAAGAAAGGATATTAATTTTCTGAAGGAGTTGGTCGTATTGAGCCTCAAACTGTTAGGGCTCGGTGTAGGAGTTATCAAAGGAAATCTATACATCCTGTAAAATGCATTGGGGTGGACAAGATAATCGCAGCAAAAGTAGAGGTTGATGAAGTTATTGGAGTTTACTCCAGTTTTATGCTGATTTAAATCCTCCTATGCTAAGCCACTGCCCTTATTACAATAGATGCCATGATCCTGTAATTGTTTGCACCTCAGAGGAAGCCAGACAGTACCGTTTCCTCTGCTGGATATATTTTTAGCCTTGGAGCTGTGAGGGACCTGCCACAGTAACATGGAGCGAAGGCAAATACGCTGCAAGCACAAATGGGACAGCCTGGAATATATGTTTGCATGACGCTGGCTAATTGCCTAAACTCCTGCTGTCGTCATTGGAGACAAAGAGATAATTCATCTGTTCCTCTGACCCATTTCAGACACCTGCAATAGGATGAGATGAACTTCCAGTCAGTAAAGCAAGATCTTTCCCTCTCAATGCCACAAAGTGATAGGGCTACCACTGATGTGGCCCCCCAGCTCTATTGATTGCAATGGTTATTCGTTCTTTTCTTGGTGTCCATCAGTAAAAGTGACAGCAGAATTAAACCCCATTTGAGGAAGGAAAGGGCACCTGCATTTGGTATACTCTTTTTTGACTTTGACTTCTGCTTGGTCATATTAAGAACTGACCAGACTGAATGAGTCAATACCCTTTAGAAACTTAGGAAATATCCAGGGAAAAACAGATAAGAAAATTAATGTGGGAATTAACCATTCAGATTGTGTGAATGGGAAATTATATAAACTGAAATCTGGAAAGACAAGATTAATGGGGTAAATTTGACATTACAACAGTGATCTCTGTACTGGGTCAGTGGCTGCTCCATGAACTATGCCAATGGTGATTCCATATAGACTGCTTCTGAGATACTAGATGAAAGACGTTGGCCTTTTTGTGGCAAATTGAAAAAAATATCCATCAAATGGTAATTAATCAAATTATATGATGGTCAAACCAAAGAAAAGATGAAACTCTCCCATTTAAAATTAAATCAAATGCCTTTTAATATGACACGGATAAATACTTCACAATTATGGGATGCAACATCAGTGCCCTTAGGGAAATACAGAACAATGTATTTCTAATGCCAGACACTCAAGAGACTAGTTATTTAAATTGCATGAAGATTTACACTCCACTAATCTCATTATGAACCATACATAGGAAACATGGGTTGAAGCACATTATACGATAAAATTAGACCTTAACAGATCATCACATTCATAAGGATCTTCTCCTAAATAAAGGTAGCAAGACACTTTATATTTTACAACACCTGGCTCCAGAAAGTAATGCTGTTAGAAAACGTTAATGCTGTTAGACTTGTTTAACGAGCAATTTCTCTTCCAGGATTCCTTTTTCAATTGAAAGCCATCATTAACACCTGTCAGATCCATACAAACACGTTCACCTTTCAAATCATGTGACCTGATTGTATTATAGCTTATGCGCGTTCTGAATTTGTGTCTCTGAGGGTGGTAAATTAAGTGATAAAATAAACCTTTTCTCCTGTGCAATGATAATATCTAGCTCCCGTGCTGTCTTTTTCCTTGTACGTGCTCAGCTGCCTTCCCACTATTCTCATTTGCGTTTTGTGAGAAAGCTGTAACTGAGGGGTGAACTCACGTGCACAAATTCCCCCAGTAAGGTACTAACCCCGAGCGTTTGTGTTCTCTGGGACCCTGGAGGTAAGGATGGCACTGTAGTACCACACTGCTGATGACACCGGGACAGTTGTATGATATGGCATTCTGGGGTTGACCGATGCCTCCAGGCACACTGGACAATGTACGATCAGCAGTGGGCAAAGTGGCAGCTTTGATTTAAAGTCATGTGCCTATTTGAAAGGACCCAGGAGCTGCTCCCATCTTTTTTGTCAGCTGTCCATCGCCATTGCCCAGAGGGGCACTTCATCCACCGTGGCTCACTGCATCCAAGTAATAATGATATTTTTTAATAGAATTGTCCGACACGTGGATCTGTCTGTCCTCATCACGCTGCATCAGCACATGCTCTGCACAGGCATCTCAAGCTGCTTCAGCTCCTGGGGCTCAGATCAAAGATCTGTGCTTTCCACCTGGTGCAGAGAGGCCAAGGAGATCCTCCCACAGGTAGGCATGTTTCAGCATAAACACTGCTGGAACATGAAACATGCACATGCCAGATCTATCTCCTAATTACTTTATCTATAGGATCAGGGTATGTGTACATCCATCATGTTGCAATCCAGTTTGGGCCTCGGTAAATACCGAAGTAAGTGTTGGGAGAGCCATAGCAATTAATTCAAGGTTCTGGCCTGGTTCAAGGACAGAGATCTGCCAAGTCTCACAAGACGAGCGTGAAATTCATGCCCCTGTTTTATCAGCCCCTCTTGCAGCCTTCGCTGCTGCTTCTCTGCTTTTTGCCCAGGAGCCACCTCATGATGTGCTGGTGACCACCGATCTGCTGACCCACCGTCACAGGTGGCCTGTGGGCTCTGAAGCTGTACAGGGCAGTCGCAGACCCACACGGGGGAGAGGATGATGAGAAAGCTCCCTTGGGTCCAAGGTGAGCCATTGTGGAGGGACTCGGCTCCTGTCCTATCAAGTGGCCAGGAACATGACTTTGGTGACCATAGGCTCACGAGATCAGAAGATACAGTTACTGAAGGACATCACCTCTAGAGCCATTATGCCTGTGGCTCTTGCCTGCACGTTTATTCCCATTTGTACCCATGCCTTTTCCTCAGGAAAGCCAATATCACATCCATGGTGAAGGGAGAGGGGACAGTAGAGTGTAGACAGGCAAGGACCATGACTTAAATGACTGAATAATAATATTAAATTTATTAAAGGAGTTCCATTGAATTAGACTCACTTGTATGCAAAATAGATTAAAATACCTTGACAAGATCAGCTGTTTCAATTTTCCTTCTCTAGAAAATGACATAAGATTACAGCATTTTCCTTCATAAGCTATCTCGGTTTCCCAAAGACAAATTTAATTCATAATCGTCTCAGCACCCAGAGAAATTGCGTCTTGTTCACCTTAAGATCCATGTAACTTACTTTTTTACAAACAGCTTGAGGTAACTTCTCTTCCATTTGCTGTCACTGAATCATCTATAAACTGAGGATTTATAGACAATCTGTATTTTAAAATGTCAAATTATGAAACAAGCTGGTTCTATATTTCCATAGGGATCCACTTGTTGCAGCAGCCTGTATGTACATTCCAATGTTATGGACTCCCTGGGAGTCCAATAGGACTCTGCCGGTCTTAGTGCCAGCCATTTAGCCTCTGGAAGAAGCTGAAGTGTTATTTAATAAAAGAGCAGCTGAATTTGATTCTGATATTCTTACTTTTTTTGAAAATACCAGCAAATTTTTCACAACCTATTTAGGCCACTTGATTTTTTAGTTAAATTAAATCGATAAATATTTAAAGTTCAGGCTTCTTCCACCTCCTTTTTTCCTTTCATCTTTTTTGATTGGGAAAAGAGGTGAAAAATCTCACAAAAGTCTGCTTCTGACTTTTATTTTCATTTGGAGTGAACCTTTTTTTCTCACTTGAGCATACACACATCTCCATAAAAATAAATTTTCTTAAGCAAACTGCAGAAAGTCTTGTCACTCATCAAGCGCTCGTGGCACTGACCTCTGGAGTTTTACATGATTTGAGTTCTGTCTCACGCAAACTAGGAAGCAACCTTTCAATCAGCTTCTTTTTTTGTGCAATAACGTGGCAGTTGGCATCAAAAGAGGCATTTTAAATAGAGCCAGCTGGTGACTATGTTTTCAGGGAGAAAGCCTGGACTTGTGATTTTCCTCACTTTCCCTGTTACAGATTTGATATCTTTAAACTGTAATACTTAGCGATTTTCCGCATCTTTTCCTCTATGCTGTGTTGGTCATACTTGCTGGCTGGTGGGCAGCTAGAAGGATTTGGGGCTCAATAAACAATATAGGAACCAGCCTATTGATTTGCATTCTTCAGAGACAAAGGGATTGTAGAAACTACACAAGCTGCTGGGGGGAAAAAAAAAACCCAAAAGAAGTTATTTCTGTTGCAAAGATATTCTGAAGTTTTCCAGCTTGTAAAGGAAGTTTGAGAAAGGACTCTCCATGTCTTGGGAGATTTATTTGTGGGAAGGCGTATCAAGGAGGGACATCTAGGACATGCCCTCTTCACCTCTGCTGTCTGGGCAAGTTTTGATGGAAGACATGTACCTGTGAAGCACAAGGATGTGTCATTCAGCCTTAAACATGTTTTTACCCACTCAGCTAGTGAGAGATTTAGAGTAATAGAGCAAGAGAATCCAATCCCTTATCTTAGTTACAAATAGGTGTTGTAATTTCCATCAAATGTAATAAATGAAGTAGAACGTCTGTCTCCTAAAAGGAACACACATCATCTGAGAAAATAAGCTGCAGCATGTGAAATCTTTTACTGATGAACTTAATCTTCTTTACTGGATGATCGACATGTGGTCTTTTTGTTTTCTATTATTTAAGGCATTGTGTCATCAACATTAGAAAATGGCTTAAGCAGCAGTGCCCCCAAAGTCAAACCATGGCATAGAGAGCCATTAGATTTACTTGCCACAAATATCGTCACCTGGAGACACACATTTGCTGTTGCTCCTCAGAGAGGAATCAAGGTTAAAGTATGGTCTTCATAGAAAGTTCCTTCAACTTGGAAATCCGTTCCTTTTCACAGCCTGTGACGTGCCAGTTTGGGTCATTGAAAAGCATGATGCATGATGCCTCAGTTTGCCGTGGCTCCCTCTTCATCTGGGCAGGTAGCCAGGATCTCTCTTGTGGGTGGAGGTGAAAAAGGGAAAGATGAGCTCTGATGTGTCGAGAGCCGCTGCTTTGAAAGTTGTTTGGTTTTAATTTTGTGAAGCACATTTCCATAGCAAAATGGTGGGCATAGTAGATGTGGGTTTTTTTCTGTTTGTTTTTGTTCTTTAAATAAATGAGCACTTGGTTGTGGACAGGAGGGTAGGTGAGAGGAAAAGAAGGGGTAGTTTATTTTTGAGTGTTAGAGTGTTAGAGATGCTACTGGACTTTTCTCTTTTTTTCAAAGGGGAAAAATTTGTGAGCTGTTCAGCATTCAGATAGGGATAGAGATTAATTTATATACATTTGTGTCCAGCATTTTATTAATGTCAGCCTAGCACATAAGATTTACACATCTATACAAAGGCCCTCGTCTAGAAGAGAAGAAAAGAGAAACGGATTTTTAAAGAAAGAATTTATGTCTATGTGTGTCACAGGTGGCCAGAGTCTCTGTGTTCCTTGTGGAGTGATCCAAATTTGTAAAAAATGAGCCTGGTGTTGATCTCCAGCATATCCCCATCCACCTGTTGGAAACTATGGACCTATTAGGATATATACTGTTATATATGAGATAACATATATATGGTACAGTGGCCTTGGTACAGTGAATAGCAACTGTGCATAAAACTACCATTGCATTTGGATGGGTTTGCTTCCCACAGTGCAAGTGGCTGCCCAGTGGGGAATCGACAATGCATGATGAGCTGATGTTTGTGTTTATGTCTCTTCAGCTCAGCAAGCTACGGTAATGAGACCTGCTCCTGGCAGATTGGGATGCTGAAGTACCTCTGGTGTCTCTGGAAAGGGCAGGGGGATATAATAGAGGTCTATGCTAAACATGGATGCCATTGACAGAGAGAATAAATCTACTCTTTGTTAACTTTTCCATTGTGAGAGCCAGGGGCCATCAGATGATGCTTTTAGGAGCCAGGCTGGGAACAAACAAATGGAGGTCATGCGGGTGTTGGTAAACCTGTGGCACTCCTTGCTAAAGCATGTAGTGCATGCAAAAGCCTTACAGGAGCTCAAGAAGCAATTAGCCAACTACTTGGAAGAAAAATCCATTGAGGGCTACTGACAAATGACATGAGGTTCAGAAGATGCTCTGAGCTAAAAATAGTCAAAGCCTGGGAAGTAACTCAGGGGAAGCATCACATGTGCTTCACCTGTTATTACTCTTCCCTAGATGTCTGCTTATGGACCCTGATGGAAATAAGATGCTGCACTAGATGGATCCTTGGTCTGAGTGGGTATAGTTGTTCCTATGTTTTTATATTCCTCTTGAGGAAGCCTTGGAGTGCCACACTGCCTGTGAGCAAGGTGTCTGAATGCGACCACGTGGAACTTTTGCTTTCTGACACTTTCCCAGGTCTAGAACGGGGAGAATGTGACAAACCAGTCCCCGTTTCCATTGCTTTCTAATGCCAGGCCCACAGGACTACCCAGATGCTCTATAAACAAAGCAATTCCTGATCAGTGAGAACTTTTGGTACTAGCAAGCCCAGACAGGATCTCTTTTTTTGTCAGCTGTTTGGATCAGACCTATTTCTGGTGGGGGGTTCAGGGTGGGGAACACAAAATAGTTCCCTTTCCCAAGGACATGTCAACAGCTACAAAAGGAGACACTGTCCATAAGATACAATGGAGATTTAAACAGTCCACTTACTTTGAACCTAAGAAGTGAAATAGCATTGCTGGCACTCAGGGATCATCTAGACATAAAAATTGTAGGACTTTAACTATCCTGCCCTTGGGACAGTAGTTTAACCTTCTAATATGGATTTGTAAACATGTATAAAAATACTAATGCTTGTATAACTGTTATCAGGCAAAAAATAGACCATACACTATGGATACCCTTTGATTGGAATATTGGTGTCCACACAAAAGGTTGTACCATAATATTATTGCATCAAGGAAAAAACCAACCAAACAGAAACACTTCCAGCACGAATTGCTCTGCCAATAGAAAAATCCACATATAGGCTTAAATGACTTACTGGGGGCAGCAAAAATCTTACCTGATTGCAGTGTCCGTTTCTGACATCTTACTGAACCAAGTTCTTTACAGGGTCACCAAGATGTGACCCTGTATGCTTCCACTTGGCTCCCACCTGTATGCTGCTGTCACAAACCTAATAGCATCTTCAAAGAGATTTTGGAGAGCAAGTGAGGAGTTTGGGTGAAGCCTCAGTGAGCACTAGACAGTCGAAGCCCTCCTTGTAGCCTTACCCACAATACTTGTAGGAAAGGGTGTGCAGACCTGTCACCTGTAAGGAGAAGCTGTAACAAGGGAACAATGGGTGTTTTCACTGCTCCTTCAAGCAGACGTGGCCAGAGTGATCCTCCATCACACCTAAAGACCTTTGAAGCTGGTACGACTTTGTCACTTATGCTCCTCACACTTCCTTGTCCCATAATGATTGAAAAAAATGATGGTTTGCTTTCCACAAAAAAAAAAATAAAAATCATCATGCTGAAATATGCCCTTTGAATTTTGAAGTGACCTTTTTGCTTCTGTGCCTGTTTTTCTGTCTATGCCTGTTTTCATTGTGTAGTTTCCTGCATAAAATATGAAAAGTTGGGGATTTTTCAGCAAAATAAGTTCATTTTCCTGACATAGTAGCAGTACGCAAAATAGCTTTCATATTCCAAATACTTTTGGGTTTGGTCACAAATTCTTTTTTATTCTTCCAGTCCTTCCCACCCTGTAACTTCTTGCTACTCTTTGGGAAAAGAGCTAGTGGTCTCAGTGCAGCTTCTGACGGGCAGAAGGCACCTCCACTGACAAATATCTCTCCAAGGAGTGTCAGTGTTGGCAGTGCCAGTACAGAATGGCATGGACAGACTGCTAAGTAACTTGGCATTTTAATATCCTCATGCCCATGCAATCAAAACTAGTAATGAATTAATTACGGTAACATCCATGTGCAGGTCAGGCGCTGAAAGAGAAAGTGTCTTGCTCAGAGTACCATGGGAATTGTCATTCTACCACTTTAATCTCAAAATGACCCAAGAATGTCTCATCCCACAAGAGACATCCCCCAAGCAGGAATCAGCCGCCATTTCAATACAGACAGTGGGTCCTTACAATGAGTCACAAGGAGATTAACGCACTGGCCACATGCGCTGGACCAGCAGAGGACCAACACATTTGGAAGTGTCGACCTTTGCATCCTTCACCCAGATGAAATCTCTTTACAAAAGCAAGTGGCCAAAACAGGTGTTGTGTAGAGCTGCATCAGATGCTATAAATCACTGTCTCTCTTTACTGGGTACATGCAAAGGCAGCAGTTATTTAAGAGAGAAGATGTATGAGGCAGATGATTGAGATAGTGGCCTGTGGTGTTGACGGTGGCCAGAGGGTGGTAGCACTGCACAGCTGAAGTGCCATGTCCCTCTGAACCAGAAGGACGGAGGGGTGGGGTAAGGAAGTCTGATGCTCCTGAGGAGCTAAGGAAGAAGAAGAGGTGATGAAGCTGGAATAAATGGTGGAAACTTCAATATCAAAAGAGTGTTACTAAACCCAGGCCTTATCTTTTACACTGCTCTTTCCTAATTCCTTCAGCGTATGCGTTACACTGGTTTCGTCCTCTTACGTTATACTGGAGGATGCTCCTCTTCCCTTCTCAAGCTAATATCAAAATAGCTGTGGCTTCTTCATTTCTTGTGAGGAAAAGGAGGAAGAAGAGGTGAGTAAAGGTGGTTTTTCAAATCAAGAGGAACTTTTCCAGAAGCATCTCACTTTCTTAGGCCCTAAAAATCCTGTGCTACCTCAGACAGTGCAATCCACCAGCAACACTTGCGACTATTTTCTGGGGTTCTGCTTTTCCAGATGACATTCCTTCTGGTGTGGCAGCCACAGGCTGTCAGACATATAGTTTCTGCCCTGTGACACATAACGACCACAAAAAAATGACCCCACCAGGATGGTGGAGACGTACAGCTTCCAGACAAGGATCTCGAGCACTTTGGGAACCTACTCGGCCTTGTGAAAGTCTCCCGGAGTATAAGTGTGTCTCCATTTTGTAGGTAAGAACTGTTACCTTAATTTTGCTGAAAGGAGGAAAACTGAGGAAATAACTTGTCTAAGGGCACAGACCACACCAACACCAGCATCAGGGCTATTGTGTACATGCCTATTTGTCCATGTGTACATATTATCGGCGTGTCTGCCTGTTGGTGTTCCCTGGCTTGTAGTTTAAAGCACCGAGGATCCAAATCTCACAGCCTCCACCTGTGATTTTACTTGGCATTATGTAGTCCAAAGCTATAAAAAACAGATTTTGGCTGCTGACATCATTCACCTCTTCTCTTTTTCTCTCCTATGCTACTGACAAACGTGCGTCCCTGTCTGTTCCACTCCTATTTCAAGTTGCATTTATTGTAATAGTTTAAACTAGGATATTGTGTTGGCCTTGCTGTGTGACCATAGGCAAGTGGCTTCGCTGCTCCTTGCCTCGGTTCTCCCATAAGGTGAAATGGAGGTAGGGACGCTTGCCTAGATCTGCGGAGGGCTCCGAGGTCTCCAGCTGCTGTGCAAGGGGCAATAGCGTGGTTATAACTCCCCAGGCACTGTAAGGCCCCACGCTCAGTGGCATTTCTTTGTCTGCCTCCTAACACAACAGCTCTCAAACGCAGCCGTGCACACTCTCCTTGGATTTTTTTCTCCTTCCCCACCCCCTTGTTGCTCTTTCCTTTCCTGCTGCTTCCCCCCTCCTCCCCCCGAGGCCTCTCTCAAGAAAACCTATCTTCTCTGTTGACCCGTTTTCCTTCCCTGGTTTGTTGGCTGCCTTCCCTTCGTAGCCGCTCGTATCAACGGTTACTTCACCACCATCCCCTTTCCCGCTCTCCTCCTCCGAAATTCTCCCTCAGCCCTGACACTTTCTCTGGAAAGGGCCAGAGGCTATTCCTAACCTTCCTTCTCTCATCAAAGCGCTTGAGAAATCAGCTCGCTTTCATCTCTCAGCAGGGAGGCTGCCATGTCTCTGCGGTTGCCGGGCCGGGCTGGGAACCAGGAGCTCCTGGTTGGCGATGGCGGCACCGCCACTGACTCACCCCCCGGCCCCTGGCAAGCCGCTCGGCCTCTCTCCTCTCCTAGCTTTAAAATAGGAGCTGATAATTACGCACTTACCTCACAGGGGTGTTGTAAAAACTTAATTACCACTAGTAAGATGCTATCTGAGAGTTAAACGTGTCTTTATCTCTCGTGGTGGTAGCTGTGACCACTGCAATCTGCACTTAGTTCAGGCCCGGGCATATAAAACTGTCTTCCCCAGGCAACCAAAGCCTTCCCTCCTTCTGGTCACAAAGGTCCCTGTGCCATAGTCCTCTGACACAGAGGAGTCTCCCTGGCTGTGGGCCATTGTCCCTGGATAACAGGCTGAATTCCCCTCCAGTCAAGGTCACCTATCCAGCTGCTCCTCTGATCACCATGTCCCTCTCTCTCCCCCTGAAATGGCTGCTGAGGCCTCTCCTCTTGAGCCGAGGAGGTCTGTGACCTGAGCCGAGGTCACAGTCCTCTTCTCGACTGCATTTTCCATCCTCATCCATTGCCTTGCTCTTCCCTTTCCCTCTGCTATGGCTGACAGGACCTGTCCAAGCTGCCCTCCCTGTTCTTGGGACTCCTCCTTCCTGGTTGCCCTCTCAGCCTGTCTCAACTGGTAGAGCCCAAGACTTAGCCCCCGCTTTCCTCGGGTCTGTCTAGCGAGATGCTGCCCGCTTGTGAGGGTGGGAAGGGGTGGTAGACCACGTGTTGGGTGGGCAGCAGCGGCGATGCTGCCATCCCACCACCGTCGGAGTGACGAACCATAGGTTGTGAGGACAGCGTAAGGCAGCGAGCAACAGTCCAGAGGCCAACGCCTCTGTCCTTTCACGCATGCACATGGGAGCTCAACAGTCTGGTCCTCCAGCACCACCCACGCCCAACATTAAGTAGGAGCAGAAGCATCCTCAGATACTGCCTCTGCTCGTTGCACAGAAAAAAGACACAAAAACCACTGGGGCTGATGTTGCCAAGAACAGTGCTCAAGCTGAAATCCAGAGGAAGGGTCTGGGGACCCTCCATAGCCACCAGAGACCTGTGCAGAGTCGGCCCCAATAAGGTCAGGCTTTGGCACCCAGGTCCACCCACCTCTGCGCCTCTTCTCAGTCATCTCCCAAGCTAATATTGGGGTCAGTTCAAATTTCCGGTCTTAATTATGCCACTCCCTACATGCACCAAAAAAAACCTCATCAGCAACTTGGGCTGATTACCACCTCTTTCCTGTGAGAGGGCGATCTGTTTGCGGGTGATGGAGATGGCAGAATATGCAGCGCCTGAAGAAGCTGCAGTTAACCCTTCTGGATGCCGGCCTGCTTTTTGGAAAGGGAAGACAACAACAGAAATAAAGGCGCCTTTAGATCAGGGCAACCTGAATGACCTGTAAAACTCAACGGTTTTACAGTAAAGTAAAAAAGTAAAGTTGTTTATTTTTCATATTATTGGCCAAAATCCTTGTCTTTGTGGCGTATTTGGTAGTTTCTGAGCTAAAGGTTGTGAGGATGGAGGAAGACCTGTGAGTGGAAACTGCTGCTCAGCTACGGAGAGGCTACTGCCTATCCATAATGCATGCACTCTAAACTATATCCATAAACGTCAGGCATGATTTAATAGGCTATAAAAATCCTACATCATGATGCCACTGGAACTATTGAAAATAAAAGCAGATAAATCACAATTCTGTGCAACAAGCTGTACTCACGCTGCTTTTTTTTTTTATTATTATTTTTTTTATTTACTGGGGTTTCATTCTGCCGTTTGCTGAGCGTGCACTACTCTCACTCAGCCTTGAGCTGAATTTCCTTTTCCTTTTCCATTTCGGAGCTTGAGTTTCCATTTCAGCCCACCGGCTTTGCAGCTGTGTGGTCACGCCGCTGTAAGCCCCTGCACTGGAGGGTGCAGAACTGGGCAGAAAGGTGCTGAGCTTCCACAGGCTTGGAGCAGCGGTACCCGAGGTTTTTTTCCCCAGCAATACCCGGCCATCGTTGTAAGCAGATTGACTGCTGCTGCTCGTATGATGTTATTCCTCACATTAGATTATGAGCATTAAATCTACTAGACAATGTTTATCTGGCAGGAAAACAATTTGTGTCACTCTTTTACTGCCAGCAAGACATAGAGTTACAATGACATGGATGACAGAGTGTGCGCCACAACTCGGAACGGGCACGACAGCTGTAATCCTGTCACCCCGTGGAGAAAACGATGCTGAAAAAGGAAGAGGGGAGGGAAGCCTGTGAAAATATTACTAATAGGGAGACTTGGGTTTTGAGAGAACTTTGCTTCACCTCTGCAGCAGAGGTGAGTGAACTGGAGAAGTAAAATGCAACCATATTACACGCAAAATGTAAATCTATTTGGACTTACCCAACAAAGAATTTGAGCTCTGCCCCTTCAGCTTCTATTTTTTGGTTACTTTTGTTTAAAACACTTCACAGCAACGATAGCTTGATGAGTTTTTTGACTTTTACCTTGAGCTTCACCATATATCTTGTTACTCCTTAATTTTCCTGATCTGAATCATGTAATTACATACAAAATAGGAAGGCAGGTGGGAAGGCAAGAAGGGAGCGAGGGAGAGAGAAAGATAAAAAAGAAAAGAAAGAAGAAAAGAAGGAAGGAAAGAGAAGAAAGAATTTTTCTGGCTTTCAAAATTTGGGGAAAAAGTCTGAAAACTTTTACTTTACAAGACAAAATCCAGAGGCAAGATAAGAAAATGCAGACACATAAAATGTACATAATTTTTGGAAATATTTTTTTCCCTCAAAATCTTGTGATTTTGGGGTGAGAGGCAACTAACTCTTTATTTTGACCTCCTGAGGTTGTCAGTATTGACATGCACTTCACTGTTGTGAACTAGACAAGAACAAAGAGTGAAGGTATAGCTTATGTCTGAAGTTGGTCGCTGGGGATCTAGAGCTTTGCAGAATTGTCTTCCAAAAATCCTATTTTTGGTAACCTTTTTTGCTTTCCCTCATTTACTGGTGGTTTTGCATACCCTGCGGAGCCCCGCCTGCTCAAGAAATGAGCCCACGTCCACAGCAATCTCTCTATGGCATCGAGGATCTTGATCCTGGCTCTGGCTATGCACATGCTTGACTGGCGTAGCCCTGCCTCTGTCACTGCCTGGCTTCAGGTGATGCCGGGAAGTTCCTCACATATCTGCAGAGATTTAAATTCCATTTAAACAACCACCCCTGGTAAAGTAGGTCGAGCAGGAAGGTTTCACCCTCTACAGGCCAGCCTCTTACCCCAGCTCCTCTGCAGCTCCTTGCTACTGATCTTCCCCCAGAAGACTTCCCTCCATTCCTCTCAGCCCTCCCAGGCTCAGGAGCCTCTCTCCCTCCTGCTGAGAGCCTCTGACACAGCCTGCCTGGCCTTGCCCATCTTCAACTACAGGCAGAGGTCCCCTGCTTTTAGTCCTTGGTCCTTGCATGCCTGGCGGCCCTTCCACACATTCTGTCAGGGCAAGATTTTGTAGGATCAGGGCAAGGACCTGCACCTGGCCAAGCCTCTCGTCTCTTTGGTGATGAGCAAGAGGGCTACAAGCATAGAATCATAGAACGGTTAGAGTTGGAAGGGACCTTAAAGATCATCAAGTTCCAACCCCCCTGCCACGGGCAGGGACACCTCCACTAGAGCAGGTTGCTCAAAGCCCCATCCAGCCTGGCCTTGAACACTTTCAAGGATGGGGCATGAGGGGAGAAGCTGCATCCATGGCTTTGAGGAACAACAAGGTTCCAGTTCAAGGTAACCCTGCCAGTCTCTATCTGCTTGCACCACAGCGAGGGGAACTGGGCTGGCTTTAAACACAGGAATGCACAGACACACAGATGATATATTCCTTGTGCCTTTTCACAGTGCTAAAGGCAGCTGCTGGCACAGCCGAAGGAGGGTGTGCTGTGACCTACACAGCACAGCAGCGTAGAATGGAGCACTTTTACAGGGTGCTAGCCCTGGAAACTTTCCTTTGTGGCACCATACCATAACCAAAACACTAGAAGAGGTAGACAAGGACTTGGCTGTAACAAGCCTCGTGGTGCCATGGTGTTGCTCCAGTGTGGTATGAGAGGGGCCTGGGGTCCCGCGCAGTTTAGCTCAACCTGATAGTCAGGTTTAGCTATTGCCAGGTTGTTGTCGCTGGAGTTGGTGCTCTCAGGAGCTCTGTCAGGGCCACTCACTGCCTCATTTTTACGTGCTGCAACATGAAAGTATGTACCAGGAGTAGCACTGCCAACATGTGTCTAAGCAGTGACTTGTGCAATGAGGTCTGCTTCTCAAACATGACTCTAAACTTGCCTCTCAAAAGACACTGCACTGCTTCGAACAACGAAGAGGAGTTAAATCAGTACAGTCCTCAATCCCCCTTCCCCTTTCTCCTAACAGAATAGTCACACTTACAGCAGTAGAAAAGCGTTTATCTTATTTACAGAAGCAATATACTAAATGATTCAAAACAATCCAGTATATGACGATGTGTGAGGATGACATACCATAGAGCATCGAGCATGTTCAGGGTTATTTTTTCATGTATATTTACTGCTGGATGAATAGGTGTCATGCCAGGATTTTTTGCATTTCCATTTTGACGTTTGTGGGTTTCTGAAATGGGAAAGCTACGTGAGGGCCTATGTAAGCATCTTTATATCAAAATGTCTGCAGCTTTAGGGAATGCGCTAGTATTGCTATTTTGATTTAAAAAAAAAACCAACAAAAAACCAAACAAACCTTTTACCAAAATCATTATACTGGCACAAATCCTATTCATAGAGCCAGCCCTGAGCATTTAGAAGACCACTGAATCTCACAAGAAGATTAGGCTCTTAGGTGAACAAACAAGCATGCAAATAATACAGATATAGCATTTCTCACTCTAACACCTCAGAGTGAATTTCATATATATTCCTAAAAAGCCAAGGATTTGGGACTTCTACCACAAAAAGCATTAACCTGGCTGAATCTTGGAAAAAGGACTTGCCTGAGAATAAAAAGTGAAAGCTAATCTTATTGCAAATGATGAGACGCAGCAAGACCGATCCACACTAGGGCCATAAAATGCAATTCGGTTCCAGAAACCTATTTGGTAAGGGGAAAAGAACCGTAGTGCTAAATGTGCAACAGGGATCACTACCGCAGCACCTCCGTGCACCAGCTCTCATGGACTTCCCGGTGTGTCCTCAGGACCAAAAACTCTGTTGCATGCTGACCTCAACGTAGCCTTGCACGCTCTTGGAATTTACTGCTGTCTCCTACTGCATTTTGTTCCTTAAGAGCTTGATCCTGGCCCTCAATCTGGAAGAGTCATCTCTGGGGAGACTCAGTAATGTCAGCAGACCCACTAAGTCACATCAAGTGACTATTTGTATCTGCTCAAACACTGGAAGACAAATATAAAACTAGTAATTCAAATGAAGCAAAGAGGCAAGCACTAAATAAGTGAGTCAGTTAAGTTGTGCTGGGGACAGATAAAGGCAAGGAAAAGATAACAGTGGAGAAACAGTAGAATGAGTTAATGACAACTGGGCACTGGGAACTAACAAGCGCCTTTTCAAATATAAAGAGGAAAGCAAAGATACCACCATGAACAAAGTCTCCTTAATAATAAGTGAGGCGAAGTCAACAACTAACTATTGCAAACGTCTGAGGTACTGCTCTACACTGCTGAAACCAGAACACCAGTACACAAACCAAGAAATGAAAACCTTGGCTTTCGGCTGGACGTAGGTTCCCAAGCGTCTAACTCCTTTGGGAAAAAAGGCTCCAGCGTTCTCTAGGGACATATGAAAACAATTAGCCCAGCTGTTGAGAAGGTGCGGGTAGAAAGACGTTGGGAGTTTCATGGCTGTAGAAGAGGCCCAGGTGACAGAGTTGATGGAATCTGGTATGCAGATGCACCGCTGTGGACAGAAAACGAAAAGTCACAATGAAATGTTGGCTTGCCTCCTTTTCTTCAGGGCTTGCTCTGTTTTCAGTGACAAACTCTAGACCAGAAAATACAAGCACCCAAAGCCAGATTTTCAGACCGCTACAAGGAGAAAGAACATACTTCTGTCTACGGGTTTTCTCATCCTGCTGCTGTCCCCCAACACGCCACCCACCTCCCTTTCCTGGGAAGGCCCCAAGCAAGGCAGGAACTTGGCCTCACTTCACAGGCCAGAGTACGGTTACGGGTTTTGCCTGAATTAGTGTTGCTGCCACCTATCTGAGCAAAAAGTTAGGGGATTTCTGGCTAGGGTGTCAACGAAAAGGTAGCTCTGTGGGATCATAAATCCTGCTTTTAACTAAAGGGTCCTCCCTGAAGATAAGCTAAGCAGTAGCCTCTAGGTGAGAGGGAAGGAAGCTAACTGGGAGCCTGTTCAAGGTTTAATATGAGCTAATGGACTTCCTTTCCGCTCTGTGCAATCTCCACGCGGAGCAGAGCTAAAGGGGAGCTGACAGCCGGAGAAGCTTTCTCCTCACATTTTCAGAGCAACTGCCCTGCAACCGAAGGCCATCTTGCTCACCAGGAGATTTGGTAGCGTTTTCCGTCTCCTGCAAGAGCAGCAGCTAGGACCACATAGTCTGAGGTCCCAAGAGATGTAACTAATGAGAGGAACTGCGGGAAATCAGGTCAGAGAAACAAGGGCAGAACGAAGAGCTAACACAGTACAAGGAGTATGGCCCTTCTCATTCAAAGATGTTCTCCAGTCACTGCACTAGCATCTGGCTAGCACAGTTGAGACGTATTTGCTTCTGGAGGTACGGGCAGACCACAGGGTGGTGTGGTGTGTGTTTTGTCCAGCCACGTTTCCTTCCCCAGCTTTTTTACAGCAGCTTCAATGGGATTGACTGGAAAAGTGCTGGAAAGGTGCTGCACTCACGCCTGCTCAGGCTGGAGAGGTGCTGCACTCACGCCTGTGGTCTTCTCTACCCATTCGCCATTTCCCTCTATACCTGTTCTTGTTACCATCCATTGCACTCACACCTAGTGGAGTAATGGGAAAAAAAGAACAGAAGGAGCTGGAAGAGAACAGCTCTAAACCAGGTTGTGATCTTGGGACAGATACTTGCAACCATTCCTACTGAGAGGCTGAGAGCCTGCCAAGGTGGATCAAGGCCTGTATTTGCAAGGGCTGTTAATCAAAGCAGAACAGCAGATATCGGTGACTCCAGAAAGAACAGATGTGAAAACTCCAGAGTCTTACTCTCCAGTGAGACTCGGGACACATAGCTTCACCACAATCTCTATGGAGAAAAACAGATTACAGTTGCACTGCAAGAGAGAACACCGAGGAGTAACAGGACCAGATGTGATTCAGGGCGACAGCAGGTGACAACTTTTGTACAAGCTTCTGAGGCAACTTGGAGTCAAGCTAAACCGTGATAGGGTTTTGGCTTCCATCACAAAGGATCAGGCAGATACTTGTCCCTAAGTGCAGGCACGTGTGGAATGAGCAGATGATGACCAATTGGATGGGAATCATGGAAGACCAACTGCAATGACAGAGTGGCTGCAAGGACCGATCAATGAAAGGAGACAAAAAGAATGAATGGCAATGGCTAGGAAAAGAAGTGATGCCTGGGTGTAAAGGTGCAAGGCACAAACAGCCAGAGAGGAGAAAAATGGTTTAGGGGAGTACAATACATGGTTATAACCAGGAGTAATTGGGTGAAACTGGACAAATGAAAATATAGGCCAAATATCTGCCTGACCATGGGACTTGTTGGACCGTGAAATAGTCTTGGAAAGAAAGAGGTAGAAGCCCCATTACCTGAGGCAGTTAAAACGAAAGCGGGCAGATCAATCAAGCATGTGCTGTAAATCCTCTACCATCAGGGGAGCGGAGTAGCTGACCTAACAGGTCTTTTCCACCTCTAATTTCCACATTTAATATAAGGAATCACAAAAAACCCCAACTTGCCGTAAGATACCGAATAATGACTCAGCACTCGGGGAAAGCCAGTGGTAATCATGCAGGTAGAAAGGGAAAATGTCACAGTGATGAGGCAGAGAGAATAATAGGGGAGAGAGTGGCACTGTAAAAGCAATAGACATGCAACAACCCTACTCCAGCAGTTCAGCCACGCTGAGGGAAGATGGGTAGATACCAACCCCGTACTATGGAGTTGGTCCTTTATTAAAAAAGGGTCGTTGGTTGCTAGGCTGAGAGGGAATAGTACCTTCCCCCTCTCTTCCTTGTTTAGTTTCAAGGACTGGCCAAAACAAAGCCGTAGGAGGCTGTGGAGAACTGGTCCTGGTTTGTAAAACAGTCCTTAGTAGCCCACCAAGGGATGCCTATCGGAAAATTCCAGCAGTTTCGCCTCTTGGCCACACAGGTGAAGCAGCACTGCATTCAATGCAAGCACGCCACGGTTAAGCAGACGCCACGTAACGCGAGCTAAGGCTTGCTCCAAGCACCGTGGTCGCATTCCCTCTCCTTCGCTGTTTTCAGTAGCACTGAAGCACTTGGTGGGAGCTTATTCTATCCCAATGCACGGCATCCTTAGAGCAGACTCCAGAGGTGGTTCTGCCTTGCAGTGACACGGGCATGGTGGGCAGGACGGGGCTCTTAAGCATGCTCGGGGCTTACAATACAGCAGGTGCCTTCAAAAGCCAGCCAGGCCACCCCAAACTGCCTTTAAAAACCACACAGACTCCGGTCAAGAGATGGCCAAGTTGCCTTTCCCCCCATGTTTTCCAGCCCCTCCGTCAGGAGGGCTGGGGCCGTACCCTGTCCCGTGGCTCCAGGAGCTGGAAGGTGAAGGACAACAGCGTAACGCCACTGCTGCTGGGGACAACCCCCCCCCTTACAATATAGCACGTCTCCCATACGTTGCGGGTGACACAACAGCCCCCTCAACCTCCGCGCTGAGCTCCGTGCGAGCCGGGGCGCGGGCTGGGGGCGCCGGGCCGGGGGGGGGGCACCTCCCGCCTCCCTCGAGGGTCCCTTTGGCTTTGCAGTCACGGTGTGTGGGGGGGGAAAGTTCTGCGGGGTGGCGGGCCACACCGGGCGTGGGGCTGGGGGGACACACGGGCCGGCAGCGTCCCCCCCCCTCGCTTCCACTCGCCCGCCCCGGACTTCCCGTGGCCCGCGGTAACCCGAGCCTCATTTCCTGGTCGGGGCTCTTAAAGGGCCAGCCCCGGCAGCGGAACAAAGGCCATTGTGCTGCCCATGGGCCAGCGCTTCCCCCACCCCCCTCGCCCACTCCGCTGCCCCGGGGCTGAAGACCGGCGTATGGCGTTTAAAGGGCACCGGCGACCTCTCCCCCCCCCCCCCCCCCCTCGCCGCCGTACCCCGCCAAGGCAAAAGAGAACGAAATAAGCCGCCGCGACCCGGCTGCGCCATCCCAGCCTCCCCTCCGCTTTCGCCGGCCCGGCCCGCACCGACACCCGGGGGCGCCGGCGGCTCGATGCGCTCCCCGGGGGTCATCACCACCACCGACGCCGCCCCGCCTATCGCCTCGTCCCCTCTCCTCCGGGGGCGGCGGCAAGTTCCTGGCGGCGCGGCCCCTTTAAGGGGCGGAGCCGGCTGCCGGGAACCCACGTCAGTTTCGGCCCCCGAAACTCCCGATCAATGAGCGACGCGGGGCGGGGCGGGGCGCAGCGCCCGGCCAGGCCCGGCCCGGCCCGGCCCCCGCCGCCGCCTTTCGGTTTCTCTCTTTCCAGGAAGGAAAACACCGGCGGGCAGCGGGGACCCTTCCCCCCTCCCCTTCCTTTCCCTCCCCTCCGCATCCCGGTGCCGCGCGCGCGCGCCCCCCCCCCCCCGGCTCACGCGCGGGCAGAGCGCGCGCAGTCACACACACACACACACACACACGCACAGCCACAGGCGCGCGCGGAGGGGAGCGGGGCGGGGGGGGGGGGCGGGAGCCATCGCGCGCCCCCAGAGGAGTGGCGGCGGCGGCGGCGGCGGCAGCGGCGGCGCTGAGGAGGGGACACCGGCGGCGGGGCGCCACCCCCCGGGCAGCTCCGCGCCCGCCGCCCGCCCGCCCGCCCGCCCGGGCGATGGTGGCGGCAGTAACTTCCCCTTGAGGGGACGGGCCGAGCCGCGCCGAGCCGAGCCGCGCCGAGCCGCCGGGCCGGGAGAGGAGCGGAAAGTGGGGAAAGCCCGAGAACTTCCCGCCCGCCCGCCCGCGCCCGCCCCGCCGGGCTTCGCCGTTTCCCTCCTGAGAGATGTCTGAGGCTCCTGCTCAGTGTTGCATCAAGGTAAAGCCCCGTCCGTCCGCGGTCCGGCCCCTGTCAGCGCGGGACGCCTCCGGGCGCTGCCTTTCGCTACGGGTTATTTGGGTGAAAATAACTGTTTCTTCCTCTTTTTTTTTTTAATTTTAATTTTTATTTTAAATTTTTTTTTTTTTTTTTTTTTTTTTTTGGTGTCCCCGCGTGAAGGGCGGTCCCGGGGGGGAGAGATCCGGGGGTCGCGGTCCCCCCGCGTTGAACCCCGGCCGTGGCGGGGGGGGAAGGGGGGGCCGCGGGAGGCGGGCAGCGGGGCCGCGGCTCTGGGCGGTTGTCAGTCCCGGCGGGGGTTGGGGGGACGGGACGGGACACCCGCACCGCACCGCAAAGCCGCCCCGGCCGGCCGGGGTTCGGCGGCGTGGCTCTTCAACGGCAGGAGCCGGCGGCCAGCTGGGCGCTTTAAAGGGAGCCCCGGAGCCCGGCCCGGCCCGGCCTCCCGCGGCGGGGCTGGCTGCCCGCCGTCCCCCGCCAGCAACTTGGCAGAAAGTTTCCTGCCGTCGGGGAGATGCAGCCGCTGCTGCTTCCACCAACAGATTGGGCTGTGAGGCTTGCTTTTTCCTAGTTATCCTTTTTTTTTTGTTGTGGTTTTTTTTTTTTTTTTTTTTTTTTTTTGGCGGGGGGAAGGGGGGGAATATCCCTATTATTATTATTATTTATTTTTAATCACTGCGCGTACTGGCATCGCTCACCCCGTCAGCAGGTAGGGGAGCCGGGGCTGCGCAGCCCGGCCCCGCCGTGCCCGGGCCCGGGGGATGTGTTTCTCCCCGGCCTGTCGAAGGAAGGGGTTGCCCCGTGAAGTTTCTCGATTTAAGTGGAGGCGGTATGAAGCTGAGACAATGGAAACAAAATTGAGTTTCCTTTTTTGTCCAGACCCTTCCTATCTAGCAGCCCACTAGAAATAGTACTTTCCTCTCTCTCTCTCTCTCTCCCTCAACCCCTTGGTTTTCTTTCAATCATGCATTTTCCTGGGGAGTCGCTTTGCCTTGTTGCCAGCCGAATCTCTCTTCTGCCCGCGACTAACTCTGCCCTAGTAAAAGTGCTTTAGCGGTTGTCTCTCCTTGCCTGGAAGGAAAAGGTGACTTCCAGACTCTATCTAAGGGGAAGAGCCTGGAATAAACGCTTATATACTCAGCTTAAAAGCATGACGCTTTTTTTGTTTGCTTGTCCTGTGAGCGTATGTGTGTCTGCTTACGGTGAGAGTCTTCCGATCTGTACAGCGTGGCCACAATTTGAAAACTTCTGGGTGTATTTTCTCTTGCTGAGTTAAGTGAGTTTGGGCCTGTGTCCCGTGAAGCCTTGTGGCTTTAGAGAGTCTAGTTTGACTTTTCATAACACAGACGGACGGATTGGATAATGGGGTATTGTATGCACGTTACAGTATGGCAAAATGCTAATGCTGGCAAAATGTGTACAATTAACTAAGTAGGTCCCTATATATATATATATGAACTGAAATATAACTACTGTTTTTTTTCTGGTAAAGGTAGGATGTGTTTTCTGGTCAGAAGAACACAAATGAATGTCATGAAAAAATAGTGTCGTATAAGTTGTGTTTGCTTGTTTTTGACATGTGTCATTTTGAAAATATGAGGGTTACTTCTGCTCTTACTGAAGTCAGCAAGAACACAACTTTTGATTTCGGGAACAGTACAACTGGTCCTTCCCTACCCTCACTGGGGTATGTTATAGAGTCATATTGTAAGGGGTCAGCTACATAGCGGGAGAATACAAGCGAACTTTTATTTGAATCTTGAAATTATTAAATGCCCATTTTTCATTATGTTTAGAGAGGTATTGGGAAACTGATTTTTTTTTTGTTGTTTCTGTTTTTTTTTTTAGTGAATTTCTAAACATCATGGTCTGAACTTAGTTTATTTTTTAATGTGCGATTTGTTTACATGTTGACCCTTGCAGTTATCTTACAGAAGCTATTGTTGGTGGCTTCTCTCTTGGTGATTATTTTAGTAGCTTCAAATATAGAAAGTGCATATTTTCAGAAAGAAACGTGAATTTCAAATGATAGCATTTCTTCACCAGTCAAACCACTCTGGGTAACTTTCTCTTCAGTTTTTCTAACTACCGTTGTTTTTTGGATGCTTGTTTCAACCAGGCAGAGTTAAAGGTGGTTGCGATCAGCAGCTGGCTTTAAGAGGGTTGGTTAAATGGTAGTGTGATATAAGTACGATTGATTATTACAGAGCGTGAGGTTGAGGCAGAGGAGCAAGCTCCGCACCGTCCTCCAACTTCACGGCTAAGCTTGCTCTGAAAAGTCGCCAAGTATTGTGCTGCGAGGGTGTTGCAGGGTTTCATTAGCAGCCTGTGAACTGGAAGCGGTTGTGCCGGTGGATGTATTTTGTATTTTTTTTTTTTTTTTTTTCCCTTCCTCCTCTGACATGGGGCAAAGATGCGTGCAGTAAATGCCACAGCAACTGGGCTGATGAACCATGGAAGGCTTCAGCAGAGGGAGTGAAGGCTGGTGCTTTGTTTATGCCCGAGCTGCTCGGTGCACGGCCTCCCTACCTCACCTTATTAGAGAAGCTCTCTAATAAGATTTAGGAAAACTTGGAGGAGGTGAAGTTTTGGTATGTACTTAACTAGTGGTAATCAATATAAACTTGCAGTTATATCTCGGTTTATGTCAAATACTTATCAGTATGTATGTGTGATTGTACATTGATACGTGTTTGCTTTGCGGCAAGTATGTGTGCTTACATTAACTCTTTCTCCAAGAGAGGAGATATATAATGCCTGTTATCCTGATCTTGCCAACACTTGGGTGTGTTCTTGCCTGGCCGATGGCAAGCAGACCCGTTGTGGCAAGGAAGTTAAGTGTGTGCGTGAAGAACTTAAAGCTGCGGGAGAGAAGCCATCGCTGGGGTTCAGAAAATAAGATCTCAGGGGTCAGAGATGAGGGTGAAGGTTAGACCTACCGTGTTCGCTACAGCTTAGGGCATCAGCGTACTCTTTGCGTGAATTGATTAGCTTCAAGCTTGTGGCAGACTCCAGCCCAAGAGGGCTTGAGGGCTTTGACTCTGAGGCGGGTTAGGAAGGGGCATCTGATGTGGTTGTCATATTCGGGCACTTTTTTCATCCCAGCTGTTGGGATGTCTATATTGGTAGTAACCCTGTTCCTCTGATCCTGAGCCATAGTAGTTAGCTGATTATATTATTGTAAATACTGCCACAACGTTGGCACTCGTTACAGTCTTGGCAAGTGATCCTTAGGGCCTCACCTCTCCTCCCCCGGCTGGGAGAACTGAGGCACAGGGAGAATGTAAACGCCTTGGCAAAGGCTTACATGAGAGCAAAAGCTCAAAGGGAGACAGGACTAGAAATTTAGACACAGGTGATAATTTTTATGATTGATTAAGGTCCATGTGGTGATGAGTTCTCTTTAAAACCTCACATGGAGCTTTCTGATTGTGAGGATCTCCCTATTTTTTTCCTGAAATTGTACTGCCTTGCAAATATCACCGTAGTCTCATATGTAGCCTCAAAATTCAGCAGACAAATAGAAGGGTCCCAAAGGGCACAGTTTAATTTGTTTATTTTCCTTTTTGTGAATCTGGCATTTTCAGTTGCGTAGTCTGATTTACCATGCTACCATACAAACAACTGTATTGGCACAAGTGCGGAGTTGCAGGGGAACTAAAACTGGGAATATTGGGGGGGAAATCAGCTGCTTTGGGTCTCCTGGACCAGGGTTTCTCTGAGCCCGGGCTTCCTTGCTTGCGCCTGGCTGATGCTTGAGCCGAGAGTGCTTTCTGTGGGCAGTGCTGAAGGCACGGAGCCTTCCTGTGAGCCGGGTTTCACAACTGGCTCCAGCGGAGATTTTATGCAGCTCTATGCTGGTGGATGTGAGCGCTTTCTCTTGCAGTGAGCTGTGCGTAGTGGCCCTTGTGATTGCATGGGCACCACAGGAGTCAGCACAGAACCCTCTAGCTCGAGGACTTGTCTCACTGGTGCTCATTTTGGATTCGAGGATGTACTTTGTAATCATTTAAAAATAGGAAGAGGAAAAAAAGACTGATCGTGTAAGCCAAAGGGCAAGGAATCAGCATAGTGTTTGATCTTTCGATCTTAACTGGCTTCCCCAGATTTACTTAATTTTTAAGTCAGTCATGCGTTACGTCTCCTAATACTTCATTGATGCTGCTTTTGCAAAGAGCAAGATCCCACCGAGGGCTTCCCACGCTGAGGGACTGTTCAGCACCATGCAGCCAGATTCCTGTTCCCCTTAGCCAGGGCTGAGTATCTGTTAGTGCAGCATATGTTCCTTAACGTTTATTAGTGAACTTGTGTACTAGGAGGAGGATCCTGCTTCTGTTATTGTCAATGACAAAACTCTCATTAAGTTCAGTGGGTGTAGGATTGGATGGGAGAAAACCAGTAGAAGTATGTACTATTTAACACCTGATTAATCACTTAACTCCTTGGCACCAGCTAAATTTAATCCCTCTGAAGCAAAATTTTACTAACACTGCCCCAATTAAACACTGGTCATTACTATTCACTGTGTCAGTACAGGTCAAGTAAGTTTCCTGGGAGGCAACCCATTAAAACAGCAGCCCCAATCTGAAATGCCCCAATTAAACAGAGGATACTTTAATGATAATTTACATGCATATTGCAGCTTGCATCTCAAAGTGCCTTTTGGAGGGAGGCAGCTAAGCAGCGCTCTGCTGATGGAAATGATGATAAGCGGGAGGTGAAGTCTTGTACAGTTACACAGAAGTGAGGTTTCTGCCTTTTCTAAAAGTTACCTGGGTCCTTGAATGCTTGCCTTCTGAAGCCTTCTGATAAAAGCTTTCATAATAACCTGCCTACTGCGAGAAAGGAGAGCTAAGGCAACCTGTGGTTTTGACCAGTAGTGTGGTTCTGACCTACAGTCCAAAAATTGGCTAATTTGGGGTTTGTTTGGTTTTTTGCATGTGTTTGTTTTGGAGTATTTGTGGTTCGGTGCCTTCAGATTGGCATCGTCGGAGCGACAGCAATTCAAAAGCAAGCGCTTCTGAAAACGTTCGCTTTAGCCTTTGCTTTCCCTGTGTGTGAAACGGGCATAAAAAGAACAGTGTTACTTACCTCTGCAGGGCAGTAGCGTGGCTTAGTGTTTGTAATGCAGCATGGAAACAAATTGTTTTTATACAGAAATCAGTGACGGAGTGGTCTGATTTGTTGCTGGCTTTTTTGTTTTTGGGAAGGGCCGGGGTGGGGGTGGGGGTTGGTGGTTATTTGGCTGTTGGCTTTTTTGGTAGGAGCCACCTACCTCTGCCGAGCAGCTGGAGAGAGCAAGATACTACTGCTTCACCATGTCGCTGTGGCTGGATCAGCCATGGGTGGGCAGGGTGGTGTTTCTGTGCCGACAGCCCGCATCCAAGTTGGCTTCGGGAGAGGTGGTGCAGGCGTAGCTGTTCTGCCACAGTCCTGTGCCTGGCCTAGGGCAGGAGCGCCTGGGAGGGACGGCAGTCAGATGCGGCTGCCGGAGCTATCCCTGCCGCCTTCCCCTGATCACTGTCCTTCCCGGGGCTCCCTGAAGCTGAATGCAGAGCCGGCCGCATACTCGGCTGTCCCAGGTGTTATTTTTTCCTGGGGGTAGGAGGACATCCCTCTCCGTTAGATCAGAAACACCTTCATCTGTCAAGGGAGGACCCGCTGGCAAAGGCAGTGACTGGTGATCAGCTGCTAGCATTGTCACAACAATTAATTTTTAGGTCGTAATGTGTCCCTGTGCCTCCTGAGGGAAGAAGGCCACCCAGGAGAGCCCATGGGTGGGATGTTCCTCTAAGCAATCGTGAAAAAGCCAAATCGTGAAAAAGCCAAATCGTGAAAAAGCTCAGGTCCAGCCTGAGCAAAGAGACCAGACAGGCCACCAAAACTACTGCGCCTTTAACAGCCGAGTTGTGGCAATTGATTCCTGCTATCGTGGGTTGTTTTTTTAGATCTACAACCCAAGCCAAATTTAGACCATATTGGTTCTGGTGTTGCTGAGTTGTCTTCAGGCGGTGTTTTGTTGGAGCACAGAGGACAGCTACTCTTTATCTACTTCTTTAGTAACATATGGAACTCAAGCCTAGATTATACTGATTTTTTTTTTGTTTTTCCCAAAAATGCCACTGCTGACAGGAAAATAAATTCAGAAAACTCCAGCTGAAGTTGAACTTGTTTATGGAATGTCTGGAGAAGTGGTAAATAAAGGATCTTAAAAGGAGTTAAGCTTTTCACTGGTAGATGGTATTGCTTCTCTTCCGTAATGCTACTGAGCTCCAGAGTGAACTGAGTATAGCAATTAAGGAAGGTTATAAATGATTCTTCCTCTAAATGGTTTTCCAAAGGTTATTCCTTGTTAAGGAATACATGCAGTTTCTTTGCTTCAGTGTTGTTCTTGTACAGTTTGCAAATACTGTCTTGGTTAAGACAGTCTGAAGAGAAAATGCGCATGAAAGAGAGAGAGTCTCACTGCGGTATTTATGTTGGTGTTCTACAGAATGTTTGCACACGGAAATAAATAGCATTGTAAATCATTTTAAAGATGTGTATAAAGCCAAGAGTAGCATTGGGTGTGACTGTAAGAGTTAAGTGTTAGTACAACTCCACAAAAATACTTTGAATGTGACAACTGGATTTTATGCGTTTAACTATTAACAGCTGGCTAATATTAAATCCAGAGTTCGAATGTTTAATTTTAAAATAAAATTAATTATGGTTATAAATAGGAACAATGAATCATTTCTTGGTGTTTTTTTTGGAGGGTGGGCATTGTTTGATATTTTTCATCTGCTTTTGTTGTAGATTTTTTTTGTTTTGGTTTGGTGGCTCAGGTAGGGTCTGATCGAACTTGGAAATTACTTGTTTTGAAAAGTCTTGAGAGTTTCATCTGGAGGAAACCAACTAGCATTCAGTAAAGAGTATCCTTAAAACTGATGGAATGCAGCCGACAGTGAGATTCTTTATATAGTTTGAATTTCAACAGAGTATGGCTGAAGTGATTTTTCCATTATGTCTTCAGTGGGATCCTCCAAAACATCTATTAACAGAAACTGGGAATGTTTTCTAAATGGTATGGGATTCTGTGGAAATCCAGGAGCTTGGAGTTCTACCAGATAAATGAAATGTTTAATAGAAGTGCCAGAGATGGTAGTACTAGAATTCAGGAACAGATTTATCCAGTTAGTAGGGCCACAACAAGCCATTCAATATCTGCAAACCACATTTTCCTTTTCTCTTTCTCCTTTTTTACCTAAAAAGGACTTCACATAAAAGTGGTTCTGTCATTGATGGAGCGCTGTGAGGCCCTGTTGATGTGCTTGGAGGTCAAATGGAGTAAACCCAGCATTACAGCAATATTGGGGAGCTCCGTCTCACTTTCTAGGAGCTCATCTGAGGTTTGTGTTGGGATACCCCTCCATGACAGAAGTAATCCTTTTTTCTTATGGTGGATTAGGACTGGAGATTGGTGTTCCACCATGTTCCCTCCTGAATGGTGAGTTCTCATCTTTCTGCCTGCCCTGTGCTTTAAAACACAGGCAAAGCCAAGCCTTCTCAGACCTGCCCAGGAGTTCAGGTTCAAGGTGGTAGGGAACCAGAGGCACTGTGAGAGTGTTGGTCCCAGTTATCACTGGAGCCCTACCAGAAGAAATGTTCCCTGGCAGATGGGTCCTCCCTGCCACATCTGTAAGAAGCTGCTTGAATTATTTCCAGCGGGCACCACTGGGTGAGACTGGCTGCAACTTGAAGCCTGCAGGGCGATGGCGGTAGCCCCGGTGGGCCATGGTCAGCTGTGCCACTGCCTTTCTGCCATGGTGGCTCTGCTCCCAGCAGCCTCACCCCAGCTCCAGAGGACCAGCTCCCTCCAGTTTAGAGTATTGTTGTGCTGGGTCAAACAGTCTGGTGTAGGCACATTTAAGAGCCAGGTGCCCAACTGGGGTTGTGCTATGACTATGGAGTGATGGACCAACCATCTCCCTGGGCGTGAGGAAACGAAGGGCTGAACTGTTTTCACAGAGGGGTGAGGATGCACTGGTTCCTGCTAAGTCCCAGGATGCTGGGGAGGGCACCAGGTTGCAGGAACAGGAGTGGTGATGGGTGTAAAAGATAGCTCTCAGTTGGCAGTCTGAGTGGTTGTGCCACTGTCAAGTGGCTTGAGCAAATGGGTTCTCTAGAAGAGGACTTGAGGAAGACTGTGGGAGTGGCTTCCAGGCGAAGAAGGTTATGGGCTGTAAAATACTTCATGGCATGTGGCCTGAGATATGTATCTCACATTGCACAGTAAACACTGGGCTCAAGCACACTGGAGATAGTGTCTTAGCAAGCTACCTCTCACCAGCTGAGTCATCAGAGCCATCCGTGACTGACCGTGTGCTGGCTTTTATTACCTCCCAACTGGGACAAATTACAGCTTCTTTTAAACCTCAAAGTAAGAAGAGAGTGAATTAATAGTGTATGCACAGCCAATTAGCACAGCCAACTGAACCGTGTTGACGGGCAGTGGCTGAGTTTTGCAGAGTTGGAGAAGTGGGCAGAAAGTGCAGTATTTTTTTTTTTCCTCTTGGTAGTTTTGAGTGAGGCTCTGTCATGGCTCTACTGCTAAACAGAAACGGTGAGGTCTCCTGGAGCTGTTTGGTCCTGTTTGCTGACAGGCGTCCCAGAACTGGTCTGGGAGCTGGGATCATATTTTAAGAAATTATTTGGTTGGTGAATAAACAAGAAAACTGAGCTCAGTCTTCCATTTGGGGTCAAACAGGCAGATAAAACTGTAGTGGGAAAGGAGCAGGGAGTAAGGTAGAAAGTATCGATATATTGCAGTTTGAATCCATGCTGTGTATCGGTTGGTTCTGATTACAGCCTGCTTTTCTGATTATTAGGAAGGTTTGCAGTGGCACTGAAAAAGATATAGAAATGATCAGTGAAGTTGCCTGGGGAAGCTTCCATAGGAAGAGAAGCTACATTGCCGAGGACTCTTTGGCTTGGAAAGGAGACTGCTGAGGGAGGTATAATAGAAATCCATAAAATCACACAGTAGTGTAATATGAGGAGCAGTTATTTCTGATAGTACAAAACTAGAGCAGGCAATGAAATTACCAGCCAGCAAGATTAAAACAAGTACTTCTTCCATCTGTGTTAAATTAAGGAACTCACTGCTGCAGGATGCTGTGGAGGCTAAAAGTACAAATAGATTTAAAAAAGAGAGTAGAAGAATATGGGGAAGATCTTAAGACTAACAGCCTGTAAGGGGGGGGGTTGGGGGGAGCAACCTCTATAATTACACAGGGGAAAGATTGCTTTTTCTGTCTGTTAAGCCTTTCCTGAAACAGAGGCTTCTTGTCTTTTGGGGACAAGATCCCAGGCAAGAGAGACTTGCTCTGATGATGTACAGGCATTCAGATGCTTCAGTGTAAAATTTTGCACCCTGGAAGGCTGGTCTCAAGTGCTTATTAGTCTCCTCTGGATTGTTTCCTGAGTCTCAGCCCCAGCAGTCTTGATTTCAAGAGCACTAGTTAATTTTAAGTGGGAAGAGAGCTAAGGAAGAATTTGTGTCTGTGGCTCGGAGAGATTTGTGAAGTCTGGATTGCTAGGTCTAGCAAGAGATTGGCTTTGTTGCTTTAATTACTCAGATACAACTGAAAGAGGGGAAAACCTTCAGGAAATACATGGAAGAGGAATTGTAGATCAGTGTTAGAAAAAAGGAAGTTTTCTGGTTATGGGGAAGAAACGTTGTTTACTTCGAAGAGCCAAATGTGGGTTGACCTACGCTTTTCCAAAGGTCTCCCAGTTCCCATTATCACCCATGTGAAATGTGTTCCTGAAGCATTAACTCTTTTTCACATATGTGACAAACGGTGTCCCGGCCGGAGCTTGCAGCCGTGGGCATGAGAGTTGCTGCTTTCGCTGCCTGGCCAAATGTTGCAAGCAGTCACTGAATTGTCTCGCTCACTAAGGAATGCTGTCGTTTGTGTAGACCTTGCATTGTGCTTTGATTGTAACTTTTTTTTTTTTTGATTGCAAACAGAAGAATGGATATACAAAATCAATTCTGATTTCGGATACACAATGCATGTGTACTTTTTAGTTATTTTTCCTAAAGAGAGTGTGATTCACAGTGCTGGATAGCCATTAAAACATATCGATGTGCAACTAAATATGGCCTTTAACCTAAATTTAGTTCTCCTTTTTGCGAATCTAGACGATGCTTGCAGGTATCTATTTAAGTAATTGGATAGCCTCACGCAGATTTCATTAGGTTTTTATTTTGGAAAATAACAAATTACTTTATTTGCTGGCTGATTGATTTTTGATTTTTTTTTTTCTAAATTTTATGTGCTGTTTATGACAGACTGCACTTGGCTTTGCAGTGAAATGTAATTACAAATGCAGTCTCTCCCATCAAACCCCTGACCATTAAAAGTAGTTGCTTTTAAAAAAAATTTTTTTTATAATTGTACATGAAAAGGAAGTATCTGGTACATTTTGAGGTAATATTACTTAATAAACAACAACTGTTTTTATTAAGCAAATGAAATAGGTTTTTTTTTTTAATTGCACATTGTTTCTTGTCATGCTGATCTAGTATTAGTAGATTTTGCTCCTTCACATCTCATTTTTATTTGTTGACTGAAGGAAGAAAACAAGGTTCCTGTTTCTGCAACTCCGAAGCGTTTTCCAGCTTTGGGTAAACTAGTCATTGTAATGAACTAATTGACTAAATTGAAAGAAGAAAATATTCTCTCTGTATCTGTTGCCAAAAGCTGGCTTGGCTCTTTGGCAGGCTCAGGCTCTAGGTGTATAATAGTGGGTCCCACTTGTTCAAGCGGTAGGACTTTTATGCTTTGCCACAAAGTTTTGTACTTGGGATTTACCTTTAAAATTATTTTCTGCTACTATAGTTATGACTGGATTTCAGTACACTTGAGTTTCCCATTTCTTAGGGTTTTTTTAAAATGAAAAAACCCCAACTTTAAAATTGAAATTTTAAAGAAAGTGGCTTAGAAAAATTATACGTGTTTAGACATAATGCCTTGGGGGCTAGTCAGAACCTCTGTCTGTCGTCTGCTTGTTATCCTCTATACTGAGTTTTCATTTGATGCTTTAGTGGTGAGACCCATCTTCTGTATCCACAGAGGGCTGAAGCAATGGAAAATGAGCAAAATAATACTGTGCTCTCCCAACGTGGTCTCCTTGGGCCCTTTACCTGCAGCCTACCTGGGAGTCCCCATCACTATTTGCTTGGCAGATGATACTGTACTTAGGCTGGCTTGTCCCATCACTCATGATTGCCATTCCTGGTTGCTGGCGTGAGGACCTCATGGTCCTACTGCACGTCCCTAGGAGGTGAAGAGTTATGTCACCATCACTTCAGCTAGTCCAGTTATTAGGCGAACTTAAATGAAAGAGAGGGCTAGTTGCCTTCAGTTGAGGCTGGAGTTTCCTAGTTCCCTGTCCATTTTCCATCAGTGGTACACAGGGTACTCTGTCATATTCAAAATACTCATTCAGCTGTATTGGCCTCCTTTTTGTTGAAAATGAGGAAAAAAAAACCCCAAACGACAACTGAAGTTCTGTCACTTTCTTAAACTCAATTAAAAAATAAACATAGGTAGACCCAGGCTATCAGCAGATCTTTGACACAGTGGTGAAGAAAGTGTGAAAGCTATGGATTGAAGACATTGAGATAGCTCCTTGGATGATTTGCGTCCAAAGGACAGTGAACAACTGGCTTGGAGTGGGGCTTGTTTTTAGAGCATAATTAGGCTTAAGCATTATAGTGAGCACGTGCATAGTTAAATTTTCATCTTCTAAGGAGAAAAAAACCCCAACTGAACAACAAACCCCAAAATAAATTAAAGGAATTAATTAGTAGAGGTGATTGGAATGATAATTTTTGGGGATGGAGGAAGTTCCATTTTGGGGTTGCTTTCCATGTAACACCTAAGAAACAGAGCCAGCCTGAACAGTCTTGACTAGTCAGCAAAATTTTACTTGCCCACTGTTCAAATTACTTGCTCACAAAAATGAATGGCTTGGTTGGTATCTATGCTTCCGGAAATGAAATAATTGTATATACTTGAAAAACAGACATTTTTTGTTCAGAAATTATCCCTGTGGGTTTTCTGAGAAAACATTTTATCATAGTCTTGAAAGCTCCGACAAACTGATCACCTGCAGGATTTTCTAGACACATGCAGGTGGTGACAAGAGTCCAGGTGAGCAGTCCTGCACTTCATGGTTGGAGCTTCTGTCTTGATTTCTACCAGGGCTCCTGAAGTATGCTGCTCTCAGCCCATTTACCTTCACAGCCAGACACACAGAAATTTAAAGATGTTCAGCACTGCTGCAAGATGTGAGCTTTGACATGGGGTGGCTTTTCACGCCTATGTAGATAGGGAGCTGTTAGAACCAAACAAAGATCTGGTATCTACGTTTCTATACACCTACTCTAAGCTATGGGACTGGAGGCTAGTGGAAGAAGGAAAACAGGAGCCAGGGAAGTAGGGTGGGATTGAGAGTGAAGGAATTAAGAAACGAGGGGGAGGAGTTTGCCATGGCAGCAACTGCAGGGAGCTGGGCCCATTACAGGTTCCTGTGGCAATCATAAAAATTTGCTTTAGAAGCTTATGAGAGGCAGAGGCAGGGAGAAGCGGAATTGGGAAGGGTTATTTCTCATCGTATGGGAACAGGGAGGATCAGATGGAAGCATCCAGCAGCTATAAATAGGGGGAAGTATGTTTTCACACAACGTACGGTGAGGTTACCAAACTTAATGCCAGGACTTGTAATGTAGGGCCCAACAGGCAATTGGTTTAAAAGGCCATTCGTAGTAGGTGGATCTATTTGGGACCATTAATTGCAAAGATACAGCTGTAGTCCTTGGCTCAGCCCCTATCTGGAGGGTTGCTGAGGGAGTATGCAAGGGAGAGTTTTTTCCTTAATGCTCTTTCCCTGAGCATTTCCTGCTGGGCGTTGCTGGAGATGTGGAACTTAAACAGACCTTTGGGCTGACCAGAACTGCTGTGTTTTTCCATTTTCATTTAGGCCTTTCATACTTTAGTGCTGGGCTCCCTACAGATGCCTCTGACAAGTGGAAAAATAATAGTTGAGAAAACCTCTCGTGTGAATCATAGAATCAGACCTTCTGCTCTGTGATGTTTCCTCAGCAGAGGTAACCTGACCTTCTGAAATTCATAAGACAAATGTTCATCAGGTTATGAAGAACTTCCCAGTGAATTTTCTTCGGGAAAATTCTTGGGGATTTTCCTGTCCTTGATTCCCCTCTTGGGCTGTGACGCCATTAATTGCCATAAAGTGCCCTGACCTATTTTATTTCTCTAGGTTTTTCCCAAGATTTGGCTGACAGAGGGTGGAAAAAATAATTAGATTCTTAGATAATTCAAATGCTACTTGCTGTATCAGCCGCACCTCTTCTGATGGCTGATAAGAGACAAGAGAACATAGTTCCTTGCAAGACGCGGATGCAGTTGTTTGGATGGCACAAACACATAACCACATGACTGTGTGGCTGATGAACAGGTGTTATACAATACAGGGACAATTCCAGCGCTTCCATTAGTATATTCCATCAGCATACCTGAAACCTGCTTTGGACTGACTATCTTGATTTGATAGTTCAATCTCTTTGCCTTTCGATCTCTGACTCTTCTTTTCAAGTTCCTAATAGCTGAGAAAATTGAGGAGGAAGTGTTGTTTACTGAGTGCCTGAACTTCATTTTTCTACACGTAATGATTAAGAAATGAGTAAACGGGCAGACAGGACCTTCTCGTGGGACCTTGTGTCCACCAAATATTTTCCTTCGGTGCAAGGTGAACTATTTCTCAAACAATGCTTGTCCTGTGCTAATGCAGTTAGTGGGCAATTAGAACTAAAAAGCAGAGCTGGCTTAAAGGAAAAAAAAACCCTGCAAATGGTTGTGTGTCCTTTACCAAGCCATGGATGTAGAGTGGTGTCCTACAGCAGGCAGATGCCATAGCAGCTTGCTGTCATGTGGTACGTACTGGTTTGTTGAGGCTGAATTTAGTTGCAATGTTTGTGCCACACAACCTGCTCACCTTTAACTGTCTCCTGAGGTCCTGTCCCACTGCGCCAGCTTGGATGGTCCCTCTGAAACAGGCCCTTTCTTGGCAGTTCCCAAGTGCTGGATATAGAGCCAGAATGTCTGAAGACGTTATACCCACCACCAACACAGTAAAACAGAAGCAAAAGTTCCAAAAAAATGCTGATAGCTGAAGGAATTCTGGTTTTGCAGTGTTAAACAGGTTAATTTTATCATTCCATATAAAAGTACGTCCATGTACCACATGCAAAGTCTGGACATGCACTTTCCTAATGCAGTGTGCAAGCACAGCAGTAACATGATCCTGTGACCAAAGACTGTATTATTTGCCCAGGTTTTGTAGATCATCTTTAATTTCTTACTTAGTGATATCCTAGCTGTTTGCACTCAGCTGCTTAACCCCTGAATTTCCCCCTCAGGCTTTGCTTACCAGTATGGTTCATGGTGCTGCAGGAGTGGGTGCTGGAGTGCCACCTGTGGACAAATGAGAAGTTAACGATGTGCTCTTGAATGCAGCCCTCATTTTAGGCTGGCTGAAGCAGGCCTAAAGTTTCACATGCCTGCCTCTTCTAGTTCTCAGTCTGCCCCTTTCTCACATTTCCAAATAGATAGCCTATTCATTCATGCAGTCGCCACGCTGGGTTTTCCTCCAGGTTTGTACCTCAAGTTTTACCTCGCCTTTCAAATGTTTGAAGCCACAGTCCTTAAAAGTGGTGGTGACAAGGCTACTGGGAAAACGCAACCCTTGGACATTGCAAAGTCCATTTGTTCTTCAAGTTACTTGAAATAGGAGCTAAATGATATGCCTGGTTTTAGAAAGCAGCAGTATTCTATCTGATCTTGTCCTTCCAGTGGAAAAAAGGCAAGGGTTTGATAATCTATATGGCAGTACAGTGGTAAACTTGGAGTGATTTAGACCATTAATGGAAAGTCCTTTAACTTTGATTTCTTAACAGTGTGTCAGATGAAAGGATAATCTTAGCCTGTCTGATTTCCCATTGCTGCTGGCTTGCATAGCATCTGCCTAAAATGAAAAGGCAGCGCACAGATCCCAGTGTGCAAAAGTAGCAGGCTGCTCGCGTGGCCAGGTCGTTAACTTCCTTCCCTCCATTTCTTGCTCTCAAGTCTTGCTGCCATCCATTGTTAATTATTCTGGCTGTGGGCTCGTTAAGAAGCCCTGAACACAGAGCATTTTTCCAGGCACAAGTCATTTGTGCTGAGATGTTTGTTTCTCCTGTGGCTAGCTAGTGTCTGGCCTCCTCCTGTTTTGCCTCTGACTTGTATGCTTTGTCATTGCCCTTTTCACAGGGTAAGGGTATTCTCCCTAAACTCTGCCCTAACTATTTGTTTGTGTAAAGTGCACATAGGAGGTCGCAGACTATATTGTCAGGCTATGCTATAACCTGTTTTCTTTAGAAGTATAGTGGGATTTGGCATCATTTGGGGTGAGGCTCTTTAAGCATGATATGAAGAAGAGTCCTGCTCAAGATACGGTGAGGCAAGTGAAAATTGTGACTTTGAGCAGGGCTCCTGGGTCTTCATCCTAGGTTGGGCCTGTTTGGTCCTGAATTCTTCTATGGTGAGGCTCTACGATACTGTCATAACATCCCTCCCTGCCTCCGGCAGTGTCTCTCTGAAGGAGTATTTACCTGTATCCAACTTTGGGCTGGCATGAAGCTGGTTACTTCTCTGCAGGTTTTTAACCATTCTTTAAAGGCACTGCAAAAGCACACCATTGTTATTTTGCTGCAGAAGTAGTTTGATGAGACTCTTAATTCAAGATAAGGTGGTAGCACCCTGAAAGATCTTGTCCCACCCTTCCCCTTCCTCCTCCCTTGGGCTGGCACAAATTATTGGGCGGATGTGTGCTTGAAAGGGCAGCAGATCTGGATTAAAATGGACAGCTAGCGCAAGGCAGAGCATGGTGTGGAGGTGGGAATGAGCGGCTGGGAACGTGAAGAGGGCAGGGCACGTGTTTTCAGTGGTGGTGCCAGTTGATCAGGGATTAAAGCGTTGATGAAACTCAGAATAAAGCTTTGGCCAGGTCTGTGTCACCTGACATCAGAACCAAAGCTTTTAAAGTATCACGCCTACTTTCTTCACAAGGACTATCCCTTTAGGCTAGATAGAGTAGCTACAGGAAAAGTGGTCACAGGTTCAGGAAAACATGGTGGTTCTTGTGCTGAGAAGCCTTCTGTCCTTTTCTTATGCCAGCAGACACCAAGCATCTGAAGCAGCATGGGTTGCTCTTCTGGTGCGAAGGGTAGAGCTGTTGCCTGGAGGTATGAATGCACCTTCTGGTATCAGTGTGAGGCCCTGCTACTGTCATCTGCGGGCTTCCAACCGTGCTATGACTTGCTTTGCATTTCTGAACATACCTTGGCTGTGCCATTTAGGTTTAATTGTAGGAGAATGCCGCTTTAATAAATGGCGGCACTTGCACGTGTTGAGTCTTCTGAGAGAGACTGAGAACACTGAATGCCAACCACCCCCCACTTTGATTGCAGATTTATGCGGTTCTGTACCGCTGGTGCTGACAGACGGTCTGGACCTGTTTAACCATGCAGCAAAGCGTGAAGCCTCTGGGTCGGGGAGGAAGTTTGTCCCAGGTGCCTAATCTAGAGGTCATTTCAGAGTTTCAATTATCTATTAAAATTGTGTCCTCAAAACATGCAAACACAGAAATGATACATTCAGTCCATAAATGCTAGGTTTTTATGAGCCATGTTCACCACAGCTTTCCTGGGAACTCGGTATATATGCCCTGTATTGGATTTGGCGTGAAAGGTATTTGTGGCATCCTTTCTATGGAAAACTAGGCCAGGTCATAGATCTTGTTTTATTTTTCTTGTATCTTCTATGCTGGCCTTGCAAAATGGTTATAAAAATATACCAGCCTACTGTATACACTCATTATCCTGGATAGGGGGGATAGGCTTGGGTTAAAGGTACTGTATAGAGTTACTGGAGGTTTTAGTTCAGTCACTGCTCTGCCATTGCATTCTCTATGACCTTGAAGTCATTTAACATGATTGTCCCTCCATAAAGTGTTAACGCCTAGCAAAATGGAGTCAGATCATGTGTGGAAACTGCTTGTGCCTCTGTAATACAAGTAATTAATAATGATCTTGCTGTGACCCCTTTCTGGGATGATTAATTTTGTAGGATTACTAGCAGTAGGACCCAGGGTTTAACAGTACTGGGGTATGATTTTGGGTAGTTAACTTTTTTAAAAAGGCGCAACCCACTTCTGTTTTGAACTCCATCTGAAGAACTCCTAAAGATACCACTGTGTTGGGTAATGCATAAAAGGAGGCCTGAACTGTGGCTAGGATAATGAACTTAAAATTATAACAGAAATTAATATTAAAATCTGCCCAGGGTAGAACTGCTGAGCTATTAGTTTGGTATTGCCCCAGTGTTGATGCTTTGGGTAGATTTAAGTGAAATGGTTCCTTCCGGCTGATGGCAGCATATATGATCGTTGTGGTAAAGACTTGAGAAATTCTCCTCCCTCCTCCAAAGTTACTTGTAAAGCTAAAGAAACTTTTGCAGCTAAAGGAGGAAAGAAGTCCACCTGGTCTACTGGGAGGTGTCCCTGCCCGTGGCAGGAGGATTAGAACACGATGATTTTTAAGTTCCCTTCCAACCCAAGCCGTTGTGTGATTCTGAGTTGCTCTTCAAGACTCGAGTATTTACCAGAGATTATAAAACAGTTGTGTTTTACTGGACCCGACCTCTATGCTCCACTGAGTTCAGGAGGATGTGGCTGAAGCCTATAGTTATAACTGAGCAGGAGATAACTGATAAAGGAAAACTCATTAGTAGTCAGTGGCACTGGACATAATGAAAGCTAGCTAGATGGATTTTGTTGCACAGGTAACATCACTGCTTTTAATTAATTTTCGGAAAGTTCAGACATGGGGGGAAAAAAAATCTTTGGTTTTAAAAAACCCCCACCAACAAACCTTTAGAAGTCTGATCAGATTCCTAGGGATTTGTTAACAGCAAGGTCGGTTTGTCTCTTTTTTTTCTTACTATTATTTTTTATTTTGAGGTATTCTTATACAAAGCAGAATGATTCAGCGTTTCAGAACTCTGTTCTGCGTTTGTCTTTTCCTCACTTGGCTTGAGGAAGCTGACTGAAACACTTTTCCCTCAGAATATGGACAGCCTGTTTTCTAATAATGATAATTTCTGATTAGCAGATGATGGCACCAACAGCAACAAAAGTATTCCAGAGGTACTGGTAAGGATCCATGAGCGGAGTCCGTTGCTTCTCTTTAACCAGTGTTTTACATCTTACCCATCACACCTGTGTGACAGGCAGATCACAAAGCCTCCAGATTTTTTTGGTTTTGACCCACCTACCCAGCTACCTGTCCATATCCCACGTCCAGTCTCAAGTAACACTGGTGACTGCCTGAAACTGTGCAGACGCTGTATCTCTTGAGCCTGTGTGATTTCTCTGTCTGACAGACAACCTGGTTGAGAAGGGGGGCAACTCACTGACCATTCTTGCTCCCAAACAATGGGTAGCACTGATGCTGTTGCTTCTCTGCAGCTGCAAGAGGTGACTTGCTGCCTGATTACCTGCCTCCTCCCCTGCACCAGCTCAAGACTTTGCAACTTGAGGCTCAACAGATTTTAAGGCTGACCTTGCCCAGATGAGTCATCCCTCTTTGATGTGTGTGCACTATTGATGGGAGAGAAAGGAGGCAGGGATACTTGCTGGCTGTGATACAAGACTGCTTTCCGCTGCCCTGTCTCAGTGTCTCAGGTGGAGGCATCTTTTCCTCCCAAGCCTCTGCATTGCCTGCAAGTTGGAACTCACACACTGAGGAAGGGTTTGTATTCTTCCCGCCCTCTGCAAAATGTCAAACATTCAGGTCATCTCTGACAAGAATGAAGCTGGTGCAGGAGCTACTTCATTAGTTTGGTCGACTGCTATCCACCTATCTTCCATTCATCGGGCTATTATTTTACTATCATTTCCTTGTGTGTACTGTGTTAGGAAGAAATCTCCATTTGTTGTTAAATCCCTTTCAGATTTATTTAAAGTTCTTGTCTGTCTTGGTTTTGTCTCTTGTCCCATCTCAGAGATGTGATTTCCTCTCTCTTCTACCATGCCTTGCACTTTGCACCATACGTAGGTCCCTAGTTGCCAAGGTACACTAGTACTACTGTAGGCCTCTTCAGCATGGACTGAATGGATATCAGCCAGTGAAGAGGTCCAATGCTGAATATTTTTTTGTTTAATTTAAAAAAGGAAAGAAGCCTTAGCTAAAACACTTCCCTATGTTAATGGCTAATAGGTAGCCATTAACTCTTGGAACATTGTAATTACGAAGGAGAACTCCTAAATATCTGAAAGTGAGGTTTTTATGGTTTTTTTTGGGTGGAAACAAATTATGTAAGAATGGAAATCCTTGCTTTAGAAATGTAGCTTCCACACTAGTCCTGGATAGCTGCGCATCGCCCTCCCTGCTTCTCTGAAATAAGTCCTGCCAGTGCTGATGCATCACTGGTGGTGTGGGCTCTCAGCTCTGTTAAGGGACAGTGGCTTTGACCTGACAGTCAGCTTCCAGGGATTGATCCCTTCCTTTTCCTTCTCTAGGCTGAAATGGTCAATGTTTGCCACCTTGTTTGCGAACAGGCACTTTCCAAGCTTCAGCAGCTGCTCGCACAGAATCTGCATCTCTCGTAGGTTATTTGAGCAGCTGGACAGAGGATTTTGGAGCTGCCCCTGCTGGGCTTGCTTAAATTTCTGAGAGTTTTTTTTGTTGGAGCCATTCTTGAACTAGATCAGCCCAAGCAATGTTATTGTGCAATTTTTACCTGGGACCAGTAGGGCAGACAAGGAAAGGTGTGTGTATATGTGTGGGAGGATGGTTTCAGCCTTGTAAATAATAGTCTCCAACTCTTCACAGGTCACTTCGTCTTTCTTTCCTCTCCCCTTACTCCCAAAGGTTGTTCCTGCGTGTTTTACTGGTGAGAAGAGGTTTGCTTTGGAAGTTGGGTGCCAATTTGAGCTTCACTCAGAAGCTTTACAAAAAGGTGGTTGAAGTGCTGGAGGAGGGAGCTCCCTTTGAGCGTCTTCCCTTGCCTGCGGGTTATCCCTATGAAGAGCTGAGGGTTCTTAAATGCCTTGAGAAAGGGCAGAGGGATAGGTTCCTGGAAGAGTTCTTTTTCCCTGGGGGACCCCTGAGAAATTTTGCTTGCACTTGTAGCCACTTTGCGGTGAGTACAAATGCACCTCACTCTGTGCTTCTTGGAACTGGGGCTCGCTCACCACTTACATCTCAAGTAGTGATGCTGTGTGTTTTTGTGTACCCCTCCTGACTCCCACGGTTCTGCAGTTGTGGTGGATTTTTGGCCACTTGTGGTTTGAAGCAGAGTTGCTGAGGACTCTGTGTGTGTGTGTGTGTGTATGTGTATAGGAATAGCAGATTAGAAAATGAGAGGTTGAGAGGCTCAAACAGCTTCCTGAAAGTGTGGGAGTGCAGGCCAGTGAAAGGAAGAGAAATCTTTTTGAAGCTATATCAGTGCTTTACACGGACAAGAATAGCAGGCAGAGCATATTGACAGAGCGGTCTGAGGATAAATGTGGCCATGTAGCAAAGCGTTAGTGCTGTAAAAATCACCACTGTCCACTAGCGAAACAAATTCTTCCGGGATGAGTGCAGTTTTAGTGGTATGGTTGGGTCCACAGCGTGCACTTCTGCTGGCACAGCTACGTTAGTGAGACCTGATGGGCATCAGTAGGTCTGCATGTGTCTGTGGTGTACATGCAGCCCTTCTGAAAGTTATGGAGGAGGTGTGAGGAACAACTCGGATCACATCGTGTGACATGCACACGATGCCCCTGGGAGGAGAGATGAGATAGCTGGGTATTCTCCTATTGCAGATCTGTAATGTGTATGGTTCATGCGAGGTACTGGTCCATTGCTGCTTGTTCCTTCCTCCAGCTCGTTTAAGTTCCTTCCTGAGAAGGATTAAACTCCTTGCCTTAAAGCCTATAGTAGGAGGTAACCAGGCCTTCAGCCCTTGGTGGAGCGAGCCCCAGCTTTTGTTTCCTGTTTCAGCCACTGTTTCCAAAGGCTTTACAAAGCAAATCAGTGTAATTTTCTCTGTTTTTCTAATGGGGAAACTGAGGCGGAGAGGAGCAGTGGTGAAAAGGGACCAGCTTATTTAGCGTCTGCCATCTTAAGATAGGAATAGCAACCTGTTTTGTTCTAGCCCAGTGCTTTGGGCATTTGTTAACAACACATTTAAACATATGCTTAATGGTAAGTGTGGCGATAGCTCCCTTACCATTCCCTCTTCTCAGAGCATCATGAACAGTACTGCTTACTGAACCCAAACTGCAGGGCCGTTCCCACTTATGCCAACCCATTAGCATCACCCAAGCTGTCAATCAGGAGAAAGCTGTATTTATTGGTGTAAAGGATGTCAACATCTGGCCCGTAGAACCTGTCTTATCATTCAAGGTACATGAGATGGAGAAAAGAGTCATATTTACAGTGAGGAAGTGTTACCAGTTGGGTTGCAGGAGATGGAGACAAATAAACTTATCCTTGCAGTTGGCTCTTGGATGGAGTTGACTTGAAAAGAAACTTCTGAACCTCCAGGTGGGCTCAGAACAGTCGCACAGAGGCAGCACAGGTTCACCAAGCAGACACTTTCATACAGCACTGTAATGACTCCTGTTACTCATGCCTTGAGCATGTAAGTGATGTAGTACCTCAGCTGAAAAACAAAACAAAACAAAAACCATCCTAAAACAACAACAAACCCCAAACCAAAGGACCAGTGACTGTTCCAGTACACCCACTTGCTTGTCTTCAAAGAGAGCTTCAGTCTTCGCAATTGTCCCGGCGTAAAATGTTTCATGATTATGCTAAAAGGCAGACTTAGGTAAGCATTGGAAGCTGCTTTAATGAACCCCAAGGTTTGACAGCCAACCTAGCTTTTGCGCTAGCAGCAATTTGGTGTTACCAAGAAAATAACCTCTTCCAGGATCTCGACTTGGGAGCTGTTTGCAGGGTGGTGGGATTACAGCATTTAGAGTGTTATAACTCCATTCGCTGCTTGAGTTCTTCTCATATATCACGTGAGACACCATTCTTTTTTTTTTTTTTTCCTCTGTAGGCCAACCTCAGTTCAGTATATCCCTCCAGGCATTTCGATCATCTTGGGGTATTTGCCACTGATTTTGGAAGGATATGATTCAGAACTTTCACCTGGCTTGGATTTTCTCAACGAGATTGTTTATGAGAGAACAAGTTTCAGGATCATATCTCAGGAATTTATGTACTTATGTTTCTTTCCATCTATAGATCCAGGATTTTTTGTAAGTGTTGCAATATTAACATCAGGACTTAATCCATTCAGATTAGAACCGATGGGAGTTTCTACTACTGATTGCAACTAACATAAATTCCAGCTCATAAATTTGGCATCAAAATGTATGTTGTGTATGTTATTGTTAAAAGCTACATTAAGTGCAATATATATTACATATATCATAATGTTATGTGTAATATATGCTGCTGCCTCTTACATTTAGTTTTAAGTAATATTATTTTCTAAAATTAGAGACTACTGTATGCTCTCTGAAGAGTTAGTCTGAAGTGGATTTTGTGTCCAGTCCTGCAGACATCTGGATATTCTTATGGGTGATTCCTTGGGCTCCCTGTGTACTCCTTGTCTGTGCCTCAGTATCCCCTGTGTTTTTTGGTGTTGGGTTGTTGTTTTTTTTTTTTTTCAAAAAGGAGAAATGCTGCTTTATTGCCTTGTAGTGCTGGGAGGCTTTAGCTATGCTGCTGCCTGTAAGCATGCAGCAATCCCCCAACATCTTGTTCCACAGGAAGTTAGTACAAGCTGGTAGCAAGGATGGACTGATATTCTCTGTGATGGTTGAAACATGTAGTTAACTTAGTTTCCATGGAGGAGAAGCAAATTTTATGAAGGACTGAAGAAGATGAATTGATGTCTGAAGATGAGGGAAAAGTGAAAGGGAAGACCGATACGTAGAAGGAGAACTTGGTCACTGCCATAAAGGTGCTACCAAATTGGGAAGCACTGGGTTAACATCTAATTCCATAGCCAGAAGGGTTAAGAATTATTTAAATAGTATCTACATAGAGATTTATCAGATGGTTAAATGATTTATTAAAAGGTTAAATTAAATTTGTTAAATGGTTAGCAGAAAGCTAGAGCCATAATGCAATGAATATTTTATCATTTTTTTCTCTTTTATTTTGGGAGATGGACAGGGCGGATGGAACTGATGGTTCAGGAAGGGATTGCTTATCTCTGCAACATCTCATAAGGTCAGGAGCAGCAACTGAAGAAGAGCCCACCTGAAGAAAGAGAAAGGAACATACTCCCCCTCTTAGAAACTTGCAATTTGTGATGCAAATTGAGGGGAGGCACATACACCAATTTTGAAACTTGCCCTTAGCTCACCCACATAATTGCCATACATGAGATTTGCATCAAAAATTTTGCCAAACTTTCGTAACCAAATTAGCAGAATGGTGCAAAATTTGTGTGACCTAAGGTTTTGTGATTTAGGCCTGAGTCCTGTAAATATCTATTGAGATTTTTCTGGACCTGCACTTAGTTTTGGCCAAATATAGGTTGAGCATCTTGTTGGTTTGATGGTGAAATAGTTGAAAACTTTTATGTTTACAGTGATGATCATGGCTAAAAGATTTAAACAACAGCTCTTGGTCTGAACATTCCCAAATTTGGAAGTATGAAATCCACATCTGGTTAGAATTTTTAGATGGAAAGATTTTATCCTAAAAAAAATAAAAAATAAAAAAATAAAAAATTACTGATGCTTAAATTTAAACAACCGCAAAATAAATCCCACAGGAAACATTGTATGGAGTGAATTTTCTTTTGGAAGGAATTGGTTGCAGTGCTTGTCACCTTGATGTCCTTAATTCACACTGCTAATTTCATATTGCGGTCCATTAAAGCAAGGTGTATTTCATGGTTAAACATACTTTGAAACTTTCTCTTGGACTGCCTCTCAGTGAGAAAGTTAAGGGTTAATAATTTGCTCAGTCTGCTCTTGATGTATAGATACAGTCTTCACACACCAAGAACACGGTTCTACAAATGCACATGGGTCCCACTGGGTTTGGTGGGATTACTCACGTGTCTGAATGCCTGCAGGCTTGCAGCTCAGTTTTATATGATTTTTTTTTTTTTAAGAATCCTTTTTAAAAATACACAGGAATTAAGCAATTTCCTTTACACAGTGCCTCAGCCAAAGCCCACTGAAGTCATTGGGAAGACTCCTACTGTTTTTTAGCTAGCAGTCGGATCTATCCTATATTCCTTATGGCCTAGTCTACTGGCTCTGTTTATGGGGGCGTATAACCATCTTAGTTCTCCTAGAATGGTTATCCTGCTGTAATTTAGTTACCATGGAATAGATTGCCCACGTTACTAGCAGCACAATTATTCTGGAACAAAAATACTTTGATTCCAGAATTGTCTCGGTGTGGGGAGCTACTCTGGAATAAAAATCGGGCAATGGCTTAATTTGCAATAGCTGTGCTCCTTGGTTACTTTCTGTAGGCAAGGTGTTTTAAACACAGGTGAAAGGCAGTAGTGGGAATCACTTTTTACATCAGCACAGCCGGTCTGTTGCGAATTTTTGCTGAGTTGTAGTTATCCTAGTTTATAAAACAAAGCAAACCCCAAGTGTAGACAAGTCCTTACTATGGCCTCCAGCCAAACTCCTCATCCCGCAATCAGATCTGCGTAGGTGGACCTCTGTGCCTGTAACTTCAGTGGGACTCTCTATATGTGCAGATACCCCCCTACGCAGGGTAAGATGGCAGGATTGTGACCCCACACTAGTAGGAAAGCACAAGTGTTGCCCTTTGTTTAGGGATGAGTGCACAGGGAAGATGGGGTATGACCCAGGTGGTTAAAAGCATTGGAAGTGTGCTGTCTTTGAGATCCCTGACCAAACCTACCCACTCCGGCATTTTAATGGGAGCCCTATTTATGAAGATGTTGATAAGCAATCTGGAAAAGCTTTATCTGTCATTGCCTTTTTGCACTAGTACAGATGAAGCAAAAAACTCAGTAAATAACTCTCTTTGCAATGTGTGTATGGATCCTATGAATCGACTTGGAGCAGACTCCAAGGCTGAGATTTTAGTTTCCATGTTTGGTGCCTGAACCCGTGGATCTAACAAGACATGTAGGCCTAAGCATTTTAGGCTCATTTTCAAAGCTGCTGTATTACTCTTGCCTATTTAGCTGTTCCTCTAACACTCTAACTTTTCTATTAATGTGAGGACTGGCTAATACGCTAAACATATGCACATATACAATATTAATTCCAGACATTTCACAAGACTGTTTTTAGAAATTCACCCACATGATGATGTGTTAACTTTAAAGCACGCACTTCAGAAATAAAGCAGGAGTTTAACTAGCAAAAAAAAAAAAAAAGGGTTAAAATGAAACAGTCCCTTTCTTTGTAGTACATCAGTTCATGCACAAATATGGAATTTGCAGGAGAAGACAAGTTAGTGTTTCTCTGCCTTTTTTTTTAAATAAACTAAATACATTGGATGTGGTGCGTGTTGTTACATCTGTGTAGCGTGCTCATTACATAGAAATAGAACTGGTATTAAGTGGTATTTCCTATGAAAAATGTCAAAAGAAATGATTTTTTAATAGATTTTTCCTTTGTAATGAAAAGAAAGTTCTTTTGTATCCATTTTCAGAAGAAACACATTTTTCCATAAATACACAGACTTATTTTGTTAACCACAAACCGAAAATCAGCTACTTCTCTGTATTACTTCCCATCTTAAGATCTCTGCTATGAATGACTGTCCTAAAAACTGTCGAATGTCCTCAGCTCTCATCAATTAAAATAGATATGGAAGCTTATCAGCATGTCATTGGATTGAACTTGGAGAAATTTGGTTGAAGACCTGGTCAGATGTGATGTTCTGGCTGCAATTAATCCAGACTGAAGAGGTACTGCTTCAAGTACTTATCACCGTATTATTTGTCCCTTCCACCTGCAACCCACCTGCTTACAAAAAGCTCTTATTCACTCAGCTTTGCCTCCGTAGTTGCTTCCTGATCCAGTTCTATCAAAATTACTGGTTTGGGTTTGGTGGTTTTTTTTCCTTAATGTATTCTGGATATCAGATTTTTTTTTTTTGTTAGAAAGTTGTCATTTTCTTTAAATGGTGAAATTGGGAAGAGCTTATCATCCTAGTGGGATTTACCTCCCACTGATCGTGGGGTCTGTTGTGGTTTCCTGAGCCAGATTTTCCATCTATCTAAAGCCTTTTTTTTTTTTTTTTTCAGTGGCATCTACATATTGAGGTAAAGATGTTGATTAAAAACCAAAGAAGTTAAGACTGCAAAATAATTCTGTTTTAAAAATAGCAGAGAATCTATTTTTCCATTATAGAGAAATATGGAAAGCAGATGGTAGGAATTTTTGGCAGTGGGAGTTACTTTATTTGTTGGTGGAAAAGGACTTGCTCTGGAGAGGGTGTGTGAGGAGGGGGACGGGACTTGGTTGGCGTGCTCTGATGCTGCAGAGCCATCCCAGATGTCTTTTGACCCACGCTGTGGCCAAAGCTCGAAGTGGCTCAGAGAGGCTGCCGAGGTGCGGTGTGCTGGGCAGCAGCAGCCTGCCTTCTCGGGTCGGGCTTGTCTAAACAAAAGCCAGCCCAGATCTCGCTGTCCGTGGAGCCTCTATCTCTTTTCAGTTTCCCTCAGAAGCGGTGGCCCCTTCACTGTGAGGCTCCTTGGGCTGTGGCACCGTGGAGCGGCCACTGTCACGACAGCAGGCTGGGTGCGTTCCCTCTCTTCCCAAACACACACGCCATGCTTTGGCATCCCTAGGGCCATGCATGGGTGGTGGTGAGAGGGAGCTGGGCCACTTCCCTTGGCTCTGCCACTGGCCAGAGAGAAACATGGAGACACGCTTTGCTTATTTGCACGCTAATAAGGCGGGTGTAAAAGGTGGGTCTCCTGTGAAAGGTGCTGCATGGAGAAGGTGGCAATGCTGCTGATGTGATGTGCGTGATTGCCCGAAATCCACCCAGGACTGCCAAGACCTAATTGGTGCAAAAGGGGTGTTTTGCTGAGAGCCCCCGTTTTTTCACATCTCTCGAGGAGAGGAAAGCATGCAGGCTGAAGCCAGTGTTAACAAGCTGCCAGTTGTTCTTCCACTGGCCAGGCACACGGGGGAAATTCCATGTGCCTGGCCTCATCCCACCCCAGGCCTTGCGGGTGCAGTCTCTCAGCATTTCTAGTACAGGGTTTGCCTTGCAGCAGAGTCCCCTTGTGCTGTGTGGGTAGGTGGGGGCAAAGAGACTCCTCTTCCTCGTAGCCTAAACCGTGCTACGGACTTGCCTTACCACCGGCGCATGGATTTGCTTAGGAGCTGTACAGATGAGGTGCCATTCCCGTCTGCCTGTAGGCTGGGTTTCAGTTTGGGGTAATGGAAATTATCCCCTAGCAGCTTTAATCAGCAGGTAGTTCATTGCCATGGTGTGTTTTGTGATCCCAGCGTTGCTCGGGCTGACCTGCTGCCAGCCGTCTGCTGGCTTGATTGGGCAGAGTTACCGCTGGGGGTCGGAAGGTCTTCCCTTCGAACCTGGGCTCCTCTGCCTCTCCAGCTATTCTGCATGTACTCTGTATGTTAATGTTCATCACCCTCTATCACAAGCCTTGCAACATCTGCTCAGCTCAATTTTCGTCCCCCTGCTAGCAAGCGCGGAAGTGACTGTGCTTTCCAAAAGGCCAGGGGAAGGAAGGGAGGAAAAGAGCTAAAGGCAATGGGCTTGTGAGCCTGGTGATGCAAAGCGTCCCTTCTTTCAGGCTCTCTCTTTTTGTACTAAATTTAACTGTTGTTGGGAATGAGCAGGCCTGCGCTCGGTAGCAGCGTGTAGTCCATAAACCGTCTCTGTTTCCTGCTGATTTCATGTTTTGCTAGGAAGGACGGGGCGCAGGACTTGAGATAGGATTAAGCAATGAGCATGGGCGTTAGTGGAATGGCCGTAGTGAGAGACAGGCTTGTTCTCTCTCAGCTCTGTCCAAAGGGAGGTAGCTGTGACCTATCGTGTAACAACAGGCTTTTCCTTCAGTGCTGGAGCCGTTCTCTTGTGCCACGACTTAGTTGCCTCCCAAAATTGCCTGGTGTTGAATATTTATTAAGGTCTCCATGATCAGATGTTTGTGGTTTGACAGAAGCAGCTGACACTGGTTTAAAAGGAAATATGTTGTAATATTTCCTCCATAGAGCCAGTGATGAGAAACTTCGGACAAGATTTTTACTTGACAAAATTCTGCTTTGACATAGCTGAGAGAGGCATGAGATTTTTCCCGTGGCTTTTCATTACAAATGAGTTCATCACGAGAGCAGCGTCTTTTGCGTCTTTGAGAATCTGTCTGCCCCTGCTGCTAATTCCCCACCTGAAATCTTAATTTACTGTGGGTGACATTGGACACACTTCAGCAGCGGCAAGCTGTGAAGAGAAGTGTGAACAGCCATCCCCATGGTAAGGAGATTAAGAAGAGTCAAAGTTTGTTTAATCTATGGTTCATGTACTTTTAAAGGAACAAAACCATGTCCAAGTTGTCTGGAAGCCTGTTTTCTGCATGAAACTTGAAGAAAATGAGGCCAAAGTTCAGGTAGACTTTGGGGGTTTACAGTGGTGAAAGAGATCTGTTGCGTCAGTGTAAGTAAAATTTAACTGAAGAAATGATTTCTGTTTTCTTCCTGTAAGATTTTTTTTTCCTCCAATTGCTGAATGACTGCAATGAAACAGCATATGACATCTACTGTTTGTACAATCATCCTTAAAGTGCACATATATCACATGGAATAATCAGGTACTGATTCTTTTATATAGATCTGAAGTTTTCTGAAGACTGAGATGGCATTTTGGCCAAAGTTGTATAGATGTTTGTAGTTGCAGCAGAGAATCATAACCCCAAGTGCAAGAACAGAGAGGATCCATGTGGCCTTGCGTTTTCTGCTCTCAAAAGCTCAGTCAGGCCCTGCTCTTCAGCCATCAGTTTAGGCTGTTGCTATCTACGCTGGTATGACAAATAATAGTTAGCATGGACAACTACAGCCTTATGTATAAGTTCAGAAATTAAGCCCAGCTCTCTGGGTGCTGATGGTTTAGCCACTCTTAACCTAGATTTGGTGTCAGTGTGTGTAGTGAACAAATTCATTTGTTTTTTGTTTGTTTGGGGGTTTTTTGCTTCCTTGTTCTCTGAAACAAAAACAGTAGTCTCTGAAATTGATAGGAAGAAAAAGATAGATGGGCAAGTAGTCATGTTGATGTTAATGTTCTTTAATGATACAAATTGCCTGTGTAAATTTGTGTCAGGGAACAAAGCACTTGCACCTGGGATTTACCCTCATCGCTGTACAAGTTGGCTGCTGGGAGTTTAGAAATAATCTGTGGATATCGGGAAAGGGGAGGTAGATAGATATTTTAAATGTATGCATAATGTGGGAAAACACAGACTGTATCACTTGCGCTGGATTTTTTGGAGTTGGGTAGTGTGGTGTGGGGTTTTTTTTGTTGCTGTTTTTTTTGAATAGTGGTGTAGATTGCATGCCTTAAATAGCATCCTTTAGTAGAAAAAAGCCATCTGGAGAGATTGACCACTAAAGATTTGTCCTCACTGCTCTGGCAGAATATCTTATAACTCCAGTTTCTCCACTGCACTCTCTCCTGTTTATATGCGCATCCTTACCTCCACTGGAGTGTTGCTTTCTCCTTGAACTTAAGTGGTTGAAACTCCTTGTCTCCAAAGCTCAAGTTATGAAAATAGTAGAGTGTGAGCAACCCTAGTTACATTAACTCTGCAGCTGCTGATGTGGTCACTGTGTGTAGCTAATCAAATGCCTCTGTTTAACCTGGAGGTCACTTTTGCTTGGTCTTGAGCCCCCAGTGGCTTCAGGTAAGCCCCTGGACTTCGCTCTAGAGTGGATAAAGAGCGCTCATGCATTTCCTTCTGCCTAGTCCTCTTCAGGATTGTAACTCCTGGTGGCAGGGTGGTAAGGAACAGCAATTAAATCCCTGCAATTGTTTACTAAACCCTGAGCTTTAACTACACAGGAATTTGTGGCCCAGTATAAATTGAAATGAAGAGTCCCATTAACTAACTCAGTTGTAAAATTTACTAAGCAGCATTTGCTTCAGGATGACTGCTTTGGCTGATATTCCTAGGCTGATACATTACTTTTGAGACCAATGGCATGCCATATGTTTGGTGCAGGATCTCTGTAGTGTCTGTTCTCATGCATGCTGAGGTAAGTTAGTTTGAATTAATACAGGACAAAAAACCCTCTAGAAGACCCCTAGCATAGCAATGATTTTTATCACAAGGTTAGTGTTGAGTTATGTCTCTAAAGAATGGGGGAGGCTTTGTCTGTTTCAGATGTAGCTGGTGTTAATGGCTCCACAGTGACCAAAAGAAATCTCCCAATTTTGGTTAATTAGGACTAATTTTGCTAGGGTGTGAGGGTGGAATAAAATGTTCATCCTTTAGAAAAAAAAGACTGCTTTCTTCATTGTGTTAATAGGCACTTGTAGGTATTCTGAAGAGTGAAAACACACATACTTTGGTCTCTGTTCTCTAGGGCTTGCTGAGGTATATGAATTTGCAGTTGTTGTGTCTGAAGTCTGCACACTTAGTGCCCTTAGAACTTTGTATCTCCATAGAGAGGGGGTGAAAAACTCATCACCTTTAATAAAAAAGATGTTTATGCTTTTTCTGACTTTCATGGCTTTTATAGATAAATCTTGAAAGTAAGAGTGTTTGCTGCTTCTCCAGACCAGGGAGCTCATGGTGTTTCCTCCCACTTGCTCTCATGGCTATCTTGTGTTTCTTTTCCATCTTCAACAGTGAGATATGATTCTTTTCCATGTTTTCTGCTATATCTGGGACTGTCAGTGTTTCCTATGTTTCATTTCTACCGTGTGTTGGAGAATTTATGCCCCTCAATTCCCACCTGTCTCTTAATAACAGGCTTCCTCATTCTCCCCAAACTAGGAGCTCTGTGTACATCTAATAATTTCTATTGTGCTAAGGGTGCTATATGCATCTCCCAACAGGGTTGATGCATTTTTTTTCAGCTGTTCCGTAATTATGGGCTTAGCTATGGCAAGGGGTATTGTCACGTTGCAATGTATCACAGACTATATCACCAGCCAGCTATTGCAAGTAATAGGAGCAGGTAGTTCTGTTCACTGAAGATACCAGTATCTCCATTTCCCACTTTTGCAATCTCCAGTGTTCAGCAAGTCCTGTAGTTCCCTGTGTCAGTAGGAATGTGCATGCTTCCTCACAGTTTTTTTTAAGATTAGTTCATGCAACATGATTAAGATCTTGCATTTATTTTTAGACACTTGCAGGCTGGGATTAGTTTCGGCACAGGTTCCTGATTATTACTATAAATTTTGACATTAAGGTTAACATTGCAATGGCGATATGTAACGATATGCATATATAACGTAAGTGTAAGTGCATACCCGTGCGCATGTGTTGAAAGATAGCGGAGCTTTGCCTGGGAGCCTGTCCACTCTTCCACCTACGTTAACTAATCCAACAAAAAGTTTTAGGTTTCCATACAAACCAGGTTACTCCGCTTTTAAATGCGTTAGTAGCTTTAGCATTTCCATTCTGGGGCCTCAGATCATTGTATTTTTATTGCTAGGATTCCAGTCTGGATGGGGATAGGAAGAGAAGATGCCTTTGGAGTAAATGAATAAGGAAGTATAGTTTTCTGTGGCAGCTCACAAAGTTGTGTAATTGTAATACTGGATTAGCAGGCAGGAGGCAATGGAGTGGTTGCTGGTTGCATGATGAATGCAGTCTGTTGCGTGGATATCATCCCGTTGCGCATACAGCGTGCAGCATTCTGTCTAATTCAGATTGGATTCTCCTGGTGTGAAGAACCACACTTGCCGTCAGTGGGATGTCTGGATGGCTGAGCCTAAAAGCGGCTTGAGGATGCGTGCTGTAGAGGAGGAGTCTGTGTAGGATGGCTGCATTATGCCCGTGACGTCTGATCCACACAAGCTGTAAGCGTCCAGGCTGTTACAAGGGATCCTTTCTCACACTGCTATGTGGTTATGTTGTGATACTAATTGAACCCCCTCCGTGACGGCCACTGAGGGAGCTGGACCAGATCAGGCAGCTTACAACCACAGGGGATGGTGTAGAAACAGTTGGTAGATGGTATTGGACTTGCAGGGTCAGGAGGGCTGGCTGTTCTCATATAAGCTGATTTTAAGGGCTCCCAAACAGTTCTGGTGTAACTGGAACCTGGTAAATGATTTTTTTTTTTTTTTTTTTTTTTGCTTGCAGGTGTGTAAGCAGTGGTGCCCATTCACTTGTTGTGCAGTGAGCTTGTAAATCCCTCATAAATTGTTTGTAAATCGCTTTGGGATCCTTCTGGCTGACAGGCGGATCCTGTATAAGCACATCACCCAGCCCTGCTGAGGCAGCCCTGCAAAGCCCAAGCCTTCAGGAGCAAAACCAGTTGCCAAAGAAGCAGGTGTGTCAGCTCAAAGTGGCCCATGATGAGCAGCTGTAAGCTCGAACTTTGCCCGTTTATTTGCTCAGGGTTTTTATCTCATCCTTTATTATACAGCCCAGTGAAAATGAATATTTACCGTGTCAGTTAAACCGGGGCCATCTGAGTGGCAGGCTCTGTATGTGCTAGGTGGCCTCACGGGTGAGAGAGCAGAGCGATACGCGAGTGTCGGAGGGGAAGGCCACGCTTTCTGTGCCACTGGAGAAGATAGGGACACCTGAGTAAACAGCGGGCACCCGGGGCTGTGTGGGTAGGGTGACTGGTTTGGTACACTCAATTGATTTTTATTTTTTTTTCCTTTTTTTTTTTTTTTTCTCATGCCCATAGCATTTTCATTCTGTGGGGAAATTCTGACCTTAGAGCAAGACAAGAGCACTCTGAATGGAAAGCTAAACTTGCATGTTATTCTTCATCTTGCTTCAGGATTTTGAATAAATTAATACTGAAAATTAATATCGAAACAGAAATTTCTTCTGAATCAAAGCCCAAATGTTCCACTTGCAAAGTGTAGCAGCACAGTGTACTCCTGCACTCGAGATAAGTTATTCTGAAAAAAAACCCAACAAACCTCAACATTTAAAAAAAACAACCCTATGTAGTAATTGAAGGGGCTATTTTTGGTGCAGTGTTTTGATTTTCAGCAAGATTGTGTGTATTGAGGGAAATGTTTACTATAAAATTTGTTACCACTTCTGGTCTTCAGATCCCTGGCAGCAGACTTATAGCCAGGAAGTTGCAATTGATGAATTATTTTTTGTCTAGTGCATTGTAGGAGGATAAAGCAGCATAATTTTGTGGGATTAGGAACTGTTTGGTGTTGGAGGTAAGGCATCCATATCCACATACAGTAGCCAAGCCTTGGTTAGGAATTAGGCACGTGTACGCAGGGCAAGTGGCATGACCAGGGAGCCAGGTGAATGCTCAGAAGACCTGCTCTCTGTCCCTGGCTCTGCTTACCTTGAGCAGTTTATCTGACTGCTCTGTGCATCAGTTTCTCATTTTATCTGCTGCATAACATATATTTAGATTTGAACAATTTTAAATGGGACCGCCTCTTGCTATTCAGAAACTGTTCTACTTCAACACAGTCGTAATAATAAACAACTGTGGTCTTTGCATATTCAAAATAAATTTAGGAAGATTCTGGTTAATTTTTGATTTTTCACCTGTATTACCAAGCGTTGATCTTTGTACCTATATAACCAAACTTTTTCCTTATTTGCTTTCTGTTATTCCGCCTTTCGAAGGACTTTGTGGAAAAGAAAGCAGCATAAAAATCACACAACCGGTTTGGCAGGTTCTGTATAAACAGGAGAAATGCCAGGAAAAGTCTCATGTCTTTGTTGCCAGCTTTAAAATAAAATAAAAAAATAATAAAAATTCTGGTTAATTTTCCCCTAACGAAAACCTCAACCGTTGCTATGTGTGAGCAGGACTGTGGGGAAGGGCATGTGGTGGGAGGGGCTGGGGGATGCTTGCTAGAAGGAACATGTGTGTCCTCAAATGCTAGGAATGTTCCTATTCTTGGGCAGTTGTCCCAGTCACCTTCTTGGCTGTAGGAACAGAAGAAGTGTTTTGTCATGCTTCTTGTAAGCAGGTTTGTTTTTTTTCCTTCCCCCATCTCCTCTGACAGTCTCACAGCTCAGCTCGAGTGTTAAACACACCCTGCTTGATTAGATGGGGGTGATTGATGCTCCCCTGTTCTGCTTTGCCTGTGCCAGCAGAAAGCTGTGCTGGTTTTTAAGGCCGTTTAGCTGTGAGTTGGGTCGGGTAAGGAGAGCTGCCTTCCTAACTGGATCTGTGCCGTTGCGTAACCGTGGGAAGGGTTGGAGTGCCTCTGTCCTGGTTCTTGTGGCAGAGGAGGGATGTGTTTCTGGAACGGGTTCACAGCTCTCTTCTGATGCAGGCCATCTCTGCTACCACTTGTGAGTCGAAAGATTTCAGTCAATGCTTTGACAAGGGGGAGCATTAAGAAAGCAGAAGTGCGCATGGGGAGGGTATTTAAAATGAATGCTAAAATGCAAAGTTAAATGATGCCTTCTCAGAGCTTTTGTGCAACGTCTGTGTCATTTTACTTTTCTCTTGTGGTTCATCCTTCTGCTTCCAGGGCAGCAACGTAACCCCAGAAACAAGGCCATGCGAAGAGAGGGTCAAAATGGGATTTAGGCAACTCACTGCTTCTTCATGCACCTCTGTTCCTAAAAAGGTCTTTCCTCTGGTGCTTCTCTATCTTCACTATTTTGGCTTTGAGTTCTTCAGGGGTGTCTTGTGCTCAGTGTTTCTGTGGTGCCTTGAACAATGGCACCATGGTTTAGTTTGCCTCTGAGTGCTATCACTGATTAAACATAAAATCCTAACAGTTGGGTTCAGATCCCGATAGAGTTTGTAGGAGAGAATATTATATTATTTTCTAATAAAATTAGAAAAAAATAGAAAAAAATAAATAAAATAAATAGAAAAATATTTTTTTCTAAGGAAGTACGGTTTTGCTCGGTCCCCGTGCTCCTGCTGAACTGGCCACCTAATCTACATGTTTTGGGCCCTCCACTTGTAAAGGTGAATGTAATGACACTTTTCTTCATTGTAGGAAACTGCTAAAGGCACTATAGGACATATTTAAATAGTGTAATAATGAGGACTGTGGACAAGGCTTCAGTCAAACAAGGCTTGAGTCAAAACGGTCCCAGGACTAGCACTTTCCTCTTTTTCTTAAAGATGGCTGCAAAATTGACCATTTCAGCTGGCTCAGCTCCCAAGCTTGTCACTTATGTAGTGAGGCAATATTTGCAGCTCGTAAGCAATCTTATGGTAAGGGTGGAGTGGCCCTCACGACAGTGTCCATTCAGTTGTGAACCAGCAACGCTTAGCTGTGAAAACAAGCCAAAGATAACCAGAGTGAAACTTCAGCGCTTCTCTTCTGCCAGGAGCAACATCATAACCAATGCTTTGTGATTATGAGCTAAAACAAAATAATAATTTGAGGAAGAACAAAAAGCAGTGCAAAGCTTGAAAGGAACAATTAAAACAATTGGGGAACTTAACGAACAGGAAAAGCTATGGCAGAGGGACAGCAGCTTAACTGAGATTTTTGTGCTTAGCCATCCCAAGGCTTGACAGACCTGTGTGCTCAGCATTATCCCATTGCCCTGTTGGCACAACCAAGGGGATGAGGGCTGCGGTAATGCCACAACTTGTTTTGGAGAGTCAGAAGCGTGTCTGGTAACAGACTCCTGTCCTCACCATGTCTCTTCAAACCTTTTCTGTGGAGCTTCTTTTTCACTGTGCTTTGCGGCGTGGCATCTGCCGCCCAGCCCCGCTCAGCAGCGCTATGCAGGGGGTGATCCACTTCTTGTTCCCCTTCTGAGTGCTGGGAGTGCCACTGGGATTTCCAGAGCGAGAGAATAAGGGCTGTGTGGGATGTACCCTGTCACATGGACAGGTCGTACCTGGAAGGCATCTCTTGTTTTCAGAGCAGTTGGGAAAGGATTGTTAATAGCTCTCCTTACACAACAGAATATTCACCCGCTTAGTTCATTACTTATTAGCTCCAGGCAGGGACATTGCAGATTTGTTAATGGTAATGGCCAAATCATTAGAGTGTGCAGCATTAATGGAGGAGAAAGCATTTAATAAAGAGCCATCACTCAACCCTGTCATTGTCCCTGGAATACGGACCATATTGTTGAATTCAGGCTCTGCTCTCCTGTCACCTACCCTGTCTTAAAAGGATAGCTTGCTCAGGAGCTTTGTACATTCAGCTTCTTTTCAAGCACCTGTGAAAGCTCATCTTTTCTTTTAAATCAGATATGCTGTACCATGGCCAGCTGTTTCTGTACAAACATATTTTAAAAGTCTCCTTAAAGGCCTGCCAATCCTGATGGTTCTGTGCTGGAACGACCACGTTTTAGAGGAAATAAGAGATACTGTTATGCCTCAAGCTATCCCCCAGGTGGTTTGTTTACTTTTTCTAAGTGATATTTTGCGTCTGATGCATTGATTGGCAAAAAGTTCAGTTCTTCTAGTTTGCATTCTCATACCCACAGACTGCCCACTGAAGAGACCTTCTAAAATCTGCAAAATAAATTGTAACAGCTTGTTAAATAAATTAAAAAAAACCCAAACAACAAACCCGATTCTTGTACAGGTTGACCTTCCTGCAGATTTTCTTTCTTTTGATGTAACTCAGCTTCTTTCAGTGGTCTCCCATTGAATCTTAACATTTTAATCACAGCTTCTTATTAGCTCATCCTTCTGCAATATGTCTTCCCGACAATATCTTCTCTTTCCTCTGTTTTTATTTCCTTTTGGCTGTTGGGATGTATCTGTCATATCTCTCTCTGTCTCTGTAGTTCCTTAATTCCTTCCTTATAAGCTAGACCTTCTGACTCTTGTAAAATTTGTCTGTCTTGCATGTTTAGATGCATGTGTACATATATGATGCAGAATCAAGAGCCTGCAAATGTGCAGGATGCAATATTCTAAGTGAAATCCTACCAGCTGTTTCTTACACTCTCCTTTGTCAGCTAGAGTTTCCTTTTTTAGTCACAGTGGTCTCATGTTGTTCACACTGAAGTAAGTGGTTGGAGTAGGTGAAAGATAGTGGGAGAGGAAGACCGTAGTTTGATGTTTCTGTCGTATCCAGTTTCTGTACAGTAGACAAGGTCAGTGCAAATATATGGTCCTTTTTAGGAACTCCTTCTGCATTTAATGTGCTGGGAGTCAAATAATCTGAATCCTTCTGATGTTTTATAGTGGCAAACATCCATTGCCTCTTGTTTCTGGACTAGCTTATTAAGGCAGTCTTTGAGAATGGGTATTTTATTTGGCTGTCTTTTTCTCTTCATGGATTCTGTTCAGTTTTCCTGAGCACCCAAGTGGATCTGCCTATTTTTTCACCAACAACCCTTATTATAGCTATCATCTTCCAGGGCTGACCTAGATTCCCCCTGCAAGTTGCCTTTACCTACTTAGATGTGGTGTTGAACAAGGGGATATAGTACGCTCCCTGCCATGCTGTGTAGGCTGGCTTACTTTTGCACCACTTGAACCTTTCGGAGCAGCAGTTGTAAGGTGTAGAGTTGGGCCTTGTCGTGGAACCTCCATGTTTCTCTGTGTATTTGGTATGTCCTTTTTCGTGGAAAATCTGCCAGAAGTCTGAAATGTGATGAAACACTGACACGAGAAGGTGGTGGTGCTGTGTATGCCAGTGGTGGTTAATTTTGCCAGTGAGGAAAGTTGTAAAGATGTTGACCTTGCAGGGTGAAACGGTTGTTTCACAAGATAATAAGTAGGTACACCAGTTCTCTGGTCTGAAATGGCTTTCCAGTGCCCGAACCCAAGCCTGTGATCAGGGTTGTCTTCTCAGTGCCTCCAGAGGTGGATAACTTTCCTTTGTAAAGGAGAGACATTCTCATGCTTACCAGGGTAGGCACCTATGTGATCAAACATAAACAATTTTTTTCCAGTTTGTTATAGTAGCTGATTTTTGGGTGTGCCTGTATTTTCAAATGGTAACAGATATAAGATAATTATGGCATATCATGATGCAATTTGCTTCCAAACAGGCATATATACACACTGTTCACCCTCAGGTTCAAACTGATTTCATGTAGATAAGGAGAGAGAGTAAACTTAAGTGACTGAACTGGAGAGGATAAAGATTGAGGCCCATATGTAGACTTTACTTCCACTAATGTAAATCAGAACCAGAATAATTGTTTTTAAAATATCGTTGGAGAATTTTGCGGGTATAGATGAGAGCAAAGTCCACACATGCAATGGGACCCAGAAGGGTCATTTCTTGTATTTTTAAATTGTATTTTTAAAATATGTGTTTCATTTGTTTCCAGCAGTGACTGAGGACTAAAAGAAGCTATGACTTTTATGTGAATTACTCTCCCGTGATTTTTCCACTGCTTAACTGATGGGCATGTAGATAATCCATGGCGGTGAACGAGTTGACCTCGTCCATGTGACAGTTCTGACCTGTGGTTCATGCTATGGAAATATTTGATATCCCCTGTTGTGAAGGATCCTGCTCTCACAGTATTTGTAGCTTCAGGAAAAATGTTCAGAAAGCAACACTCATCCCTTCTACAAAGACCAGAAATGATGCTTGAATGTGTTTGAATACATAGTAGGATTGCAGCTTGCCAGTGCAGTGACAGGTCCATAACGCAACCCAGTGAAAACGGTTGTGCTGCCATGCCAGCCCTGAGACGCTGCGGAGTAACTCTAGGATTTTCTTTTCCCATAACACGTGAGAGGGCAGCTCCCTGTACACCTCTTAGTTCTCCCATCTTAGTTTCATGGCCTCCAGAAATTTTGCACTGAAATGAGTGCATGACTCCTCTCACGGGTGTTCAGGGTGTGAATTCCCACGCATAAAGGCAGAGTTGTACAACCACCAAACGTTACAGAGATGAGGCTCCCCCAGCACTCCCTCTTTTACAAAAGAGAATGCAAAAAAGATGCAGTGAAATATCTCTGATGTGCAGATATCTAAGTCTGGAAAGTCTTTCTCTGTTGCCCTCCCTGCTTCCCTGCTGCTTACTCACTGGCCACGATACTTCAAAGCCTCACATGTCTTTTTTTTTTACTAGCTGTGCAATAAACTCTCTCTCTTAGCCTTCTGTGGCGCTTTGTGCTAAGGGAGTGTGCTAACAAAATCATGATGTAGGCACAAAAGGGGGTTGCCCTGTGGATCAGAGAAGTGGCCCACCTTTCTCCGTGCCTTGCTTAAACAGAGGTCAGTAGCAAGTTCTTCAGAGGAATGTTCCAGCAACAACCCTGTAACACAAATTTTGGAGTTGCCTGTGGAAAGGAGCCAGAGGCAGATAGTTTCTTAACATCAGGCGGTTGAATCCATGGTTGGCTTCTGCCTTGAAGTAGCAGGTCAGGTGGGCCAAGTCCCAGCTTTGCTGCCTCTCCTTAGAGCCTCACTGCAGAAGGGTGAGTAGAAGGGTCTCCCACTTCCCATTGATGAGGCTTTACTCCCATTTTGGAGCGCGACAATTCTGCTTCCAAATTCTGAACCAGAATCTGCCTCCCGTATATATTTTGTGCTGCCTACCTGGGATATCTATGGATAACATTCTGTATTATTAATATAAATGACTAATCCTTTCTTGAATCTTATTAAGCTCTTTGCCTTAGTATTATCTTGTAGTTGTACATATTATCTTCCCACAGCCTCTTTCTACTCTCTGTTCCCCCATATTTTCTGTGACCTCAGCAAAGAAAGACTTTTTGAGTTCAGCTAGATATTTTGCTTCATTTATATTTGCTAATTTGAGATATTTTGCAGTGCTTAGATAATAATGCAATTGTATCATGGCATTTTCAACAATAACATTGACCTCCGCAAGCTGCCTTTTCACAACACTTGAGTGCATCAATGTTGCTGTCTGTAAGATTTTAATTTAATTAGAACAGTGGTTGTAATCATTTTGGGAAAAGCATGAACTTCCCCGCTGTCTCCTTTCCCCTTCCTTTTTGTGATGAACTGTTGCACCTCTGTCTGGTTTTTTTTTTACTTGCTTAAGTAGAGACTGAGACGTGAGAGGGTAGCCATCTCCTGCCCCTTGTGCCAGGCGGTTCGCCAGAAGCAAGCTGAAGGGAGGAGGCAGGGAGGAACTGAACTTCACAAAATCACTAAGGTCACCGAGACAATCTCTGCTCTCTGTGCGCAGGAAATGAGATGTTAATCTTTTCCCAGTGCTGCTTTGCATAAGGTCCATTCCAGAGAGCTGTGTTTGTTTTAATTTCTCTAATTACTGATAGTGTGCTGATTATGCTGCTATAGATTTGACGTGAATTACTATATTAATGGAATCAAAAATGAGGAGAAGTCTGCCATGGAAATTAAGAAGATGACAGCAACTGGGGGAAGGGAGGGAAGTGGACAGTTTAATTCATACCCTGGTACTGCAGAGCTGTACTTTGCTTTGTCTGGAGCCTGATCCTTTGTTGGTGGCGGAACTTGAAGTATGCATTTACCAAAATCCCAAAATGTTTTAATTGTGTACCCGGTACCATACAGTCTCTTAGGGGCTCTGATTTCCCCCCTCCTCCCTACGTTAGACCCTGCGACTCATCTCATAGTGGTCTCTTGGACTTTCATATCCAGCTGTAGCGTTGCATACAAAACACTGGTGAACACTGCATATGTCTTCCTTCCCTTTCTTCTTCCCCTCACTTGCTTCCCTAATGATTAACTTACTTGAATCTCCTGCTGTCATCCCCTGTGCTACTGTGTAGCTGATTTGCTGGCATTGCCCTGCTGAGTGCCCAGATGTGCAGGGCCTTCTAAATCTTTGCTGGAAGCACCTCATTCCCCCCAACAACCCTCTTCTCTAAGGCCATTTTTTCCCCTCTGCTGTACCCAAGTCACCCACTCCTGAGAGGATCCAGCAGGCTCCCCTCAGCTACCTGATCCCTTGGCTTCCCTTTCCACTTTTCCTGCCTCAGTGTGCTTCCTGAAAGAGATAGCAGCCCTGATCCCATGTCCTTGCAGAGACGAACATCCTCTGTCATTTGGGGTATACAGCGTTGCGTCTAGAACACCAGCTTTTGTGAGAGCTGCAAGCATACATTTCAAACCTGGACTTGCACAAGGCAAGGGCATGTTACTCATGGGTTTTTAAGCCTAGGGCTTCCTAAAAAATGTAAGAGGGCACCAGAACATTTGCACACCTCTCTGAGCACGCGTCCCACAGGTGAGGAGTTGGAGCAGGGTGATGGGATGATACCCTGGGAGCTGGAAGGTTCCCTTAAAAGCAGCATCCCACTACCACTGTCCTGTGAGTAAGTAAGCATGGCCTGGGAGAATGGGACAGGTAACTTTCTCCCTTTTTGCTTCTAACTGTTGGCTTCCCAATAGTTACGGCAGCACAAATCTCTGTATCTCCACCTTGCGGTAACGCCTGCTTCTGTGGGGAGCAGGGGAAGTCTGGTCCATTTGCAGAAGTGAAGATGAACTGCAGGTGCAACCAGAGAGGTGCGGAGTGGAAGGTGTACACCAGCAGCCTGGGGGGCAAGCGCATGTCAGCTTTCACTCTTAGTGAACTTCACCCTGTGTAGCATCATAACATGCAATATAAGAGTAGGTTTTTACACAGCGATAAGAGGCAGCTGCTTTTTATGTCCAACACAGGGTATTTGCCGACCATGTTGGCCATTCTGGTTTCCTGAAAACTGCTACATTGGTAATGTGTTTCTTTGCTTTTCAGTTAAAAAAAAAAAGGTCATTTTAGTATACCATCCTATCCAATTACTTGAAGTAGTCATGTCATTGGAACAACCTGAGGGCTTGCTTAGCATGCTTTCTTACATATTTTATTTTCATTTCTGCAAAACATGTATGTCCTTTGTGTCTGTCATCTGACTGAAGTTAGTAAAGGGACGAAACCACTATCAGACTGAAAGCTGGAGAACATTCACAGTAAAGGCTGCTGCTTTGGAGGGTAGAAGAGCGTAATTTTAGCAAAAGCATGATGCTGTTTTTACTTGCAGCCTTGCTCCTCCTCAACTGTTAGACTTCTTTTTCAAGGTGACTACAAATTTAATTTTGCAATTTTGACCCTTTTTAAAAGTGATTATTATCTTAGCCATATGAATTATTTGTGCTCCTGATGGAACTTTCTAACTGTTCAGGTAGATTTTGTGAGTAAAGCCTCTACCTCAGTTCTTCAAACTGAAATCAGCGTGTACTTTGATGGCTTTGGGAGTCTAGTCGGCTGTTATGTAGACTCCTACTCAATAGTCATGATCGATATACCTTTTGAGTTACCTTCCCTTTTTTTTTTTTTAAGACAGGATGGTTTGATCTAACGTTTTCTCAGCACCTGGAAATGTAGTGTTTTGTACTTTTATAGTACAAAGAGAACAAAACCATAGCTTGTCTTGATTGTTAACCACGTATGTCAATCTGTCCCTGCTAGATCGGGCAGGTGAAAGCATGCCCCAGCCTAAGCAGGCCTGGCTGGTTGTCTAGGTGGCACTGTTGGAGCACCAGCCACTACTAGAGTAAACCCCGAGGGTCTCTGTAAAGGTTGACTTACTGCATCTCTTCAATTGTTGTACTCAAGGTGAAATTTCATGGTGAAACTTCCCTGACTCACTATGGGCTGAAGAAGCCTTTCAGAAACGATGACAGCAAGCAATACGCCAACTGTTTTATCCACCTCACTGTGGCTACTGGCAAAATACTAGGGTGCTGCTATTTTGAAGTTGCTTGTTAGACGGCAGTTGTTTGGGGCTAAGCGTTTGGTCACTTGTGGATTTAAACGTTTATAGAGTCCCCTGGCAGGCAGCGAATCTGGAACGGGGTAATGCCAAGCTCTTTCCTAGCACTCATTGCCAATAATCTCAAAGGACCACACCAAATGTGTATTGATTTAGTCTCTTTTACCAGTAGACTAAGCTCAGCAAGGCTGTTTGCTCAAATACACACAAGGTTCATGCTGATTCTCCTACCAGCACTACCTATCCTTCCTCCCAGGCTGTTGCTTGAACAACCCTACCATTGAACCATCTATTCTTGGCCCTAATGCAAAGGGAAATACTAAACTGACTGGTTAGGAAACTCTTTCAAAAAAAAAAAAATAATCCTGGTAGCAGAGTATCTGGTTGCATAACCTTCGAAGCACGAGATACCAGCCATGTTTTTGTTTGATGGATCCCATGGAGAGAAGCCCTAGGCAGTTCTGGAGTTAGGAAGATTAAAGCAAATGTGTTCTCAGTGGTGTGAGCACAACAGGTACCTCCTGGAAGTGTGACTCTAAAAAGCCTCAGAAAGCCTGGGGGAGCAAATGTGACCTTGTGCATTCACGCGTCTGTGTAGGCCAGGAGTTGCGTGTGGCTGAAGCACTGAGCTATGGTCTGTTGCAGAACTGGACTGATGTTTGCAGTTCTGCTTCCAGCCATGTTACTGACTCATCCCTCCATAAACAGGGATGAAGCTCATTTTTCCACAAGCCCAGTGCCTTGACCTCCTTGTGACATTACCGTTCCACACCTTTTGGAAATGTGGCCGGGACAGTTACAAGGGCTGCTCTTTTAGGATGCGCTTGTTAAATGTATTGCCCTTGAGAGGTACATGCTGTCCTTTTTTCAAGACAGCTTAACTCTGAAATTACTTAGCTCGTTTGAGCTTTGCTCTTTCTGTAACTCAGGTTGTCTGTGCGTCTAATAAAAATAAAAAAAAGACTTACCTAATGCCTGTAAATTGCTTTGATACGTGGGTTAAAGGTGCTGGAAAAAAATGCAGGATTAGTAAGAGAGGGCATTTCAAAGGCACTAATAAGAGTCAGATAGCTAACTCCCCTTTTCTGCCTTGTAAAATGTGTTCTGCAAATATTACCAATTCACACATTACTGTGGACATCCAAAGTGTGTGGAAAAAGTAAGTGCATTTCCACAACTTTTTGGTTTTTTACTATCCTGTTCTCATGAATACTAGGAAGCAATGAATCAAACGTATTTATTTATAACAGTAAATCTAAATGAAGCTGTCTTTGTATAAATCAGGTTACTGTATGCCTTTAGGAGGTTGATGAGTGCCGAGAGAAAGGCAGCAGGTGCCGTACTGTAACCTTCATGTCATAGTTCGATAGAGCGCCTCCTGAGTGCTGAGGGAAGTGCATGGGGTTCTGGATTTAATTTTGTATTCTGCTTGTTGGCCAGTGAGAAGGCCCTTTGAAGCCACTTAGTCCTTGTCTTTGCAGCAGTGATTCAGTATTTCTGTGAGCATGAAACGTGACCTTTGGTTGGACTGTATCCTGCATTCTTCGGGAGGGAGGAAAAGGACTTCAGGTCTCCCATCTATCCTCTAGCGCCTGTTTGCAGAGGCAGGCATCTGTGTGGCTATGTTTCAGAAGCGTTCCTCTTTTTATAAATATCTCATTCAATAAACAAAATGAGCAGCTGCAGTGTGGTTCGATTATCTGAGCTGTGGATCGCAGCAGGAAATGCTAGGAAGTGGCTGGTCTCGCTGAGAATCGCTGGTATTTGAACCAGTGGTGAGGAGGTGCAAATGGGCAGCCAGACTGCAGAATGGGCACAGGGAGCTGCACCTCTCAGGACCGTGAAGCGCAGCGTCAGCCGTTTCAGGTCAGGGAAGGAGTTGCCCAAGTGAAAATAATGTTTTGTAGCTCCACAGGTGCGTCTTTCACCACGTCTCAATGAACATCCCTGTTTGCTAGGTAAGAAGAATGAAATTCCTATGAGCTAATGCAGTGCTATTACCCGGACAGTGATGAGTAGAAAGAAACTTAGTGGACACAGTAAGGTGGTAAAGGGCTTTGTGGGAGACAGGAAAATTGAACAATTTCTGTTTAAGAAGTACTGAACTGAAAGTCAAGGGGAAATACTCGCAGAAATAACAACATAGCGGTGGTGGAGTGAACCAGGCCTGCCTTCCCGCTCTGTCTAAACCCAGAATAGCTAGTGTTGAGATGGACTATTTATTCTCTGCATGCCGTCAGTCTTCTCTGCCGTGACTGTCAGCAGTGGTGGCTGTAGTATAGTGGTGGGACTCCAGATATTGAGGTGAAACTTCTGGTTCTGCCTGAACTCCTGAGCAGCAAGCTGATAGCAGCACCTTGTGCCAGAATGAGCAGGGCTTGCTTTGAAGTGGTGGCAGAGAGATGCAAGACTTTCAAGGTGTTCCATGTCCCATTTCTTTTTGGACACGTCACCTAGTCTGCCTGAAGAGTTTTCTGCTTTGGTACATTGAGTTATTTACTCACGTTGTACCAACCTCTCCTTCCCTTTGCTGGCAGCGAGGGTGCTAACATTACGTTCTGCAGGTGCCTCTTAGTTCCTACCTAGTTCCCTACTGCACGGCCGTGATAATGTTGTGGTTCATAATGGAAGTAATTACTTTCTCTTGCTCCAGCACCGTTTGTCTTTTCCATTTGCCAGAGGTCGGGGTCAGAGTAGGGAGCTGCACATGTACTCTCCTGCAAATGCTCAGAAATTAAGGTAGCTCTTTTTGTTTCTGTATGTATGTGAGTGTAAATCCACGCTGTTTGCACTGCTATCATTAAATGTCAGCAGCACGGTTTTGGGGAGCAACACGCATTGCTTTCCGGGAAGCATATGATAATGACTTTTTTATGCTCCTGTAAAATTGTGGCTATGTTTATTTACAAAGGGTATAATTTGTGCTGTGATTGGAGTACAGGCTTAGAATATGTAATAATTTTCCTATCAGATCAGATGAAATTTCAGTCTTAAGTTTCTTGGCAGGCGTTTTCAGAAATAAAAACCTAAGAGTGACAATTATGAAACTAATGCAACATTCACAAATTGCCCTTTAGCTCTATTTGACTGTCCTTGCATAGCTGCTTTCTGTATGCTGACTTACTTGGTTGCGAGTTAAACTACTTCAAAGAAAGTGCTAGTAAGTAGTTTAGGCAAGAAAAGAAAGGACTACATTACTCGATGGTAAATAGAGTAGTTTTTAGTGATAGAGTATGGTTTTCTGCAGCAAAGGCAAAACTAATTGCTTAATGTCTTTGAAATGCTATGAACAAGTAAAGTGTTAAATACTTAATAAACATGCTCAGATCATGACTGATTTGTTAGCGTAAGATTAAGTGGTTTTGGCACTTTCTGTAACGGTACTCATGCATGTATCATGGAGTTGCTGTCAGATTTTCACCAACATAAAACCCTCAGAGTCTCCCCACTTCTGTGTCACTTCCCTTTCCTCCCTCGGCAAATTTCTGAGAAGACCCTTGGAAACTTCCTGGACCTTCTGAAAATTAAACCCGTCAATCTAAAAGCTGTTTGACCTCTGGCTGCGGTGCCGGGCAGCACGTCGCCCGTGCAAGCCCTTGCCCGCAAGTGGATGGGCTGCGAGCTCCGTGGCTCCCTGGGCAGCCGAGTGCATCGCTGGTGCTGTTCGGCCCCACCACGCGCGCACACTTCCTTCCTTCCACCCACTTCCCCCTCCCCTGCCTTTGGTATCACACCTCTGTTCCAAAGTTCACGTTGTCCTCTCTGTTTCTCTCTTCCCCCCCCACCCCTGCTTTCTGTTTAACAGCAGGAAAGAATTTCCTACACACCTCCAGTGAGCCCGGTACCAAATTACACTTCCTCGTCACCACTACATGTCCCAGTGCCTCGAGCGATCAGGATGGAGGAAGACACGATCAGACTGCCAGCACACCTGCGTGAGTGTCAGCGCGGAGGCTTCTTACGTTCTTGGATTGAGGAGGGTGCGGGGTGGGGTGAGGAGGTATTTCTATTTTTATGGAAGAAAGCAGGAAAGCCCCCTGGCTTAGACTTATTTTATTTTATTTTATTTTATTTTATTTTATTTTAAAGCTCTTGCTGGTTTGATTTTTCTAAATACTCTTTTTAACCAAAGGAAATTACTCTTAAATACAGCATACTATTCCCCTCTGCCACCCCCTGTCCGTTGCACCCACTGTCAAGGATTTGGCTTGTTTCTTATGACAGGTTTTATTTTGATGGGGAAGTGCTATGTTTCTTTCCATGGTATAGGAATTGCTCAGCGATGTGCTGTGACACAAGGTCAGAGTTTCACAGACTGTGGCAAGTGGGAGTGCATTTGTGCCATGGGTATTTTTCAGGTTGTTATGGGTCTCAGTATTAAATGCTCCTGGTGCCCAGGCTCTCTACTACAGAGCATGTGTGCTGACAGAGGCAATGGGAAAGGAGGAAGAGTGAGCTTAGCTGTGCACAAAAGGATGCTGCAAAGGAGGAAGGGCACATCACTGACATTGGAACAAAAACTGGAGCTGGGGGCAAGGCGAGAGCCAGGCGTTTCCTTGCTGAGATGATTTAATGTTTGAGGAATAGGAAAGGCCAAGGGCTGTTGGCAAGCAAGAGGTGAGTTAGTGAGATAGGATGGGGACAAAACAGAGTGGAATTTTCCTTTTTGGAGGGGAAGCAGTTCTGATGTAAATTGAGAGGTTTTAAGTAAACTTTTGTCAGGTGTTACATTCCTGGGGTACTTGAGCCACAACGAGCAGCAGGGCCAGAAGCAAATGTAACTTTGTGCGTTGCCATCTGACAAATGGGTTTGGGATTGCAGAGGGAGGAAAAAAGAGTCCATGTTTATCAGAAGATATTCTCATTGCTGTCTTCAGCTGTCTTCCAGGCACTCTCCTTTTCTGGATGCAAACTGTGCTCTCGGTGCTTCTGTAATCCCATGCTTGCTCCCTTGCTGGCTACCGAGTTCACTGTCCCAGGGTCAGTTGTTGCCTGTATGGTCCTGGTTTTGCCTACTGCTGCCTCATATTTTGCCTGTGCTGTGGTGTAATCCAGCTTGTACCTGTTCTGTGCTTTCTGACGGGAATAGGAGCTGGTGCTGCAGCGTTTCTGACCGTCTGGTCGCTGCCTGAGTATCCCCGAGCTCCCAGGCCCTGCTTGCCCGTGTGGGTGCCTGCTGGCCTGTTTGCCCAGCCCCAGGAGGACTTGCTGCCACACTTACGGGGCATTTCTATGCTTTGCCCAAAACTTAGACACAAAGAAACCAACACAGAAGCAATTCTTCTCCAGCAGTTCTTTTCCCCACTGTGATTTTTAATCCCTGAGATCTTTTTTTACTTTCCTTATTGCACTATTTGGTAGTATTTACTTCTGTGTGTCCTCTCCACAGCTAGGATCATGGCTGGCTTTCCAGTTACTTATTGCCTCCCCAACTAGGTCTGACATGCTCAAAGCAGGAAGGCAGAGACCCAGGAGTGGGACAGTGTGTTTACTACCTGCTTCCTTCCTGTCAACTAGCCAGCATGCTAGGTAGTGTGAAGTTTATAAGGCTTCCTCTCAGTGAAAACTTTTTATCCAGTATTTTTAGGTGTGATTCAACCTTTCACCTTGAGTTTTGTTTTGTTTTTTTTTTTTTCTTTGATTGGTGCATATTTAAAATTGCAAGGAGGCTTCTTAGTATTTCCACACCAGTCTGAGTTGTTGTAGCGTGAGAACACAGATGATTAATCATTAAATCTCTGTGGAACAGTCTTCCACAAAGTTAGTGACTCGGGTCAGAAACAACATGGAGCGTGTTTACGTAGTCTTACTAGTTGTAGTCCCTGGCAGTATAGTATTTTGTAGCTCAGTATGCAGTCAATATTGACCCAAACACTGTCACCAACTGACTGACTCAAACACTGTAAGGACCACTATTCTTACATAGATTGATAGCTGGGCTAGGAGGGAGACCATTATGAATTCCTAAAACAATCTCTGATGTAACTTGAGTTACAGAACTTCACTCAGTAACTCATGTGTTTAGGTCCAGTAAGTGTTTGAGCTATAGCATGTTATGCGGAAAGATTTCTGCTCTTCATGTAAAGACTTCAGTGATGGGGAGGATATAAGGTCTTTAGATGTTCTTTCAATGCCTAATTACCCTCCTTATTTGCCTTTTTTTTTTTTTTCAAGTGCCCTATTTATAGTTTGAATTAGTCAAGCTTCAGTTTCCAACTATTAGATCTCATTATCTCCTTTCCTGCTAAATATTGTCAAAAGTCTACTCCTGATATAGGTGCTTTTAGATAAAGTAACTTCTTAACCTTTTCTTGGCTAAACTGGGTAGGAAGAGAGGTTCTTAAGGCTGTCAATCTGCCTGTAAAGCTTCCAGATTTCAAATACTGTTAGTATCATCTCTCAAACATTTCTCACTTCAGACATCCTTCTTAAAGTGAGGACAACAGGACTGAAGATCATATTTTGGGAGTATTCTTCTGTATACCAGGTATAGAAATAACCAAGCGCCTTTTGAATCTTGGGTCATGAGGCTTAAGAGGTGTTAACATGGGATTTTGCAATTCCTGCATGGACCCCTCTCATTTTATTTTTTTTGGTTGGTTTTTTTTTTTTAGGGATGTGTCTGACACACAGCTTTGGTCCTAAATTCAAACTGCCTTAGAAGTAGCAGAAAAGTAGCTAATTTCTGTTTCAGGCTGTGGTGCTGTGTATGAAAACTGGGTTTAGATCCGCAAAGTCTGAGGGTTTTCGAGGTCTGAACTATTGTTTGGTTCCAGCCTTATTATTGTTTTTGTTGCACTCATTCCAGTGCAACATAGAGATACTTTAAGTTTCTCCAGTCATACACAGAGCTGGTAGCTTGTCAGACTTCCACTCACTCTCTGTTTCCATGACATTCTGATGGCATTTACCAAAATAAAAGCAGAGTTCAGTCCTCTCCCGTACATCTTCATTTCTGCCAGCTTGCAAGTTCAAGAGCTATGCTATAGGTGCAGCTGAGAACAGCAGTTGGCCCAAGTGAAGGTAGAACTAAGAGACAAACATTTCAGATGGAACATGCAGTGCACTCTGTGGATTCAGACAGTGTTTTATGCCTTCCTATTAGAAATTTTCACTGTTTCTAATGTTTAAGGGCACTCTGAAGGCGCTAACAGCCAATAGTATCAGGACAATTAGTAGAGCAATTTCCTTTAGTGCAATAAATTATTTCTCACTGTTTGGTGAGTAAATGGGTCTCAGCTATGCTGAGCTGATTTGATCCAGAGACTGGAAAAAGGAGAAGTGCAAAGTTTAGAAGGGTGGAATGCAGATCCCTCTTTGCTACAAGCATGCAGAGGAGGACTACTTCCCTCTGGTCATCACAGCTAGAAATATAGAGGAACCCCTTTTCCTGGGGGTGATGTGAAGGCACTTTCTCCTTCTCACACGGTGTTTCTTCTTTTAATTAGTTGCTTTCTTCCCAGCCTGCCCTCTTCCTATGTGTAGAAGTACAATGTATTCAGTCTTAACTTTAAAGCTCTGGGAGAGTGGGAATCGTTTTCTGGTAATACACACCTTTCTCTGATGCTGTCCTTCTCTGTAAGGGACTTTTGGCCCATACTTCTAAACATACTTGTTTGCCTAACGTCCACTTCTTACCTAGTCACTGACTATTGGGGACATTGTAAACAAACTATCAGAAGGGAGCTAGAAAATATGTTTTCCTCTATTTTAGGTACATAGTCAAAAAGTACAGTGATCTCCAGTTCGCTCTTTGTCCCTGGTGTGTATGCTGTTGTAGCTTTGCAGCATATCTGATCTCCACTAGACTGCACTAATGTCAGGGAGAAGGAGAGTTTGGAAAATGGAGATGTTTACCGAGGATTCAAGAGAAGCAAGTTCAGCTCTCACACAAGGCTCTGCCCTTGGTGCCTTCTGTGACCTTGGACATCTTGTTTTAGTTTCCCGGCTGTAAAATGAAAAAAACATGAGTGCAAAGAGTCTTAAGTTGTGAAAATTAGTACAGTGACTGCCCAGATAATTGTGATAATGAAGAATGCTGAGATATGTGGAAGGCCTGAAACTATTTGCATACCCCTTATTTCTGAGGAAACCTACTGCATATTACCATGCAGAGAAAGTTCTCTTATTTTTTTTCATTTTTTTTTCAAATGAAAACCAATCTTTTTGTCTTGTCTGGTACATGTCATTATTTACTCATTTTGTGCTATGGCCAATACCTTGTGGTAAGAAGTTCTTGGAACTGAATAGAGGATACAACTTGTAAGAGATGGATATGAGAACCCTTCCCTCTGTCTATTAATATGCTCTGAATCAGAGAGAAAACAGCTTTTTCCTTTTTTGTAATATGCAAGGTGAAAATAAGGTGGTTTGCCTTCTACAACAGCAACTGTAAATATGTGCTAAAGGCTTCCTGGTTTTCTGTGTCTCCTTCAACATAAAGCTTCTTTAACAAGAGACAGAGAAATATCAGTGCTGAAGAAGGACTTGTTGCATGCCCTGATCCTGTGCAGCAGCATTCCCCCTTGCACGTTTCTGTTGATTTGTACAGTCTGATTTTTATCTCTGAAGGGCATCTTCCTTTGGGAACGCATGTGTGTTTGTTTAGGGAGATGGACCTCATGGGCAAAGATTTCACAGTGTTTCCTATTGATACAAGCATGAACAAGAGTTCATTTCTTCCGCTGAACTAATAACTCTTCGTTCTTTTGTGTTGGCATCCTTCATACGCCTGCAGCCCATCGTCATAGCAAGGCACACTGCACATACTTTTCTGTACTTTTCTCTACACATGAAGCAATTATTCTTGGCAGCAACTAATTTTTCTTGCTGTTGCTTTTTTCTGAACCCCCAGCAGCCTGCACCAATGTTCAGAGTAAAATGCCACTCTAGATGTCAGGATTACATGCATCACCTCATAGAGGAGAACTTTTATATTGGGATTGCAGTGGTGATGGTGGTGCGGCCTTGACTGCACTCACTTTTTAGGGGGTCATGGTGGTGGGGAAAGCTAAGGACCTATTTGTAAAATCATTTGAGTACTTTTTGTTTCAAATGTAGGCTTAGGTTCTGGTCTTTCGTTTTCCAATATGCCATAAGTTCCAGGCTATAGCTGATTGTGATGAACTTCAGAGCATTCAGACCAGGTCACATACAGCTAGTGAGATCACGATTTTTATTTCAGTATTTCCGTGCCCCTTGTAATTACTGTCTGTTCTACTGCCTTCATTAAGGAGGACGGAAGGGACATTTATTTAGTTTTCTGCAATGGTCATATTAAAGGCTTTAAGTCTTTAGTGAGTGTTTCACTGAAATATTTCTGCACACCTATTTATATTGGTATTTGATACTCCGATTCGGTGGGGACCAGTCCAGTGGCTCTGTATTGGTTTGACATTTTTGTGACCCTAGCTGTACCACATTCTGCAAAAAAACCTTCTGTATAACCCTCAAGTATGGACATGAGTAGTAGGGCAGGCCAGGCAGTTGGGCTCTCAGTTGGGCCGGTTCTTCAAACTAAGGCATTTATCAGACCTGAAAGCAGTTTATTGTGACTTTCTTGAGACTTCTTTCTCCTGATCATACGTTGTTGCTTATATGCATCATTTGTATTTTAAGGGCACCAGTTTTTTTCTTTAAAGGAATGCAGGAAACAATTAAGAGAAGGAGGAGGAAACAACAACACTGTCAGGGTTGCCAAGGATCCATTTTTTTCTGCATAGTGTCTATTAATTACGCTGCTCCTTTTATTAATCCTTTGGCACCTGTTAATTATTCTACAATTTTGGCTAGCAGCTGGAAAGCCACTTCGAAGCATTAAGCATATTGTTATTTAGTTACTAGAATATTCAATGCATTGAACTGAAAGTATGTAGTGAGACGGGAAAAAAAAGCCCTTCACCCTAAGCCACATTTAGAGCAGCAAGCAATAAAAATATTTGCTTTGGAAGGATCTTTGTGGAACAAACTGACTGACGCACATACAGGGAAAATAAAATAAAAGCTGTATAAGACAAAGGGACTGTGAGAGGTGGCCAGAATGTCAAATTAATGACTCTGAGACTCATCCTGGTCCCACTGAAATGAGTGCTTAATTTCCAACTGATTTTAATGGGGTCTAGACTGTCCTTTCTCAGGTGATTGGCTTCTTCCAGCCCCCTCTTTGCTTTTCTCTGATATTATGGCCACTTCAGCCTTGTTCCGCTCTCTTGCTGTCCTTTATATGCTTGCCTTTCCTCATAATCTCTTTTCACCTTATGCTTCACTCTCTCTCCGCATAGCTAGTCCTTTCCTAACCAATCCAAACCCAGTGTTAAAGAAAAAAAAAATTAAGCCGTAACAGTTGCCCTGCTTGCTACCACCTGACCGTTTGCAGTATTTAATCTTCTTGATGTTGCATCTTCTTCTTCCACCATGGGATTTTCTTGATGTTTGTATTGTGAGCTGTGCAGGGCAGGGCCCATCTGCTTCCTCTGTTCAGCAATGCCTCCTGGTCTTTCAATTCATAACTGGTAATAACCTACTGACAGGCTGGCTGGACTGTGGAAATCCCAGCCAGCCCTCCTGTCAGCCTCAGTGACCATTACTTTGGTCAACCTTAGTGAAATGACTGTGCCTGACCCCCTTCATGATTGTGAGTTACTCCCAGTGGTTAGGCAAACAGGATGAAAATCTCAAGCCAGGGAGACACTGATTATTTCTGCCTCTTACCTAAGGTGGCCTCTTCCACAGGCAGCCTCAGGTGCTCATCTGAATTCAACTCATCTACTCCAGCCTGCCTCCTGGGTGTTTCTTATGGTGAATCTCAGGCCAGCCTCAAAGCCATCATACAGACAGGCAATTTGGATGGGTGGGAAGCCCAGTCTCAGATTCATTCTTGCACCATGGCTGGGCACAACATAGATGCTACTGTTTTACCTGAAAGAGCTTTATCTGGAGTATGTTGGGATGGGAAGAGTGAAACCTCGTTACTGATCCAGCTGAGAAAGCTGTGGCCTTTAGATCAGGAAAATTCTGCCTTGCATTTTTCTGTCATGGTCTTTGTTCATCACCTGTGGGCACCCAAGCCCCTTGTCACTGGGTTTGCATCGGGGTGACTCAGGGCCACTTTAGTTGTCACCCTTGATGTAAACAGCTGGTGAGTTGAACCCTAAACCTGTTAGCTCCTTGCTGCTGCCTGGTGACTGTGGCAGAGGCATCCAGGTTAAGCGTGAAAAAACTTGTTGTGAAGGGCCAGTGCTGTGAGCTGGTTTCTGCTTCTTGAGAGAGTATTTTAGTTAGAGTCAAATGCTTTTTTTTTTTTTTTTTTTTTTTTTTTTTTTTTTTTTTAATGTACCTGGTTGTTACCCAGTCGGAGTTAACACAGTGGTTTCCTGCGCTGACAGTCCACAGTGTGTGGAGGGATGAGATCCTTCCTGCCCCAGTGGGAACTCGTAAAGCAGTCCTGAGGTGGGAGGGTGAGAGACCTGTGCTTCAGGGTTCGGAGAGCCCGCAGTGTGGGAGTCCCAGTGGTGCTAAGCTGGTCTTTTACCCTCCTGAAAAGCTTCGCTCCAGGGTTTTAAATCTTCAAAACACAGACTCACCTCTATTTGGAGGGGAAAGGGAGCCATGTCGCTTTAATCTGGGATTCAAGCCGATCCCTTGTGGAATTCCCCTGGAAAGCGTGGGGAGGAATAAGAACCAAAAGCAGCAGGACATTTATGGTATTGCTGGGTTTGAAGCATTTTTAGCTTTGTGTTAAAGGGACGCTGTCAAGATCAGTGAACCTAAAATTAGCTTGCTTTTCTCTTTCCATCCCAAATGTGTCTCTTTAATTTTTCGTTTGTGTTATGTTATAAATGCTTCCATGTTCTTTTTTTTTTTTTAAAAATTAATGTAAAGAACTCAGTGTTCATAAATAGGCCTACAATTAAAGAAAACACAGAAGAGAAACTGTGTGTAAGCCATGACTAACCACTCCACAATAACAAACCATTGTGTGGCAAGCGCCTTGCAACAAAACACAAGTGTGGTAGAAAACCCTGGAGAAACAACATAGCATGCATGCGATGTCCACTCCCCTAATAAAAAACAGAGCTGAGCCTCTGAATGTTGGAAGAGAGCACCACTGTCCATCATTGAGAGGGGCACATAGTGTGTGAGGAGAAACCTGCTGCAGCTTCAGGGTACCAGGGATTAACGTAATAGGTCATGTGTATATACACACACAGCGAAAATAATTATTTGATGCCCTTTATGAGAGGCTGGATTTCCTTCTGCTGTACTTGTATGTCTGCTCTATCCTGTGCTAGCAGTCCTTCTGGTGCTTCACAAATACAGCCTGACAAAATCTCCACTAAACAGGATTTTACACCCATTTCACAACCCCCCATTTTACTGCTGGAGCTGAAGGACTAATTGATTTTTAAGTTCGTTGAAGAAAATTTTTAGTAAAATGATTCCATGCAGATTTGGAGGCTCAGTCCAACACCTCAGCCAAGAGCCTCTTCTTAAGATCATTTTCCAAAGATACTTGGGAGGGGGAAGCAATTGTGCATTGGCCATTCCAGTGTTGGGGATGCTTGTGCACAGTCTGTCTTTCATGGGATGAGTATGTTTGAATGTGCTCACTCCTCATGTAAACTGTATAGTGCAGGACTAGCATGCTGCTATTAATGTAGTAGTGATCCTTGTTCAAGAACTTACGAGTTATTTATATATTTAATAGGCATGTCATTGGTGATGTTGTGAGTTAATAAACAGTCACCATTGATTGGCTTTTTAGAGTCAAAGCACTAGAATACTTGCTCAGCTTTGAATCTTTGCTTATGAGTCTTTATGCATAAAAATCATACCCCGGGAATAGCCTTAAGCGCCCTACTTTATTCAATGCATATGCCTGGCTGGTTTTGATGTCCATATATTTCTGTATCCTGCTGAAAAAACCTGTCCATTCTGCACTGACAGCAGGGTCAAGTAGCTCTATGGCAATTACACAGACCAGAAAATGAAAATGTTAAATTACACTGTGACAAGTTAAAATGAAATTAATGTCTCTAATGATTAACCAACATATCCTTCCTGCCTTTAGAGTCCACAGGCGTAGTATGGGGTGTTCTGCAATCAGTGGAGAGGTAGGATGAGGGACTCTGTGGCAAATTCCTCAGTTATGGGGGTTGATTTGGAGACAGTGCAAGTCTTCCTGTTTGAGAATTTACTGAGTGGATCCTTGTAGCTGGAGATCCACTGTCCAAGTCCTAGAGTTACTTGTAGCACTGGATCCCATGTGCCACAAAAAACTGGACCTCTCCTGCTGGCAAGCGATATACTACCCATGTCCTACGTGGCCTTTACCTTGTCCTGCAGCAGAAGGGGATGGTACCCCCAATACAGGGTTTTGGCATTACATACTCCCTTCTCAAAGGAAGGGTGGTAGTTTCACTGGCTTTTGGACTATGCACCACTGGGCATGCCCTGGAGGTGGAGGAGGAAGCAGTGCATTGAGCAACAGGAGTTCAGTCGGGAGGGTCTGACAACTACACTGACCACAATAAAGACCTGGTCTCAACAAACCAGTTGTAGTCAGCACCGCGAGAGTTAGCTCTTTGCCAGAGTGATAAATTTTGCAAATGCTTTCTGGTAACGATAAGCTCTAGGAACATGCTCATTTCAGAGGAAAATACTACAACGCTGGTAATGAAATTGTACTATCTCAGCATCCTGCAAAAAAAAGGTTTATTTTCTTAACTTATTAATATGTTCTCAGCATTCTCCCTCTTTCAGTTCTCTAGAAGCATTTTTTTATGTTCCCCTCAGGTGTCTTAAAGCTTCTTGTTTGCAGAACAAACCTCCCGAAGGGGCTGTGACTTGGTCAGAGCACTGACATTTTATTTTAAACCCACCAGCAGCAAAAAAACACAGAATATTTTTGAAGGGAAATTTCCTTTTTGGGTTTTTGTATCCCTGAAAGAATTTCCGATGTAGGCAGACAGTAATTCCCAGCTACATACTTCCTGATAAGGAAACAGCTCCAATAAATGGAGCTATAAATAGCTACCTTTTTGTTTTTTAAAAATGTAGGGAGATTTGTTTAGCGTTTCTTTCAAACTGTTGAAAGAAAGGGACAGTGTAGGAAACGAGTCTTAGGTTTGGCACTCATTGGCTCTCCAGATCAGCAAATTAAGATTTCAATCTGCATCTGTACATTTAATTCCATAAAGTTTAGATGTCTGTTTATTTCTGGTCATCCTTCTCACAAGACTGTAAAAGAAAAAAACACCTCCATTTTATATGGTAAACATAAATTTTATTTTGCCTTCCTCACAAGGGAAAAGAATTTCCTGCTTTAAGCAGAATTCATAATGCTTTTGCTATGTGCCTAAATTTTAGTGCTTCTCTTTCTGTATATAGTTTGTTAAGGTGCTTTGTCATCTCAGAATAAGTATCATGATCTTCAACTGCATTTTTTCACATTTACTGTGGATGTGCTGTGGCAAATTCGTAGTTAGACATAAATTCCTTTTTTCTAAAAGTAACTTGCTGGGACAATTTTGTACAATTAGTTTTTAAATCTTCTAAATTTTCTGTGTTATCTCCCCCCTTTTTATGGTTCTGTTTCATGTATTTTTAATTTCATTACTTTCACTTAGGACTCTTGCTAAAATTTTCCTTTGCCAGTCCTGTTTTTCTTTTATTCTTTTAACATCACCGAATGCACAGTACCTTTAGAAAAACAAATAATCGTTTACCCACACAAGAATTTATAGACATGAATAAATTCGGTGCAAGTCAGCATGAAAATGTCTTTGCAGGTTAGATTTCAGGCCAACTCTACCTGTCATTCAGATTACAGTGGGAAATATATACGTATCCAGTAGCTTGATTGTTTTATAAAGGATGAGTCTGCTTCGTAAATCACCTTGATCAGCACTTAGACCTCCGTTAGACCTTGGTTTCTGTCCTACAGCAGGAAGGGTCTGTGGGTCTAGCATGATCCTGCCTGGCTGCTTTGGGGCAAGCGTCTCCAGCCAAATCCCGAGGCGTGTCTGGGGGACAGGCTTCTTCACAGGGGGTGTTAGTAGATGGGGCGGCCTCTTTTCTCACTTGTGCCTGTCATGAGCGCTCTCCCTAGTCTTCTCTGGGG